>NC_052631.1:39287510-39591886 GCF_016161935.1 Mauremys reevesii | reverse complement strand
TATTATGCTGGGAAATCCAGATGTTTTCTCTACCTAGTATGTAGTAGTTATGATGAAATCCTATAGATTCTGCGGCCTGGGTGATGGAAACACTTAGCAGTGCAGGTTTCCAGTCTAGGAATGATGGAAAGTGCTTATTAAAATGGGTCATCTGTACTGTACATTATTTGTTTCCCTGACATATTGAACCTACACAGCATTTTCAAGATATCAAATAGATTATCTGATTTATGCCACAGTGTGATTCTAATGTCATATATCAAACTCCTGCTGAGAGGTTTTGAATAGTGTCCATTTTATGAATGTGAGGTATATTACACATCCTTTGGATCCATTTCTAAATCATTGTGGTCTTGGCACTTTTATGTGGAGGGCTGAAGAGTTTGCTTGCACAAGGCTAGGTTACATGAGCTTACAGGCACAGAGGCTTAACTCACTAGACATTCTTCTCTGCAGACCCAAATGGCTTTGATTATCTTTTTCTAGTCTCCAATGCACTGTGGGCAACATCACAGAACTATTTCAGTTTAGATTTTGGAAGTGAGACTTAGTTCAAGTGAGATTCTATATTAGGATACTATTTACACAGCATTCGCACAGACAATATAGTAAAGACCAGATTTTCAAAAGTATGTAGATAGTCTTCTAGAGGGATTTAAAGATACCTAGATACCAAACTCCCATTGAAATCAACCCAAAATCTCAACATTTTGTGGTGCCAAAATGCAATTTTTCTTTTATTTTCCATTTAAATTGTTCAGTTTGGGTGGTCAGAAAGCCCTCCCCCGCAAAAAAAGGTTTGTTAAAAGTGGATATTTCCTATGGAAGTTTCTGGTTTTACCAAAAAAGAAAAAAAATAATTTTCTTGGGCAGGGGAAGCACACAACCTTGAGAAGTCCAAATGTGTGGTCCCTGGCCCTATCTAGCATATTTCAATAGTACAAACTCAAGATTACAATAGCATGGATGACAGTAGCAAGGTCTTCCTCCAAAAGACAAGGTCACAGTTTCTGTCAGATGCAGATGAGCATCCAGGAGCAGTCCAAGAACTAATAAAATCCTAATCTAAGAACATGTGTATTAAATGTCAGATTCACCCTTTCAAGCAGGAGTGAATATTTAGTATTAATAATTAATAATTGATTCTAATGATTCAGTTACTAGTGTGAGAGTGGCACCTGGCACTATGATTAAGGTGCTTCTTTACCTTTGTCCATAAGGTTCACAATTTAGAAGTACACCTGGATCTCATCTTTTAGTTTAATTCCAAGTTTGACAGAGGATGTGATTGACAGTGTAGGAGATAGAAGCATCTGACCCCCAATGATCATTTAGTAAAGGACCCAATCCTGTGAAGTGAGGTCCAGAAGCTTCCAGAATCCAGGTCTACATCTGTAATTAGCACTAAAATGCAGGGCTAGGGGAAACTATGCAATGGAGATTGTGGAAATTTAGTATCTCCCTGAGCCAATTTTAGTATTAAATGGGAAATTTTGGGCTGAGCCTGAAAATGACAAAGGTAAAGACATAAAGAGGACATAGAAAATGTTCAAAGATTCATATTGTGTCAAGGATCATGTGAGACACTTATAAAATAAAAAGCAATAGTGGAAGATAAAGGGTGTAGAAAAAGTTATGAAGGTAAAGAAAGAGGCATCTATGAGATATAAAGGATTTGCCTCCCCAAAAAGGAGCACACAGTTGTACAATTATTTTAAGTTAAAAAAACCAACCTTTAAAGAGATCAAAGGTGGAAAATGGAAGGAATATTGCACAAGATAAACTAAGAAAAATGTCAAGCTCTAAGGAAGAAGAGGTCAATAATGGAGCCTCTTAACGATAGTACAGATATTTTTTCTTCTTTTCTATATTCTATTGAGATAGACAGACATGGGGGAAAAATGATGAATTTTCTATTTCAGTTTTCACAATGAAGTATTACAAAGGACAAAACAGACCATACATACCAAACAGGAGGACCCTTAAAGTCCCTATTGTTTGTTTTTTTTTGGTTTTTCCTAGAGTTTAAGATTTTCATCTCTAGAGATTTTCTGTTATTGTGACTATTTGAAGTATGGTAGTAGCCTTTCTATTTTACTAGACTTTCTTTTTATGAGGTGGCCATGTAATCTGTGATAGTCTAGTTCTAGAAACTGGCAGAATTTATTATTTTTAAAAGACTTTGTTATTTAAGAGCCATGCAAGTGTATAAACACGTATTTCACTGCCTCAATTTTATATAGTGTACCCGTTGAAAATGTCTCCACTTATGTGAACACAAGATAACAGACACACATATTTTTCTCCTTTTATCAAAGTGAAAAGATATGATGATGTCCATCAAAAGCAAGCAATTCTCACTCCAGAAAATATATGAGAAAAGAGGTGGGCCTCACAGTTCTGGGCAGGAGTTTTGGGCTATGTTAGACCAGCAAAGAGAGTGAATTCCAGCATCCAAGGTTCTCCACTGAGGACTCTATGCTTCCAGGTATATAAATTTAGATACTGTTAGCTCAGCTGCTCTATTCTATTCAGGTGCATATGCAACACCAATTTCCATGGTCTTCAACTGACATGACAGTATTTAGGGAGGAGAGAAGTCACTGATTTAAGTGACGCAAAAAAAAGGCCACATTCTGAGCTTCATCTAAGATGCACTCAGGAACATGATTGGAGCCTAAATACTTTTAGAAAGACGTGTGTTGTAGGTGCAGATGTGGCATAACCAGATCTTACTAGTTCATGGCGAATAGCAGCTATGATAGATGGGGACAAGATAGATATTCTGCCTCAGAGATAAGCCTACTAAATCAGGGTGGGCTGTGACCTGGGACTTCTAAATTGTGAAATGCAAAAGGGTGTGGCTGCATGTAGCATGCATGCTACATTTTCCATGAGTGTGGTCTTTGAATTGTAGATCCACTGATACAGTGTTCTGTTTTGGAGTAGAGATTTTCTCTTTGTAGTGCCAGGCTATTTTACCAGTACTTTTCCCTTCCTGTCAGGTGCCTGCCAAGTGCTCTTATTTTCACTATTGAGTGCAAGATTTATAATATCCTGCATTTATCTCCACTTTCTCAGCAAACTGCCTGTGGAGTGGATGAATAATTCAGTCATGCCAGTTTGATTCTATACATTTTTAGCTTCTTCCACTCTGAACAAGATTTGGCCCATTCTAGGAGGGCAAAAGAAAAACAATAAGTGGCTTTTCTGAACATGATCCTCCTCCCAAATTTTAATTTCACAGACAAAGAATTATAGTGGTGACATTTTTATGTTTACCTTGGAATATTAATGTTGATCTCTCTCTATAGATAATCATTCATAACATTCCTCCCTCTATGTGAATAATTATTTATTTATATTAGTGCTGAGGATAGAGAATATTTTCTTCCTAAGGGTTAGTAGAATAACTGATTCAGACTTATAATGTATTAAATTGAATTAAGGTTAGCTACAGCTTTTGTCTTCAGTGATACAGGATGTTTTATTTGGTTATTGTAATATGAATGGTCTCCATCATTAAGGATCTTTTCTAGTCAATATTGTATGTATAGATAATGTGTGAAAATTAGGATGGTCTGGTAGCTGGATAGTGTGGTCTGGTGACCTCTTGTCTCAGGAGGCTGTGTTCTGTACACAACTCTGCATATGGGTTCATCGGTGCTTAGATACTACAGTTATGAGCACAATATAAATTTCTAGATCAATAAGCAGTGTACTCAGCCATTCTATGCCTTGTCTTACCCATCTGTAAAATGGCAATAATTTTTCTTATCACCACTGTAAATTGCTTTGAATCCCTATAATAAAAAATGACTGATGTGAAGATTATTACCATTTATTTATTGCATTGTTGACACTGTACATTTAGGTCTTGATTGTAATTTTTATTGCAACTAGATAGCCTCTGTTGTCATTAGTCTGTTTATTGATCATTCAGCATTTTTTTGAAATTGTATTGGCAGCATTAATCATTACATTTTGGCTGACCTGGAAGATGGCTCTTGGGGCCAAGTGATGGCATTATTCTGGCTGCTGTCTTGCTTGAGAAAATAAATTGATTTTTTAAAATTTGAATACCCTGTAACAGTATTCTTTATTTTTATTTTAGTAACTTAAGTTTGTTTGCTTAGACTAGTCTTTCCTAAAAAAAAAAAATCAGAAAATATTAATTTTACTGAAAATTGCCAATACTTTGCAATAACAGCACACACAAAATATAATCTGTATAACATACAATATATTGCAAAAGAAATTCAGCAATCTCCTTAATAAGCAAAATGCTGCCTCCTTTCATAAGATTAGATATTAAGAACAAAAAAAGCCCCGAGTTACTGATATTATTGAAGATGTTCTACAGGAGAAAGTCTTTGGAATTCTGGATATAAATAAGTAAAAATAATATAGCCCCAAAGGTCAAGAAAGGAAAGACTCTATCCTATAGATTCCTGGTCCAAAGTCCTTTAAAGTCAATGGGTGTTGTCAGAGCGTTACCGGTGTGGTGCTCTGCTTTCTCCTTGTTGATATCACTTGGCTGCGTGCGTGAGTTCCCTCTGTGTGCTGCCCCAGCTCTGCAGATAGCTGACACAGCAGACCTGACGAGAATCCCCAATAACCACAGAGTCCAGTAAGATGCAAAGCCACGTCGGCTAGGTTTATTGCGACCTCGGACACCCGTGCAAGGTCCCCGTAGATTACTTAGTCTACCGGGCGTACTGCGAGAGAGTGCCTCTTGGCAAGGACCCGGCTTAGTGGTGGGACTTTCCACTCCCCCTACGGCTGGACAAAGACACCTCCCCAAGGATGCATTCTTATACACAGATACAAACAAGTTACACATCACACCTGACGTATTAAGGTACAACCTCTCTACGTAGCAAGTTACAACCCTTCTACGTATTAAGGCACCGCCTTCTAACTTGTACATGTTGGTTCGAACAAAACAACTCTATCCATCATTTTACCCTTTTGCCCCTGTCATTGGGATGGGTCGGCCTGTCCTTTCGTTATCTATGAAATGTTTCAGTATAATATGTTCTAATACTGTGTTTATTTTTTGGTATGCTAGGTGAATATGTATTTCTGCAGCATCAGCCCTTTTCGTGCCAGCTTCTGTGAGCAGGGCCTACCTCTGGCTCACAGCTTAACTTTGCTTTATGTTAGCAAAGTCTTGTCCATTACTTTAGTTCAGGCCTCAGGCCTCATACTGGGCCTTTATCAGGGCCTGCACTTACTACAGGAGTCTATCCATGGACTTTAATGCACTTTGAATAATGCCCTGAGTGAGTCTGGCTGATTATATTGTCAGATGGAAAGAAATCACAAAGCAGTGAAATGAGACTACTCATGACTCCCAAGCTGCTACCAGAGATAATGGAGGTAGAGACACTGTACCTGCAACAGGTTCGCCACCACAAAAGTTATTGTTGAAACACTTTATGAATCTGGTGCAGGCACAGTTTAAAAATCTATGTAAACTTATTAATTCCAGTATGATTTTATGAACTCTGCATTATACTGGAATGGTTGTCTTTCACTATATCATTATATCATATCTCTTGTGTTCATGGGAGGGGGACTGGCATCTGGGTGTCTGCCCCTTTATGGGACAGTTGTTAAGGATCATCAGCAACTGAACAGTGTCATAAAATGAGCTGACTAATGCCATGGGGAAGTTGTTCTTCCAAGGAGGCTGATAACCAAGCAATGGATCATCTGATGAGGGACTTGAAGCAGGGCCGGCTCCAGGCACCAGCCGACCAAGCACGTGCTTGGGGCAGCACCTTGGGGCAGGGTGGCTTAGGGTTTTTTTGTTTTGGTTCGGCTGGGCGGCACTGGAGGGGATTTTTTAGTTTGTTTTGGGCAGCACGGTGCTCGGGGGGGGGAGTGTTATAGAGGGGCGGTGCTCTTTTTTTTTTTGCTTGGGGCAGCAAAAAAGTGAGAGCTGGCCCTGACTTGAAGTCACTGAGGTGGTCACCTGACAACAGTGACAGTAACATTATAAAAAGGATTCACCCCTGCAAGGTGGGGCGCAGGGAGCTGAGAGCTCAACTGGAGGAGTGGCGGAATCCTGGACTGCCGACAAAGAGACTGACCACATCCCAAAGACCTCCTGGAGGCAGGAATTTGTGTGGAGATTTTGTTGTTTTTCCATAGATCTGTATCTCTTCTGCTATATAAGAGCAAAGTGTGTGTGTGTTTAGAAATTCCTTTGCAGAGTCTCTGAGTTACTCGCTTTCATTGTAACATATTCTTAGAAGAGGGAAGCAGTAAACCAGGCAGTCCACAGCTTCAGTGGAGCTCTGAGAACATGCAATAGCTACTGGGGAGACTTGGGTGAGCTGGCAATAATTTCAGTGCCTAGGCAATTGGACCACAGCATCCCTACTGCCAACATGGGTGTCAGACATGGGGTCTGCACCTGGAGCGTAATGGCATATGTATGTATTTGCATATGCATAGTGGTATCGGGGATAGTGCCTTTGAGGGTTGAGCTTATAGACTGAGAGTCTGGGCAGGGTACTCTGAAACTCCTGTTATGTGCATGTAATGGAATGAAACTCCAAATAAAACAGTGGTAAGCACTGAGTGATCACTGAACACCACATAAGCCTAGAAGCCCAGAGCCAGAGAGACAGTGCTGAAAATCTGGCCGGCCCCAGAAAGACCACAGCACTAGGACCCAAGATGTCAGTCCATTTCAACAGCCTGTTGACTGTCCACTATGGATGTAAGGCAAAAACTCCACAAAAGCACAACTCAAAAAATAAAGAATCAAATGTCTGAAAAGGACATATCAACATAGAATCCAGAACTTCCATTTCTTCATTAATTCCCTTCACAAAACACATACAACATTTCTGAGGCAAAAATATATAGGAGTATCATCCGAGTGAAGTCGTAAGGCATTCAAGAAACACTAGACTAGGCTGTGTTTCATCTAGGGTTAGATGAACTAGTTTAGATACAGTAAGATCATTTGCCAACAACTCAATTCAGACTCAAACCCAAGCCTTTTCTAAAGTCAAAGAAGTCCATCTATGCTATTTTGTTTAAGCCACATCCTGGATTTGGAAGAGACTGAAAGCAGACTTACTAAAATATTCCTAAAAAGGCTGTTCTGGTGGTAGTTCTACCCTCACCAAAGGCAAAAAAAATTGTGACAAAATTTAAACTTGGAAGATATCCAGTCTAAATTGCTAAGACACAGGAAGTTTGGTTAAGTATGGATAACCTTCCAATACCCTTTCAAAACTTTGGAAGTTTTTGTAAGTCTCTGAACTTTGTGGTTCACCCACAGCTAAATTCAAACCCTGAAAACATAAGGCCCCAAAAGTTTCCCTCTCTTCACTAAGGTGTATAAATATTGACATTAGAAGCTCTAAAGAAACATTTCCAAATGATCTTTCAGCTTTTTAAAAAAATCACAGTACAGTCAGCCAAAGTAGTGCAGGAAATAACAGTGTTTCTGTGAACATCTTGCTCTTCAATTTTCATAGCTGGAAGAGACATATTTGAGACAAACCTCAAAGGAAAACAAAAGGCTCTGCAATTCCAAAAAAACACCACAGCCATGTTGAAATAATTCAGCTTGGTATGAGTTTATCAGAGGTCAAGAAATAAAGGCTGTTGGTATTTTTCAGATGCTTTTGTAAAACACAGTCTTTTAATGTGTGTGGATGTGTGTGATTTTGATGCTCATAAAAGGTGTCAGATGGAAAACCCTGAACAAAGAAATCCTCTGTTTATCCAAAGTAGAGATACAGTTTCCTCAAATTGCAATGCCAGTGCACAATGTTTATCATGCATATTCATGCAAATCGTTAGTAATTCATACCCAGTTTTTCAATTACAGCTGAGGCTAGATTTTTGAAGACCACTCAGCTCCCATTTAGGCACCAAATAAGGGGCCAGATTTTCAAAAGAAGTGAGCAGGTTGGGTGCTGATCTCTTTAAATTCTGACTAGAAATGTCACAACATGACCTACTGGATGCTGAGCTCTTTTGAGAATCTGGCTCCTAGCGAAGATAACTTTGCCCCCACCAGCCCAGTGCTGGGTGCACTCCTGTATTTGTGACCTCAAACTCTATTACAAATCCTAACATTTCATACACTTTCAACAAAATCACTTTTTTTGTTACAATATGGTTTGCAGCTTTCTGCCTTTCTTGCAATACATAAACTTACATAGAGGCTGTGAAAGTATTCATGAACAATACACCATGCATTCAAATATTTCTGACTAGGTGGTTGCAAGTTTAACAATGTTATGCATTTCTTTTTGGTTTTATACCCATAGTATGCACTGAACTGTAAACTAGTTAATCCTCTTGAATCTGAAGATTAAACGTGGATAATAGAACCCTATTTTGAAAGGTCTCTAAATAATAAACTGACTGTTTGGTTTGAGCATGTTAGGAATATCATTAGGCAGGGACTTATTTTTCTATTTCTAATGTGCACATAGAAGCATGTGGATGGTCTCTTGCTAGTACCAAGAACAAACACCAGCTGCAGCCTCCAACCTTCATTTCCAGCTATCATCCAAAGCAGAGCCATTTCATCACCATGGTTCCAACTACCAGTGTCTGGAATAAGCTGAAGTTCTTAATGGTGTCAGGATCCTAAAGTGTTAATGACACAACCATAATAAAAATATTTTGGAGAAAACAATATCCTAACACACCAACCAACTGTGCTCACTCATTTATTTTTTTTAAAAATACACCAAATAATCAAGTGCATACAATCAACTATTTGCCAAGCTGCTCTGCTCTGATTCACACAGAGCAACTCTCTGCATGTGCATCTTCTTTGTCCTGTATTACCTGTGCAGCAACATCTATTTTCCCTCCATTGACCTTCGGTATGGTCTGGATCAATAGGGAGAAGGAAAGGAAGCTGGGAGGTAAAGGGATCTGACCTGTGCTGGGCCAAGCCATCGACAGAGCCAATGAAAAGCACACAGTCACCCCACAGCCATGAGGGAGATAAAGAAAAAATTCAAATGCAGTCTGGGGCTGTACTGACTATTCTGCATAGGCCTCTCCCCCACCTTTAAATGAAGATCTGAAGGGACACTGTAGCCAGTAGAGGTTCTGGTAGCCACTCCACTGGAGCAGTGCTCCTTCTATGTTCAGGAGATCGTCCCAATCTGAAATCTCTGAACCAGCCAACAGAATCTTTTCTCACAACCTCTGATTTGATTCCCATATGAAATTATTTTTATTATATTTATAGGAAGAAAGGGAAAAATATCCCATGTTATTCCCTGTTGTGTCTTTTTGTCCTTCTCAGACATTAGTCCAGTGGCTGTTTACATTTTACAGTCTGAACACATTGCTGTCATTTAATAATAACTAAACATTCATAAACAAACATTTCATACGGTGCTGGGCTCCTTCAGTAGCCATACTTCAGAGTTGCTATGTATTCTGATTTAAAGACATCTCCTTATTAGTCTGGGAAACTTTTATTGTCAAAACACTCCACTACTTCAAGTTCTCTCGGGTTTGCATTAGCATCTCAGCTCGGAATATATATGTTAAGTGGAACTATTTTGTGCTTTTCCCTCTGTGATTTTGTTTAAGAGATCTATTTTTAATTATACCAAGAAACTCCAGGGTGAGATTATACAGTGAGATCTAATCATGCTCTGTAGAGTCTTGTAACTTAATCAAATTCAAATCAATACAATGAGAAGTTTGATAAGGAAATTAAAATTCCACCTGTATCTTCTTGGCTTTCTCTTTCAAATACCTCCTGCTTCTCTGGCTTATCTGAAAGAGATTTATACAAGTCTACTAGTGGGAATTATAGAACCTACTGTATGTTCACCACAACTTTATAATAATAAATGTATTACTTACATAGCACTGTTCGTGTTTGGAAGCACTCAACAAATACTGCGCTAAATTTTGTTCTCCTTTGCAAAGGTTCAACTGCAAACATTAGCTGATTAGGCCTCACCCTGCCATTATGATAAAGGTATCCAGTGTAAAGAATTGTATCCCTATTTTGCAGAAGCTGAGACAGAAGTTAAGTGATTTGTCCAAAGTCACAGATAAAGCCAGTGTCAGATTTAAGATTAGGATTTAAGAGTTCTTGCCTGTCAGTCATGTGCTCAATTCATACCTTTCTCAAAAGAAAAACTATGGGGAATTAAATACATTAGTGTGCCAACCATTCTATATCTGTACTACATTTAGGTAAAACATCCATAGGCGATTCACAGGTTTGCCAGGCTCCAAAGATTTTTTTTGATGGCCCGGAAAATTTATTGTAAAATAAATGAAGATAAACTTTTCTTTTGTGAAGCTCTCATGTTGCCTTCCCTTGTCTAAACTAATTAGATTAGTGTTTTGCTTTAAAGTATCTTTGCTTTTATTAACAGAATTTCCATGAATTGCAGTGACACGTATTACTGTGCTAAGAGCTTTTCTGTAGTTGTATTTAGTCATCAGCCTGTTCCATCACTTCAAGATTTTGCTTTTTTCAAACCAGTAGAGTATTTATACAACAAGCCACTATGGACCACAAACAACTGACTTACTTTCAAAGCTATGGGGAACCAAAACATACCCGTGGGTAGTCAGGTTGACCTGCCTGCTCCACAAACACAAAAAGTTATTGGTTGTGAGTTTAAGATCTACATTATTAACCCAGTATACCCTTCCCAGGTTGGTGCCATGTTTCTATTGTTGCTGTTCAACACCACTGTGGAAATACAGAAACATAAAGGAGAGCGGATAAAAAGGAAGTGGTAAGAAGATAAAAAGAAAGCTGTGAGGAGATAAAAAGCTTCTTAACTGTGGTGTGGATTTTATCCTCTTTTGTTCTTGCAACCCACATTAAATTAAGCTACCAAGGTGTGATATTGTCTTCAGATGAACAAGCAGTGTGACTGTACACATACATCAGACCAGTTAATATATTACACATATGCATCTCAGGTTGATTTAATCATTTGCTAGCTTGGTACAGCAAGCATATTTTTGGGTGGGCTAGGAAGAATGATTTTTTTTTTCAGAAAAATGGGAAAAAAGCAGTACTGTCCATGCCCATGGTTTGCAAAGAATAACAATTATTGACTAATATATGCTGGGCTATCATATATAAATATCACATTGTCAATACCTATTATATATCCGTATGTATTAAGCACATAATAGTAATGCAAACACAGTTACACAGCTTGAATTGGTCTGTGCTTTTTAGATAACTTTGCTCACTTATTCTAAGTATCCCATGGTCCCTTGCATTCACTGAAGTAAGTTTTGGCTTGAGTAAAGAGGGAAACTGTCAAGACCAGCATCAATGAATGCTTTACCACTGCAACAGAAAAGGAGTTGCTCTCCAAGGCCTGAACTGGAACGTCCCACAGAAAGAGGAAAACACATATATGATTGTTCTACACTAGTGCAGACCTAGGAGAGCCTTCATGCCCTTTCATAATGGGGAATCCTGTGTTCACAACAAAGATATGGGATATAGCATGGTACCAGAAAAATTAGGTAGAAAACTGACTGGTTAAATCTAATTTCAGATGATGTACCTTTTACTTGTAAACAAGTAAGGTATAAAAAGATGGCTTTAAGGGTGTAACTTTGGGAGCACATCTTCTGCATAAAGTGATTGTAACAATGCTGCATGAGACAGCTTCCTGGAGACTGGTATTGTATAGAACCTTTTTCCTGTATTATATTATTATTGACTTATAGCTATAAACCGGACTGACATTGGTTTTTTGGTCTATTGAGTGTATTTCATAATGAACCAAAGCATGGTGAAACAATTGATTATGCAATTTATCAATAGATTGGCGAGCCTAGCCATAATAGACACCAAGTATAAGCCAGCATGATTGCTTTCACTTTCTTCTAGACATCACCACCACCTTCTTTATGAATCCATATGTGGCAGGTGGGAGTTTGGGTTGGAAGACAAGGCGCTCAGGTAGTGCAACATACTGCAAAATCTTTACTTTTTCAACACACTACAGAAGCTGAAACAGCAGAGCTTTAGCAGAGATGAACCGGAGGGAAGAGTGCTTGGGCCTGAATTAGATTTAAGCTAGAGTTCCTGATATAGAGCTGGCTGAAAAATTTCCAACTAACTTTTCAAAAAAGACTGTTTTGTCTAAACCATGTGTTTCACAGAAATGTCAGTTTGACAAAAATTTCTCAGATCCAGGATGGAATTTTGAGACACCTCCACCCTGGAATAGCCAATAGCCTGGTGACTAGGGGAATCACCTGGCAAATAGGAAACCCATCTTCAAGTGTCTGATCTGCCTGATTCAGAGCAGGCACTTGAACCTGGATCTCTGATATCCCACATGCCTGCCCTAACAACCAGACTATAGACTCAGTTTCTTTGTTTGGCCCAATGAATATTTATACAAAGTAGAACAGCTCCAGACTAGTTGCCTGCTTATTCCAAGGCCTGAACTGAACAATGCATAACTGGAAACCAGTCTGGCTCTCCTGTGTTAGCATTGTTAAAATCAATGTTACGTTTATAAGAATGTGTTTAGCGTTTAGACATTTTGAAATGCTTGTAGGATGCTGCATGTAGTAATCTCACTTATAACATCTGTACCCCATCTTACAAGGTTATACTGAGTGTTTGCATTGTAAACCTCTGTAACTGTGTAACTCACCAAACAGGGAAGAGGCATTAACTAATGTAAAATGCTGGCTTCCTACAGAAGGAATTAGGTCCTGCCCATAAGAAGGTCTGTGGAAACCAAATGAGCCATTGTGGAACATGAGAAGACAAAAGACTTTGTTGATTGCTCCCCCACCCTGCCTATGAAGAAGAGACATGCATGTGGACTTGGCCCATGAGATTGAACTGTGAGGAAGGGAATAAAAATCCCTGACAGGAAGAAACTGCATCTCTAAGCTGCTTGGACTTTGAGAGCACAAGATGTCTAAGCATCAGCAAGAGATCCCCAACTGCTTAGCCTGGATTCGCCCTAAAGAAAATAAAAGAAATAAAGAGAGCTTGCATATTACGGCAGCTTCTATCACCTTTTGGAATCTAAGAACTGTAACTCATTTGTGTGTGTATGTTTGTCCGCTTTAAACTTATAAATAACTTGTTTCCTTTTCTTAGTTAATAAATCTTTAAATAATTTATTATAGGACTGGCTCTAAGTATTGTCTTTGGTATGAGATCAAAGGTGCAATTGTCCTGGGGTAAGTGACTGGGCCTTTGGGACTGGGAGTAACCTGAATATTGTTGTGATTTTGGTGTAAGGGACCATCTATCACATAAGCAAGCTGGCCTAGGTGGCAAGATAGACCAAAGTACCCAATGGGACTTTCTGTGACTCCATATTAAGGGTTTTATAGTGCTTGAGGTGCTCACACTTGGTGCTTGATTGGTGAAATCTTAGTATGGAACTCACAACCTGTTTGGGGTTTGTGCCCTGGTTTGTAACGGTCTACCCTGAGGTTGGTATTCATGCTTTTGAGCCACTCCAGATAGCTTGACAGCTCCAACAGGGTAGAGAGAGAGCACAACTCCATAGTGTAGCAGTTAAATACTCACTTGGGAGTGCCCTAACTAAGGATATGTCTGCGCTGCATTGTAAACTCAGGTCTGTAGGACCCACACTTGTGAGCTTGATGTTTCTAAGCATCCATGTTGCATTGTAAACCCAGGCTTATGATTGCTGGACCCAGGTCGCACAGCCATTCTAATACATCCACACTGCACCATGCAGACCTTCTCACTCGGAACTGTGGTATGAACTGCATCCACACTGCAAGATAGCAGGGCTTGAACCTGAGTCACAGCAGGTTCTGACCCACCTCCCAGCAAGGTCCTAAGGCCTGAGTGCTTGCTGACCCAAGTCAGACTGGTGTGTATATAGATGGAAGGGGAGCTTGGGCTCAAACCTGAGTCAGAGCCCAGGCTTAGTATGTAGTGTAGACATACCCCAACAGGCTACTAGATATTCTGTGGTCTTAATCTCTTTTTGCAAAAAAATTTCAGAACACCTTGGTTTCATTCTGCCTTAGACTAAAACCAAATTTTGAAACCTCAACATTTTTTGTTAAATGGAATTGTTATTTTCCAGCCTGCCCTACATGGTTGCCATTCAAAGCCAATCTAGGACTTGGGTTTAGGTTTGAGTTCTGTGGTACTGAAATGTAGTAGGCTGATCTCATGAGATCTCAGTCTACAGTGACAGAAATGTCTCTGAAAATACTGCAAATTACTGAAAATTTGAATGGTGAAAATCTTGGGAAACTAGGAGAAATCAAAAAAGAACATTTATCTTGGACTTAAATATCACTAGGTCTGGTCAAAAAATGTTAAGTACCATTAACCAACATTTTGAAGAGAAATGAAAAAAAATATTTTTCTTGGATTTTTCCGGTGTTTTTCAAGTTTTGATTTAAACAAATATTTAGTTTCAATGAGATTTGAAATGAAAAATTTTCATGTTGGATTCCACCCATATTTTCCCCACCCCCTTTCCTAGTGGAGAAAAAAGGAAAGAACAAAGGGGCTAATAAATAAAAATATTTTGAAACAATATGAAACATTTAATTTTGAGGAAAAATTTTGAACATGAACATTTTCCATGAAAATTTCAGATTTTTTTTAAAAAGCATTAATTGAAAACTTTTAAGCTAAAGTTTTCAATCAAACACAATTATTACAATTATAACTGTTGTTCTGAGATTTCTCACTGGACCATTCTAACTGGATCAATGGAAAAGTCCTATCTGAGCCTTTTATTTGTCCAGGTCAAGTTCTACAAACATATTTCAGTAACTATTATTTCACTTAAAATAAATTTGTTTAATCCATATCCATTATCCTTTTGTGCTTGCTTTCTGTGAACATTTCACCATTTCAGTGCTACAGACAAATATTTACAGGAAATTATTTTCAAGGTGCTATGTCAAGCTGCAGATAAAGGTAATTCCATTTCACAGAGCACTTTGATAATTTGAAATTTGGTTTTGTTCCAGTTCAGAATGAAAAAAAAATTCAAATAGGAATAGAGTTGTGTCTCTGGGGCAGCATGCCTGGCAGGCTGCCCTGGAACTGTGAACCCTGGAAGTCCTGGGGTCCCAGCAACCTGCTGGTGGGCTGCTGCAGACCCTCAGACCTTTTGGTCTCTGGGCTGGGGCAGTTCAGGAGGCGAGTTGCTCATGAAACCAGGCAGGTAGGGTTCCACTGGAACTCCATCAAAATCAACCATCAGCATATACCATTGCAATTTTGATGAACTGGCAAATTCTGGCAAACAAAAGTTGTCATATTTTTTCCCCACCAGCTCTACTGCCATACATGCAGATTTGTGGAAACTAATTTAAATTCACACACACACACACACAAACAGCAGCAGAAGAAGTGCTTCCAGGGAACAGACTGAGTTATCTAATTACAACTAAGCAACTGAGCTCAACATTTGAATATTCTGATTCAATCCTTTAAAAAAAAAGCAACCAAAAGATCTTCACTAAATAAATAACTGAATATATTGGTTAGATGCAAGCTACTCATCATTAATCCACCAGCAGAAACAATGCTAAATTATTTGAATATAATTATGTGTCATGAACTATTAGTTCAGCTCTTCCTGATCTGGGTCTAATTAGACTGAGACTTTTTCCCAGAAATTCAAAGGAAAGGAGAGAGGAGATTCCAGTTTCGCCCATCTCTAATGGGGAGTTTGGGGATGTTTTCCAGTTGTCATTAGAATTACTGTCTCATATGAAATGTTCTTTTAATGTACAGTTAACAGGGACTGGACACAAATACAGTAGAGGCAAGAGTGGTGATAACATGACCCTTCTAACTTATGCTACAATGAGGTCCTCAGCATCTGTCTGCATAGAGCTCATTAATTGATCAGAGCCTGACTGAAGCAGAAAAATCTGTAGAACTTACGAACAGCAGTATTATGACACCTCCATAGCCAACTTTCTTATTTCTAATTTCTCTTTTTGTCATTATTTTTGCAGCTGAACTTTGCTATGTGAGAGGAACTGGTAAAATGAGATATCCCTATAGTATAGAATGCACAAAATATATATGACAAAGGTCAATTACCAAGTGATTATTGGTAGCTTCTTTATGAGACATGGAATGAGTATTATTATTATTAAGATAGCCTGTTATGATAAGGTTAAATGAAGTTAGTCTTAAAAAACAGAGTCACAACAGGATTTTTCAAACTTGAAAGTATTTTTCTTCTATTCTTTTTGTTTTGTAACTTAACTTTGACTGTCATGGTTCTGCACTGACACTAAATGGATCAATATGACTAGCACTTTGGCAATGAAGAACTTTTAAAAAGCGACAAAGATTCTCTTTTTAATTTTTGTTAAAAAAAAAAAACCACAACACATACACACAAAAAACGTACAAGTAAATTACTTCCCTAACTATGCAGAGCAATGAAAATGAAATCAGTGATAGTGACTGAGACCCTAGGAAAGACATCAATCACATTTTCCTCTTATTTTTTTAAGTCAATTGACTTTAATAAAATGATTGTCATAAAACAAAATAGCCCTGCTCCCATGGCACACTGAGATGTGGTTTGCTTTTTTCCCCTCACTTTCATTTTTCTTCTTCCCACAGCAGACAGCTACTGCAATGGCATAAGTCAATATAAATGGCATAGAAGCGCTCCTCTTGCTTTTCTGTTATAAGACAAAACCCAGGGCCAATCGGTGGGGGGAAAAGGGAGGGGAGGGAATGAGGTCCATTTGACATGGGCCTCAAATTTAGACACTTGTTAATTTTTTGGCATTTGATAAGTTTTGCAACTTGGTTTTTTTGCACACCCCTATCAGACCAAAATGTGACACACACTCTCAGCTTAGAGCTGCAAATTTAAGCAAATAAGATGTGATTTGGTAAAAGACAATTTTGTTAACTGATATAGATTGTCGTATTAAAGAGCTAAAAATGTTCATAAATATTAATAAAAATATTTCGTTTCTGATGGCACAAGATGTGACTGTGATGAACGTGTCCTCTCATATCAGCTGATTATATAAACAAACCACTACTAGTGGCTGGTGCTGGATCAAGTGCATGTTGAAAGGTAGAGAATTGTTACATTTTAGTGTCTTTATAGTTTTACGTCTAGTTGACTAAGGAATTATTTATGTGTGAGATTTCTCATCATTATCTTCATATGGTAGCTAAAAGAGGTGACTGGTTGACTGGTTGAGCCCTAGCTTGGCCATTGTCATAGGGTTTCATAGTCCATAGGCCCAGATTCAGTGTGAACATTTGTGAGGACAATCTTGTACAGTGAGTTTCAGGAGGATACACGTTTGAAATTTTTGGACATTATCCCCCTGTCTGTATCCATGTCATATAAAAATATGGTTATTGTTGTAAATAGTATTTATTAGCTTTCCAAAATTTCCCTCTGGTAGCCAGACTGGAGAGCCAAGCTCCAAGACCATGCAGGTGTTCTTGGTGAACTTTGAAATCAAGATGGAAAAATATGCTTTTTTAAAATTAAAAAAAATTGGCATCGAGGTATGAACACACAACTATTTCAAATTTGATGACGATATATATCTCCAGATCAGTGGCACCGCTATGGGCACCCGCATGGCCCCACAATATGCCAATATTTTTATGGCCGACCTGGAACAACGCTTCCTCAGCTCCCGTCCACTCACACCCCTTCTCTACCTACGCTACATTGATGACATCTTCATCATCTGGACCCATGGGAAGGAGACTCTGGAAAAATTCCACCACGATTTCAACAGCTTCCACCCCTCCATCAACCTCAGCCTGGACCAATCTACACGGGAGGTCCACTTCCTAGACACCACGGTGCTAATAAGTGATGGTCACATTAACACCACCCTATACTGAAAACCTACCGACCGCTATGCCTACCTTCATGCCTCCAGCTTCCATCCCGGATGCACCACAAGATCCATTGTCTACAGCCAAGCACTGAGGTACAACCATATCTGCTCTAACCCCGCAGACAGAGACCAACACCTAGAAAATCTCCACCAAGCATTCTCAAAACTACAGTACCCGCACGAGGAAATAAGGAAACAGATCAACAGAGCCAGACGTGTACCCAGATGCCTCCTACTGCAAGACAAACCCAAGAACGAAACCAACAGGACTCCACTGGCCATCACATACAGTCCCCAGCTAAAGCCCCTCCAACGCATCATCAGATTTCTACAACCCATCCTGGACAATGATCCCACACTTTCACAGGCCTTGGGTGGCAGGCCAGTCCTCGCCCACAGACAACCTGCCAACCTGAAGCATATTCTCACCAGTAACTGCACACCACACCATAGTAACTCTCGCTCAGGAACCAATCCATGCAACAAACCTCGATGCCAACTCTGCCCACATATCTACACCAGCAACACCATCACAGGACCTTACCAGATCAGCCACACCATCACCGGTTCATTCACCTGCACATCCACCAATGTAATATATGCCATCATATGCCAGCAATGCCCTTCTGCTATGTACATCGGACAAACTGGACAGTCTCTAAGGAAAAGGATAAATGGACACAACTCAGATATTAGGAATGGCAATATACAAAAACCTGTAGGAGAACACTTCAACCTCCCTGGCCACACAATAGCAGATCTTAAGGTGGCCATTCTCCAGCAAAAAAACTGTAGGACCAGACTTCTAAGAGAAACTGCTGAGCTTCAGTTCATTTGCAAATTTGACACCATCAGTTTAGGATTAAACAAAGACTGTGAATGGCTTGCCAACTACAGAACCAGTTGCTCCTCCCTTGGTTTTCACACCTCAACTGCTAGAACAGGGCCTCATCCTCCCTGATTGATCTAACCTCGTTATCTCTAGCTTGCTTCTTGCTTGCTTATATTTACCTGCCCCTGGAAATTTCCACTCTTGCATCCGACGAAGTGGGCATTCACCCACGAAAGCTCATGCTGCAAAACGTCTGTTAGTCTATAAGGTGCCACAGGATTCTTTGCTGCTTTTACAGAACCAGACTAACACGGCTACCCCTCTGATACTTGAGGATAATAACCTGTCTGACTGTTTCATTTTGTGTTCTTAATTAGTATTCCATCATTTTAAAACTTTTCAGCATTTGTGTACATGTTTACAGTGGAAGATTTCAAGTGTAGCTAAGCTACTTATTGACAGCAGAATATTTCAGGTGTGGATACTACATATTGACCAGATAGATCACTATGAAGAGGGGATTTGAAAATCGTGCAAGCAAGAGATGGCAAAAACAGAGTGAAGCAGCAGCTAAGAGCTCAAAGCCAATAACTTCATTTCTCAAACCACGGGAAAACACACCTTACCCAACAATATTACAAATA
This sequence comes from Mauremys reevesii, assembly GCF_016161935.1. NCBI lineage: Eukaryota > Metazoa > Chordata > Testudines > Geoemydidae > Mauremys > Mauremys reevesii. The sequence goes on along the minus strand of NC_052631.1, from coordinate 39,572,533 downwards.
ATGAAAACTCTGCAACTGCAACAGGCGATATTTCAATGCCAATACCTGAACATGCGGATGGTAGTCAAGAAGTAGATGTGCCAACAGTAACAGATGCAGCAGAAGATCCTGTGTACGATCAAGAAACTCAACAGAAACAGGACGATGTAGATCTTACATAGCAAGGGCAATTCATGAGTATTACAGGTTTGACTGTAACTGACATTGGAATTATTAACAAGAGCAATGCTGCCCAAATGCAGTCTTTTCTTCAAATTAGTTGTTTTGAAATTCCAAGTAACATTCCATGAGATGCTGACAATCATGCTTTCTCTACTCGTCTGTTGACAAAAAACTCTTCCAAATGGTAAGATCTGCACAAGAGACTGGTTATGCTGGAGTACGGAAAAACAATCTCTGTACTGTGCACTCTGCTTCATTTTGAACAAAAGTGGTGCAAATGCATCAGTTCTCTCTGATCAATCAGGATGGAACATCAACAGACATTGGAGGAAGTTGAAAGACCGAATACCATCATAGGAGAGTTCAATGTCACACAAAGAAAACTATGTTGCATTGAAATCAGCCAGTGGGGCAGCATCAGCTGAAAGTTCAGTTGAGAATTTGCTCTTAACTGAACTCTCTACAGAACTAATACCTGGAAAAAGCTTCTTGAGCTCATCCTGAATGTCATCCTTTTTCTTTCTGAGCAGGGACTGGCTTTCTTTGGTTCCAGTCAACGTATTGGCGATTGTGCAAATGGAAACTTTCTAGGCATAGTTGAACTCCTCAGCAAATAAGACCCACTTTTATCAGAGCATGTTAAACATGTTCGAGAATTGCAAGAGAGTCAAAAGCTCATGCAAGTCCATTATCTCTCCACATGCATACAAAATGAGTTTATTGAGCTATGTGGCTCATTCATACAACAATTCTTGATGAGATTCGAAATGCCAAGTATTTTTCAATCACTGTTGATGCCACTCCAGATTGTTCTCACAAGGAACAGACTACTATGGTTATTTGATATGTTAAGATTGTAAACAGCTCAACATTTTCAATTGAAGAAAGGTTTATTTTGTTTGATAATTTAATGAGAAAAACTGGAAAAGAAATTGCTACTCAAGTACTAGCAATTCTAGAAAATTTTAAGTTAGATTTTCAAGTCTGCATTGGTCAAGCCTGTGACAATAGATCTAATATGGCTGGCAAGTAGAAAAGTGTACAAGCATTTCTGCTTGAGCATAATTCAAACTATTTTTTCCAGCTGTGGAAACTACACACTAAACCTTGTAGGTGTTGACTGTGCTGAATCATGCAAAGAGGTAATTACTTATTTTGTACATTTGCTGAACAGTTCCAATCTCTTTAGTAGCAGTCCACAAAAGTGAGAAATTCTGAAGCAATATCTTCCTGTGTCACTGCATGGGATGTCCAAAACTAGATGGTCTGCATGGATTGACGGTGTTCAACCAGTTGCGCAGCATTTGAATTCAGTGAGAAAGGCTTTAAATGACTTGAATCTCTCAATCTCACTGCACAGGCTCCAACTGAACTTCAGTTTATTCAGAAGCACATGTCCAAATTTGAATGCATTTTGATGTCATCTTTGTGGACGAAGCTACTTACAATGATCCACCAAACTAATCTGGTAACCGAAGCATGCAATGGTACACTTGATGTTGAGAGGGATAACATTGAAAGTCTTATCAATGACATTCAACAGATTCGTGAACAATGGGATGCGATCCTCACTGAGTCCAAATTAGTAGCACAGAATATTGGCATTTCATCTGAGTTCTCCACCAATCGCAGCTTACCTACTGAATCCAACGCTGAGCACCATTATAGGGTCAATGTCTTCCTTGTCATCATTGACTCTATTCAATCAGGTCTTACACATCGATTTGAGTCACTAATTAATTTGAACCCTTTTCAGGTTTCTTTGGCAGTTCAACAAACTGAGTAATGAAGATCTACTTTCTGCAGCTGAACAATTTCAGCAACAGTACAATAAAGAAATCTAAAAAGATCTCAGTGACGAGGTCATCTTCCTCAAATGAATATATTCCACAAACTTTAAATTGGATTGCAAGCCAAAGGAATTGCTTCAAGAAATATTCAAACTTGGATTCTCTGGGGTGTTTCCCGAATATCACAATTGCATTGCATATTTTTGTCAGTTTGCCTGCATCAGTGGCTTCAGGTGAACACACCTTCAACATGTTGAAACAGGTAAAGAACTATCACTGTTCAACTATGGGACAAGAGCATTTGAATGGGCTCGCCATGATTAATATCAACTGTGACATTGCACAAAAGCTAGATTTTTCCTCAATAATTAGTGCATTTGCAAAGAAAAAGGCTAGAAAAGCATTTATTAAATAAAAAAATATTCAAATTATGTCTCACTTTTTTTGGTGCCTTATTTTGTTTTCATGTGTTGTAATTTTTTATTTTTATTATGGCTAGTGGCCTCAAAAGCTGGAAGTGGCCTAAGCATCTCTGGACCTCTGAGAGGGCCTGACAAGACCACAGAGACATTCAGTGAAACTAAAAGGTGGAAAGTCCAAATCCAAATTTGTTTTAAGGCAGTGGAACTCATTGCCATAGGGTGTCCTTGAGCCCAAAAACATAGTAATATCCAAAGAAGGATTTTACATTTACATGGATGATGCAAATAGCCAGAATGATCACAATTAATACTGACAAAATCAAGTTTTGAAAGGGATATTAAACTTGGTGTTTCAAATATCTAATTACTAAAGGTTAGGATGAGAACTTCATAACAGGCAGATTATCCCATATCTATCTGCTGCAGGATTCTTTGTGCCTGTCTCTGAGTCATCTAGTGCTGGCCACTGTTAGAGACAGTATACCAGACTAGATGGACCACAAAACTGCCCAGTATAGCAATTCTTATGTTTCCTACACAGAGATGAGACTCCATTGTTCAGATCTTCAGTCTGGATAAGCATTCAAAGTTGTTCTCCGAAGCTTACGGTAGCGGAACCTTCCTAGTTTGGAACAGAGATAGCAAATTTTCTGAAAAAGAGGTTCTCTTGGGAGATTTTTGGAACTTCCTGCTTTGGACTGAGTCAGACATACTGTGAGATCAGCCTCTGTCACAATCCGGCCCAGCATTCTCAGAAAAGATTGGGACATTCCTGCTCTAATGCCATTCTCTGGGCAGAGAAGGATTTTTCTCATGTTTTTTTCAGCATTTTATACAACAACTGATGCAATATTATTTGGGGTGGGGGAGAAGGGGATTTTCAAAAGTAGCTAAGGGATTTAGGAGCAACAAATCACATTGGTAAGAGTTAGGAGCATATTGTCTTTCACTGCTGAAAAATCTCCCCCTCAATCATTATTGGTTTATGTTTTGTAATTTGGGATCCTTTTTACTTGGTAGCACAAATGACACTGCAATTAATCAATTAAATTGTCGTTTACAGAGTCAAAATCACATGTCAGGATTAGGATATTTTGATAGGCTGATCCCTCGACTAGTCTCTCCCAAAATAAGCAATATGACATGTTAATGTGTTAGAATGATTTTCAGTGCATCACAACAAGAACAACAAGAAATATAAAAGGAAAACTGCATGAATAATGAATTTTTCAGTTCACTAGTAATGCTAAAAATTGGGGTAGGGGAAATTCCTTTCAGGTCAAAATTTTTGTTTTTGAATAAAATGTTTTGGGACATTTGTTAGCATATTTAATATAAAATAAAAAATTAATTTAAAAACAAATAGTGATTTTGAGTTGAAAAATTGAAATGTCAAAAATGTCTAAATGAACTGTTTGAATGTTTCAGGCTTTTTTATTTAAGTTTTTTTCTGATCCAAACAATTCAGAAAAATCAATACATATTCACAAAGTGTTTTGGTGTCACCGAATATTCATTTTTGCCCAAAAAAGTTTTGGTAAAAAATTTTTGTACAATGCTAGCAATTCTAAGCTGACCTAGCACAGTGAGTGGCTACTTATTTACAAAGTACATACCTCACACCTCATTTTTGGGTTCAGACTCCAGCTTCAGCTGCTTCCATGTGGCCTGTCTCTCTAAATTCTGTCAGCCCACAATATTCCAGACCATAAAGATGAAGCAACCACAAAAAGTTATCATAGTTATTAAACGTCTATATATCCCATGCTCTTCCTCCATTGCCAGGTCTGTTGGTTAGTTCATTTAAAGGCCTAATCCAAATCCCATTAAAATCAATGGTAAAATCAGGTCTTTATGGAAATGAAGAAACAGCCAATAAAAGGCTTATAAAGGCTTTAGATTTGATTTATAATCCTATTTTCTATGTCATGTGCTCTCAGTATGACTTCCTGGCTCTGCAAATAGTCAGTCTGGTTTGTTTATGACAGTGCCAGTCCACTGAGAACTGTACCTGTGTATCTGAACAGAGTCCTGTATCTGTAAATACCCATGCTTTTCTGAATCTTACATGCCAATCTCCAGTTAATATTGCAATACTCAGCGTTCGAGGAAATTAAAGCATGTTCAGACAATTCCTTTTTTGTAACAATACCTATTGATTGGCTTGACTTTCTTGTTTTGTCTAACATTTACCATTATTTTGACATTATACTATGGTTTAACAGTTTTGTAATATTTTGTTTGCTTGCTTTAACTATAACCTGTAGGCAGCAACTACACTCTGATAATGAGCTGTAGAGTGATACACTAAAGAAGAGCAGATTTTACTAGAGAGATAATCAGCCATTAAGAAAAAACAAAAACAAACAAAACAAACCCTCCAAACCAACCAACCACATCTCAGCTAACAATTAAGCATATCTCCAAGATCTAAGACAAACATTCAGGAAAACAGATCTTACAACATTATCTGTAATAACACCATCTGAGGAATCCCAAGAATATTACAGCTTTCTTCTTATATGGAAAAAACCTAAGTGTATCAAGTTTTTACTAACAGACTTGAAATTAGCTCTAGTCCAAGGGTTTGCAAAACGTTCATAGCATGAACACCACTTTACTAGACCAACTCCAATCTCCATTTGTGACTGCAAGTACTCCTCTCCTCTACCAGCCATGATTGCATAGCATTCTTGTAGCAACTACACAACTGTTTATCGGGGAAAGTAAACGGTGTCTTAATTTTTTTTAGCTTTAATACAATTTGGTAGCTGTAAACAAGGAAGAGGGCCAACAACATTTGACCAGCTGGATTTCCAAATTGTTCAATATTAACTTCATCATCAGTTTTCATAAAATCAGTCTGTCCACTGGCTTTACAATACGTTCAGACTGGGTAACATAAGGATTATCAGTATCTTTTGATCCCTCAGCATATTATGGCAACAAACATTTTGGTGAAGTTAAAGACCTGGATCTCCAAAGTCTAGGTTATTCAGATAGATGCTAACTAGAAAAAAGGATCCCAATCTATTCCGAACTCCCTTACCTGATGTTTGAGGGGTTTGTCTTGTTTTGACACGGTCTCTAATTACAATTTGTATTTATTTTTGGTTGCAACAAGTTGTTATTTCTGTGAAAAATGACATTACTGCCAGCTTCCATAAAGGAAAAAAATCAGACAGTGAAGCTATTATTTTATAACAGTGTCATCATTAGTCTCCCTCATATCAGTCTCCTTATTTTTTTTCCATTACATTTGACTCAGGTTCTTCTCTAATGTCAAAAGCCAGAGTTTAGCAAAGTTACTTTATTCACAATCATCACCTCTTATTTAAATGGAACTGCACTAGCTCTTCCTCTTCCTGAGAATACCGATAGCTTTTTCTGTCCTAGGGCTGTTCCATTTCTGCCTGCCCTAAGCTCTTGACTTGGAATCATTTTGAGATTTGTGGCCTTAAATTCTGATCACACTTCCACATAAAATGCCTCTTCCTTGGCAGCTAATCTCAGAGTGCTGAAGGTTTGGCAACAAAAGTGAGAATCTGTGTGTTGTAATTTTGAGATAACTGAAAAGACTAACAAGATCTGGAATCTGTCCACTTCTTGGATGTGGGTGCAGAATTAGTAGATTTGGTCAGAGGGGAATTTCTTTGTTGGATATCAACCGAGCTTACTGCGGTATTAAAAAGAATTCTGTGTAACACCATCTCAGAGGCAGAAATACACAAGGCAGATATTACATACTGCAACACTCAGCTTCAATGGTTTGTAAAGAAAGAAAGTAAATCAATGCACAGAGCAAAATGAATGAATGACCAAAAATAATCACTTATTTTATAGATGAAATATTCTACTGATGCTTCTGTTTTAAGGAAATGTAGATTTGGCTTAAAGCAGGCAATTTATGGTATAATATCTCCTGATGGGGAACAGCTCTGTCAATTTCCCAGAGAAATACTGTTGCAAAAGTGATCACTAGTGAGAAGACAGAAGAAAAAAATAAAAGAATGGAATTAAAAAGAAACAAGATGAGTGCGATGTTTTATTTAATCATGGGAAATCAGCCAGCATTGCCATTTCCTCATGTTTCTGTTTCAGGAGCCAGTGGGGTTAGATTTGTTCATATATGTTCATTACCATTTTTATTTTTACTGCAGCAAGTTGCCATTTTTGAGAAAAGAGAAATTACTGTCAGGTCCCATAGAGCAAAAAAACAGCTTCTTAGTCATCTGTCTTTTTAAAAAGTGGCTCTTTCAGATCTGTCTCCTTGTTTCATTAGATTTAGCACACATTCTTCACTAAAGTCAGAGGCTAAAATGCTTTCAGAATTTAGAAAATCTCCTTTCCTGTCCTCCCTCCCCAACAAATGCCCCCCGCCTCAGACTACTGAAGCTCTATGGAGATGTGTTTCTTTCCATTCTGGCCCTTACTAGAAATGAACTGGAGCTGCACTTCTGAATAATGCTGCTTTCAGGGGCTCAGATACCAATCGCTCATCTAGAAACCCAAGTAAAATACATTTTGGCCTGCATGTTATATAGCATCAGGGTTTCGGCAACAAACATATTCTACTCTGCATTTCAACATATTATGCATCTTACATAACATATTTCATGCAGAACACCACATTGCTCTTTACAAAGGCAACCAACACAATTATAAACAGCTTTCAAGTTCTGGCTTCAAATGCCAAAAGTCTAGAAGTTAAACACAGCTTTTAAAACATACATTAAAAAAGTGATAATCCCCATATGCCTAGTGGAAAATGCAAGATTTTACCCATGCAATGTATTTGGCACATAGTTCGTAGCAAACTGGTGTATAAATCTTCCTCACACTAGCCGTCCGCGTCGTTAAGTGTCTGTGTGGACTCTGCTGTCACACATGTTCTGTAGTGTGCTTTGATCTACTCTTAGGATATGTCTACACTGCAGCTGGAAGCAAGCCTCCCAGCCTGGGTAGACAGATTTTTGCTAGTTGGCCTCAATAGCCATGTGGATGTTGCAGCTCGGGCAGCAACTCAGGCTTATAAATCCACCCAGCCCTGGGTCTGAGCTCAGGTGGCTAGCTCAAGTCTCTGTCAAAGCCACAAAGTCCCCATTGCTATTTTTAGTACATTAGCTCAAGCCCAGTTTACACTAGTCTGGTTAGCCAGGCTGGGATGTACTGTAAAAGTTCCCTAAGGGACTTTTATCTATTCCCATTTCAAAGCAGCATAGATCATAGTACACACAGTGCACAGGAGGGTAGTGCGAGGAAGATTTACCCCCTACACACCCCACCCACAGCTTGCTGAGAACTAAATGTTTGTATAGACAAGTTCGTACAGAGATTTATAGCCTATCTGCAAGAGCCACAACATACATTTTTAAAATTTGGGTACGGGACTCAATATATTTGGGGCTGATTCACATTTACACCATTCTAGCAGTGCAAAGGACTTTAAACTGGGCATAAATTACAGTTATACCCATTTTAAGGGCTGTTTACACTGTCAGAGTGGGCCTTAGTGTAAATGTAAGCCAGGTGTGTACATAGTTAGGTCTGAAGTCACACAAAGAGACAGTTAATTTGATCTAATTATTAGACTTCTTGAGCTACAACGTACATTCCCCTTATGCCCCAAAATGTGTGTCTGCTTTACCAAGCAGTAGAATTTGCAACTTTTCAGGAGATTATTAGGTTACTTTGCCATTTCCTACACCTGCATCTGGAGAAGGCTATGGTCTGTGCTCAATGCTGTGGCTCATCTGAACCCAGTATGGGCAGTATTCCAACCCACTTTGGCTCCTATATCCATTCCAAGTATAAGTCTCCCATGCACAGTGCATCTGGTTTTCATTTCCATAGATCAATCTAGAATTGTTGCCTAATCTGATTAAATGTATTGCCTTCCATTTCAGGAAGGTAGGAAACAGTGTAGGGTAAGTCTAAAACCATTACACTTTAGGAAATGCATCATTTCGAGGATCTTTGATCCACTTTCCTTTACCCACTCCAGCAGCAGTCAGTCAAGATATATTTAACCTCCTCCCACATTCTCAATTAACTATGGTGTCATGGAAGAATGAAGGGGCAAAGTCTGGAGTGTTGGACTTACTGCTTAAGTGGGTGGGGGGGACTCCAGAATAGATTTTTTTTTTTGCCAGCATTTGTGGGAGAGCTAATCAGAGCTTTGGTTCTTCAGCCTTTTGATATGATCTGTTCTTAACATTTTACCACCTGACATAGCCTTATAATAATATCAAGCAACTTACACCAAAACAAAAGACAGACAACTTCAAAAGTCTTCCCTTGCATGGGATGTAAGAGGCAGTCCAACAACAAAACAGTACAAAATGTTTCGTTCCTATTTTGAGTCTATCTGAGCTCAATAAGAGTCTAGAAGGGCCCTAGAAGAGGCCTTCCCTTAGCACAACAATGGCTATCCCCTCAATGAGAAAGAGGCGGAGTCAGAGTACAGGGTTAAAAATCTACAGACAGGGAAGACTCCGTGGGATCAAATAGCCAACAGAAGATTCCAGCAGGAGTCACTAAGCAGATCACACCATATACACAGCCTCACAATGTCTATATAAAATAGTCTTCCCTCTGTTGGATTCAGGCAACATTTTTTAAAAGTCAGAGAAGAGCCCAACATTCCCACATCTAGGCTCTCCTACCTGTCAGGGTTCTGCTGCTGCTTTTTGTTGTGTTTTATGGCAAAGCAGACTCATCTGCTGGTCTATGAGTGCCAAACACTGCACACCACAGATTAATTCTTGAATTAAAGCATTTCACCTTTCCAAGTATTTTTAAAGATTTGCAATATTGTTTGTGGATTTTTTTAAATAGGGCCACGTGTTATGGTGCTCTTACTATGTGTTACCAAAAAAAAAAGTGATACTCTAAGGACTCTAAGTTTTTCTTATAAATACCCTCTTTTGATGGTACACTATTTGCACTCCGACAGAAGATGATCAGCTGTTTCCCAGACCATGCACATCCCATGTAATACATCTTGATTTTTGTTTATTAGAAACAAATTACTATTTAAGCCGCAATGACCATGTAACAGGATGGTGACTTACCAGCTCAGCACCTCCTGCTGGTCATCCTGGGAATAAGCTCACCAGACTCCAGGGCGCCCTCTGCAGGCTGGTGTCTCGCCTTGCCGCTGGCCCCCGTGTCCCACCCGGACCCCGGTGCCCCTTCTCTTGGGGTTCTGCCCCCTGCAGTACCCCACAGTCTTGCTGGGTCTCCCCTCCCCAGGAAACCCCCTATCCACACCTCACCTCAGTCGTGGGCTACTGCCAGTCACCATCTAACCCCCACTCACTGGGGCAGACTGCAGTGTAAAAGCCACTCATCATCGGCAAGGAGGGTTTGGACCTGCTGCCTCTGCCTACCTTTGGGCTGCCCCTCTGCAACCCCAATACCCTTCTTGGCCTTTAACAAGGCCTGCAGCCTGGGGGGTTTCCAGGCCGGAGCTCCCCGGTCCCGCTGGCCTTTCCCCAGCTCTGCTCCACTTTAGGTACCCTGCTCAGCTCGCAACAGCCAGGCCCATCCCTCTCAACATCCAGAGAGAGACTCTGGGTACGTCTACACTACGGGACTATTCCGAATTTGCATAAACCGGTTTTGTAAAACAGATTGTATAAAATCGAGTGCGCGCGGCCACACTAACCACATTAAATCGGTGGTGTGCGTCCATGGTCCGAGGCTAGCGTCGATTTCTGGAGCGTTGCACTGTGGGTAGCTATCCCGTAGCTATCCCATAGTTCCCGCAGCCTCCCCCGCCCCTTGGCATTTCCGGGTTGAGATCCCAGTGCCTGATGGGGCAAAAATCATTGTTGCAGGTGGTTCTGGGTAAATGTCGTCAGTCACTCCTTCCTCTGGGAAAGCAACGGCAGACAAGCATTTCGCGCCTTTTTTCCCTGGATTGCCCTGGCAGATGCCATAGCATGGCAATCATGGAGCCTGTTTTGCCTTTTGTGACTGTCACCGTATGTGTACTAGATGCCGCTCACAGAGGCGATTCAGCAGCGCTACACAGCAGCATGCTTTTGCTTTTGCATGACAGCAGAGATGGTTATCAGCCATACTGTACCATCTACCAATCCATAAATTGGTAATAAGATGATCATGGCTACCAGTCCTTTTGCACTGTTCCATTTGCTGCTGTCATAAGTGCCCCTGGCTGCTCTTAGCCAGGGGCGCAAAAGCCAAAATGGGGAATGACTCCTTGAGTCACTCCCTCCTTTTTGGTATCTAAAAATAGAATCAGTCCTGCCTAGAATATGGGCAAGTGTACTAGAGAACCACTGTATCAGAGAACCAGAGAGCACAGCTGCTCTGTGTCAGATCCTGCAGAAATTATGAGCTGTATGCTATTCACAGGGGGTGCTCCTGCAACAACCCCACCTGTTCATTTCATTCTTCCCCCAGCCTTCATGGGCTACCGTAGCATTGTCCCCCCACTTGTGTGATGAAGTAATAAAGAATGCAGGAATAAGACACAGTGACTTGTTAGTGAAGGCAGCCTCCAGCTGCTATGATAGTCCAGACAGGACAGTAAGGAGTGTGTAGGAGAGGAGCCCAGCATCCCTCTGCTAGTTCAGGGGCACTTGAATCTTTTCTTTACACATGAAGGGTGGGGGCTGATGGAGCTCAGCCCCCGTTGCTATGACGATGATGGATATCAGCCATACTGCACCATCTACCAGGAAAAATTAGGACCAAGCGCCCTTGATCGACCTGACCGATGCTAGTATGCATGGTTACCAGTCCTTTTGCACTGCCCCATGTGCCAATAGGCTGATGATGACAATGGGTATCAGTCTTATTGTACCATCAGCCACCCATGGCGGGGGGGGAGCAAGGATGTTGGTGTTGAGTGCTGCACCATCCCGTCTATCTGCAGCATTCAGTAAAGATAGGGTGACATGTAAAAGAGTCAAGACAGGATTGTTTTCCCTTTCACTTCTGGGGGTGGGTGGGGGGGTGCGTAAATTGCCTAGCTATGCCCTGACCCACCGCGGACACTGTTCTTGACCCTAGAAGCATTTGGAGCTCAGCCAAGAATGCAAATGCTTTTCAGAGACTGCAGGAACTGTGGGATAGCTTGAGTCCTCCAGTCCATGAGCATCCATTTGATTCTTTGGCTTTCCGTTACGCTTGCCACGCAGCAGTGCGCTGAGTCCCTGCTATGGCATCTGTCTGGAGATATTTAAAAAATGATTTTGAATTTCGTCTTCTGTAACGGAGCGCTGATAGAACAGTTTTGCCTGCCCTTACAGCGATCACGTCCTCATCGTCCATGCTGGAGCTCTTTCTTTATTTTGATTTTTAACTGCATCACCACCCATGCTGATCGGAGCTCCACGCTGGGCAAACAGGAAATATTCCAAAGTTCGCGGGGCTTTTCCTGTCTACCTGGCCACTGCATCCGAGTTCAGATTGCTGTCCAGAGCGGTCAGTGGTGCACTGTGGGATACCGCCCGGAGGCCAATACCGTCGATCAGCGGCCACACTAACCCTAATCCGATATGGTAATACCGATACTAGCGCTACTCCTCTTGTTAGGGAGGAGTACAGAAACCGGTTTAAAGAGCCATTAAAATCGATATAAGGTGCCTCCTAGTGTGGACGGTTGTGGCGTTAAATCGGTTTTACGCTCCTAAAACCGGTTTAAACGCGTAGTGTAGACCAGGCTTATCTCTGTTTAGCTTCTGGCCCTGGCCCTCTTATAATTATGATTAAACTGGCCACAGCTGTGGTCAGCGACTCACTTGGCTTCTCACAGCTGTTCTCACTCCCTTTCCCTGCTGCAGCCCTCTCCAGGGCTGCTTTTAACTCCTTCAGGGCCGAGCAGGGTGACCACCCTGCTACAGGCCAATTAAAATTCTAAACAGAACCACTTCACTCTTTCCTTCAGGGCCTTGGGTATACCAGCATTTTTGACTCTTGGGCATGTTTCATAGAATCTTTTACCCCTATGTTTCTTTTGCCCATATTTCCTGCCATTCCTCTCAACTCATTTTTAACTAGATTTTTAAACTCCAGTTTACTTAAAGGGATTTCTAGATCAGCTTGCTCCTGGTTGACATAGTTTTTGCCAATTTGCCTGCCAGCTCATTTCCCACTACCCATACATGCACGGAAATCCATGCTATTACTGTTAATATCCATATGTAGACTATATCCAATCCCATCAATTCTGTTGTTAACAGTAATATTTCATAAAGTATATCATTTCTACTAACTGAAATGCCATTGCTGATCGCCAGTAGTCCTAATAAGCAATCAGTCAGGGTGACCACACTGACGTGGTGTGCATTTAGGACTCAATTTAATGGGAGCATAATCCCTCACGTATCAGCCACCAAAATGGCTACGAAATTTGTTAGCCTTATAGCTTTCTTGTTTCCAGCAAAGGGATGCAGAATGCTGTTCCCACTCTTACATCTTTGGAGCTGTCAGTATACATTTGGCAGTAGGTTCCCCACTTATAGCAAATCAATATGTTTGTGATATCTTGCACTTTCAACACTCCTTTCCCCTTAATTGCATTTTATGATTTCATGCCTATAATGCATTTTCCCAAAACTATAGATTTTTAACCCCTTTTAGGTGACTCTCTTCAGCAAGATTCTTTGCCCATGCTTTAATCCTATTTACATGAGACATTTTAAGTTTTTTCCTTACATGTTGACCACATAATTCCCAGCATTCACCATATATTAGCTTAGTGTTTCCAACTTCACTGTTTCCAATGACTTTAGCCCAAAAGGTTAAGTCTAAAAGCTTCATTTTTAAAATAATACACATTTCACCTGCAGCTCTCTGCAGTACACACAGTGGCGTTATGATGAAGGCACCACATGCAATTCACAACGTCTGAGCTTGGACTGAGTCATGCTTTCTCAATTTTGTTTTTGATGCTAAAGTGAAAGCCCAGCATCATACTCAATGACTGGTCTTATTACAGGCTACTGCTGTTCACTTCCTTCTTCTGTTACAGCTTTTAGCTGTGCCTGATGGGATATCAAGACCAGCTGCATATACCCCACATACTTTAATCCTTCCCTGTCTGTTTCAACATGCCTTCACATCAGAGGCCCTGATTCTGGCACAGGTCAGGTGGCATGAGACAGACAGGGTGTGGACAAAGGAGGTTTGAAATCATCTTTGCACCTACTAGTATTGCGTCTGGCCCCAGCACAATGTACAATAGCCCTGTGAGAACAGCAGCTTTCCACAGGCACCTAGGGGCCACTCCACTAGCACACTTTGGCCACCATCCCTTCTGTGTACCATTAGCCCTATGCCATCAGAGGATTCTCTTTATATACAGGTATTTTTCCCTGGTGGCGTCTCCACAGTGAGGACACAGTGAGAAAGAATCAGGGTGAAGAGGTGAGCTGAGATTTCTCTAGTGGATCCAAGACCCAACCCAGGGGCTTTGGGAGTCCCAGCAGGGTAATACTCAGTGATACCAAGGAGTTATGTGTATTAAAAGGTTTTTGAAACTAGTCAATTGAAAGAAAAAACAAAACAAAAGAGGTTGCTCATATTCCAGGCATCAGTTACAACTGTATCATCCCAATCATCCTATCATCCCAAAATGCAATATTTCTAGGGATTGTGCTCCTCTATAGGACTCTTTGATAAAGAAGTACCCAGGACTGATTAACGGTAACTAAGGAAGAAAAGAAATACACCTCTACCCTGATATAACAAGGTCATGGGGAGCCAAAAATGCCTACTGCGTTATAGGTGAAACGGAGGGCTGCAGCGGTGATTTAAAGAGCCCGGGGCTCCGGCCGTGGGGAGCCCCAGGCCCTTTAAATTGCCGGCTGAGCCTCGCTGCCGCAGCCCTGGGGTAATGGCAGCAGGGCTCCGGCGGTGATTTAAAGGGCCCAGGGCTCCCCGCAGCAGCCGGACCCCACTGCTACCGCGCTACATGCAAACCCGTGTTATATCAGGTCGCGTTATAGCGAGGTAGAGGTATAATTACAAAGTCTCTATGAGGAGTCACAGTGTGAGAGACTAACTTTGTAATAGCCATTTTCCCTCACTCATAGGGAAAATGGGCTAGGATGGCTACTCTTTGCAGTATACTAAGAGCAGCCTTACAGTTACAAGCTGTAGCTACCAGTACATACACCTCACTGTATCTATTTTTATTATTTGTAACCTGTAACACCTAGGTGCTACAGTCATGGACTAGGATTCCATTGTGCTAGGTGCTGTACAAACACAGAACAAAAGATAGCTGTGGACATAGGGAGGAGGGATTACCTTAATTTACCCAAGCAAGGACAATTCTTTCAGGCTGCCAAGCTCCCATGGAGGTTAGTTCAGCGCGTATGGGACTGTGTGCATCCCTTTAGGGCACAGATTAATCACACTTCAGGACTGAGCCCTACTTGGGGCTTGACCAGGCTTCCACTGCAGTCAATGTCAAAATTCCCACTGAATCAATATAAGCAGCTTTATTAGTGTGTTCTCCCAGCTGATAGTTATCCTCTACTGCAAGCCATTGATTTACAGCACCCACCTGGGGAAAATTAGGCACACATTTACACCAGCGTAGCCTCCATTGACTTCAATGAGGCTGCAGGGGTATAGATGAGAGAAAAATGTCCCCTCCCTATACCATTTTGCAGTGCCTTATGATGGTGCTGAGTTACACTGTAAAAAAAAAATTAAAAAAAAAAACCCAAAAATCCTTTTGTATGCATATGAAACAATCAACTTAGATGTGTAAACCTACTTGGCATTGTCTAAAAAAGATATTTTTGGCTTGTCTACCTTCATCTAGATCCTAAGTACTATAATTCATTTTGGATGACCGATTACAGGAATCCTGCTCATATATCCCCCAAACATGACATTTTAAAAATCACATCTTCTTTTCATTTTTAAGGAAATGAAATGACTTTGATATCTTGACATGAGTTATCATTTTGAGGTTCAACCACTTATCTATATAGGATACAACCTATAGCTCCTAGGACAGATTATATATTATCATAACCTATTAAAATCAGGAAAGGTGTTCTGCAGCTGTCAGAAAGAAAACAAAATATTTATTTTAAAAGTCTTGTTTTAGCTGCATGATCTATTTATTACTCCTGAGTTTAAAAAAATAATCTGCACCAAAAAATAAAATTTTTGCACACCATATTTTAAAGTTCTGCATAATTCTGCATATTTTATTTGTCCATAAATACAGGTGGCAGCTCCAGCATGGCAGTGGGGACCACAGGCCACTGGCTGCATGGAGGTGGGAGATCACCCTGCACCGTCCCCTCCTGTCCCCCAGTGAGGCTGCACGCAACCCGGACAAAGTCCAAGGACCAGGCCTGCCCTAGAAATACCCCGGAGGCATGACCCTTCATGGCATGTGCAGAAAGACAGAAAGCGGGAAGGACAGAGTCTCACATACACACCCAGTCCTAGCCCCCAGTCCAGGTGTGGGGTAGGCAGGTTCAGCCAGGCTGGATCCAGGTGTGGAGGGGTTTAATGTGGAGGGATCCAGGTGTGGGGTGACAGGATTCTGTTTGGGGCAATCTGGGTGCAGGCAGCTCAGTGGGGGGTCTGGGTGTGGAGGGGAATCTGGGTGCACAGGTTGAGGGATTCAGGGTGCAGGGGCAATGGGACTCTGAAGGAGAGTCTAGGTGAAGGTGATTGAGGCTCAGTGGGGGGTCTGGTTTGGGGAATGGGGCTCAGCAGGGGTGGTCTTGTGTGGGAGATGGGGGAAGTTTCTGGGGGTGGGTCTGACCCAGTCCGATCACGCCTTCATCCTCACCCAGCTCCAGCCCAGCTAGGACTAGCAGCTGAGCCTGGCACAGGGTAGGAGCCAGCAGCCAGAGCATCCCCAGACCCACTGTGGTCATTTACCTCTCTGCTGGCTGCTCTGGGCACACAAAACGACACACCCACACTGCTTGGGAGGGGCATGCAGGTTCCTTTGCTTCTCTGTCAGAAGTTATTTTTCTGTGGGGAAGTAAAGACTCTGCAAGGGACATGAATTCTGCACATGCACAGTGGCACAGAATTCCCCCAGGAGTCATTTATTTCAATAAGTTGCACAGGTAATATGCTATCTGATGGCAGACTGAATGGCTAACGGGATTGATATAAGATATGGAGACTTTAATCTCTCAGTTACTAATTCAAAGAAAGCTGAGGAAGGTAGTAACTAACTGTTATTGCCATCTGATAACTGTATGGTGGCCTGTGTGAGACCAGTTGATGACTTCTGTCCTAATTCCTAGAGGTGTATCTAATCATGAAGCCACCACCATGACTGGCATCCTTGTTACTACTCTCAGCAAAGAGACTAACATTTGTATGAGTATGGAGACTGCACTTGTTTATACAGACAATAAATGCAATGTTACACCCTAGAGAGGCAACTGAACAAAATGAAAAGGCAGGTGGCCCAGGTTTCATTGGACAAATTTGGAATTAATTAGAGAGGGGCCCTCATCCAAACTCCCCGACAGGTGGGCCAAATTCAGGTCTGGATCTGAACTTCACAGCTCTAGAACTAATAGTTTTTGTGGACTGTAGCTGAGAGTTTCTGCTACCTACAGTAGAAAAGTTTTTAGTCAAAGCTTTATCAAAGTCACTTTCAGCTCAGTGATGATAATAAATCCTAGGATGTCCAGAGCATAAAATGTTCCTTCAAGAAATGCTTTAAGAAACTTGGCATCTATGGTTCATTATGTTATTACATGGAAAATCAAAGTACAGTAGCACTAGTAGCATCCCTGAAGGTTGAATCAGCATTTTCATTAGAAAACCTATTTTCCACTGATTTATAATTTGGCTATAAAAAGTTCCTCCAGACTGAATTTTAACAATGGCTACTTAGCTCAGATGCAAATTCTTCCTGAAAATTTAAAATATGGTTCAGCTATTTTAGGAAATGACAAGGCAAATATCAGAAAGCCAAATTATTGGATTTTAGATACTTTTCTCTCTCTCCCAGCTGAAATTCCAAAACAGTGTATATTTAAAAATAAACAAATACAAATTAAACTATACAAACAGGCAGTTAGGTTTGGAAAACAGGTGTAGCAGTTATCTGCCTCAATATCTAGCTGCACTTCATATAGATTTATTCAAAGAAAGCAAGATCCCAAAAAGGATTGGTCAAAGAGTGACACAGGCCCTGTGAGTGGGAGCAGGGCCATTATACCCAGGCCTCATCATTTCACTCCAGTTGGGGTTAAGAGTGCACCTGGGCCCTAGAGGTCAGAGAGGTGAGTAGGAGCTGCCATCGAGCACAGATTGACTCAGTTGGGGAAGGGTTGCTGGGAGAAGGATGAAAGCAAGAGAGTAGCAGAGAGCTGGTTGGCATCCCAAAGCCACAGAGCCAGGACTGAAAAGGGCTTAGGCAAGAGAGCAGCAGAGGGGTTGACTGCTGGCTGACTGAAAGGACAGTGAGGGAGCTTACCCACTGACATCTCCAGGGCCAGAAAACTGGACCCAGGGGAAGAGCAAGAGAGTTAGAGGAATGAGGGACACTCCCCTGGTAAAGATGATTTCCCAGCAGAGAAGCTGTAGGGGTTCTCACTGGGAAGACATATTAGAAATGGAAAAGGTACAAAGAAAGGCAACAAAAATTATTAAGAGTATGGAACCGCTTCCATATGAGGAAAGATTAAAAAGACTGGGATTTTTCAGCTTGCAAAACAGATGACTAAGAGGGGATATGATAGAGGTCTATAAAATCTTAACTGGTATGGAGAAAGTAAATATAGAGGTGTTATTTACTCCTTCACATAGCACAAGAATCAGAGGTCACCCAATGAAATTAATATGCAGTGAGTATAAAACAAACAAAAGGAAGTACTTCTTCACACAATGCACGGGCAACCTGTGGAACTCACTGCCAGGAGATATTGTGAAGGCTAACTGATAACAAGAGTCAAAAAAGAAATAGATAAATTCATAGAGGATAGATCCATCAATGGCTATTAGCCAAAATGGCCAGGCATGGAACATCATGCTCTGACTGTCCCTAGCCTCTGTTGCCTGAAGTTGGGAGTGGACAAGAGAAGATGGATTACTTGATAATTGCCCTATTCTGTTCTTTCCCTCTGAAGTACCTGGCATTGGTCACTGCGAGAAGACAGGATACTGGGTTAGATGGACCATTGATCTGAACTTGTGTGGCCATTCTTATGGCTCTTATGAAGAGTGGGATTACTCTCCAGCTGGAAGTGCTGCTTGGGGGAGGGGGCGGCTGAGCTGGCAGAGGGACTCACAAAGAGACTGGGTGTGGCCAAAAGCACGGGTGTGTGGTACATGAGGCATTGAGTGGTGTGATACCTTTGGATTTTAATGCCTGCTTGCACTAGGGTGATACAAAGACTATGTGTTTTAGGCTCTTTGCACAATGTTTGTAATAAATCTCCCCCAAGGAGGGTTGCTATTTAACCTACAGAGCCTCAAATGACGTTACTGGGGACTTGGGAAGGGGAAACTGAGGTAGGCTCACCTGTCATGGCATGGCCTTCAGTAAGAAAGAGCTCCAGCTGGGGCAGCCCTATGACAACTGGACACTTAGATGGATAACACAGCCAGAGCTATAACAGCAAGAATTAAAAATCAAACAAAAATAAATAAGCTTTCAAAAGGATATAGGTTTTCATGGTCCCAGGCATAGGCCAACCACAATCAAGGTTAGGAGAGAAACTTTCCCTGTGAGTAGGTTATTTCACAACTGTCTACTACAGAGTTATGTGCACCTTCCCCTGAAGTATATGGTACTTGCCAATATTTGAGACAGGACCACAGTTTTGATCCTATGTTCCTATTCATTAATCCCCCTCTGAGACAGGCATTATACCCTGGATTAGAAATCAGGTATTTGTTCTTGTTAGTACCTCAAACCATCTGACCACCACGCCTCTCTGTAACACAAGGAGCCTTAACTTTTCAGAAAGCCAGCCTCCCTTCTGCAATCACAGACTTTACTGGCACCAACTAGACTACAAACAAAAAGGCCCAGGGCCTCACTCTGTCAGCAAATTAACTCCAGAACCTCTCCCTCAATATGGCAAGAGCCCAGAAAGTGTCAATACCAATACTGTCCTGTTCTGAGTGTGAGATGAACAGGAGCCATGTACAAACCACAACCTTTAACATTCCAGCTCTCCTGTAGCGTTTCCTGCCCTATAGGGTGAATCTGATTCCATAACAAAGAAAAATCCCTTCCTAACAGATAAAAGGAATTAAAAATTCCAGGGGCTCAGTTCTGCCTAACACTAGAGCTCTGCTCACAGCAATGGATTGGGGTGCTTGCCAAGACAGTTGGAGCTCCTCATTCCCGTTTCACCTTGTCCCAACGTTAGTAAGAGTGTTTGGGAACTCCCCTAACCCATGTCACTGATCTAATTAGGGTATAATTCCAGTGGAGAACTAGCATAGCTCTGCCACATCCTCAAACCACCTGCCCTTCACCTACGGCAGATGGTACAGGAGCCTCCTCTGCTACCTTTACCAGACTTAGGCCTCTGAAGAGTTCCTTTGTGCAAGTCAGATTCTCCTCTGGCCACGTGCAGCCAGGATCTATGCCTCATGCAAACTGGAGAGTCCAGGCCCAAACAACAGTGATACTGGGTTGGAGAAGGGTGAGCCTTTTCTTCAAGCTGCTGCAGATTTCCCGAATCACATTTAAATAAAGCAAAACCCCATTTTTTTATTTCATTCTCACACAGCTTCTACCAATGCAGCATTTAACTGTAAGAAGGCCATAGTATACAACAGAAACAGAGCCATAGCTTTGTTCAGTTTGAATGTGAGAGTTATTCAAACCATGTCAAATACTACAACACATAAGATTACTTTGATATATAACTGTCTGGGACCACTGTAGCACAATCAGGAAAGAAAAAGATTGGTGTCATTAAATCAGACCTGTGGCAACACTTCAAACTAAGTGTTGCCATTATCTTTAGTGTCTGAAAGTCCAGGCAGCTTGTTCTTCTTTATTTTGCTCTCAGGATTGTGACCCAGGAGAATCAGTGCTTCTGTTTGTGCCAATTCCCAATTTTCCTGTTCCTGGGATAAATGCCTTTAGACCTTTATCATCAAATTATTTCTCTAAACAGCAAGCTCCTCTCTCTGGGCAAGGTGCCTGTGGGAAAACGTTGCTTTAATCAATTGGCCTGTGTGCATTAGATCCTTGTGGCCTATTGGTCAGAAGTGGCAATCAGGGTCACACTTCTCACCTGATCATCCTTAATATTTCTCTTCATAACACTTCAAGATGCCCTCTCAGAGTCAATGGGATTTTCTTTAACAATAAATTTAGCAACTGAGGCAACAAAACCAGGAGCTGCTACTGTGGGGGGCGAGAGAGGAACGTTGTGCAGTTGGATTCTGATCTCCTTGGACTTTGACATGCCCAGGACCCCACAGCCTGCCTGAAGAAGACAATGATAGTGCTCGATAAGTTGTATTGATCCTACATAACCTGAGAACTATGCATATAATCTTCTACTGGTACCTTAGCTATAAACTAAACTAACTAACTAGCTATATACAGGCAATAGCAATGGCTACTTAGCTAAGTAGCTGGAGACAGCTTATATTTAACACACAAAAAAAAAAACCAAAACACATGGAACTAATGAGACATGTGTCAATGATTGCCCCAATCACTTGGCTTTGTATCCCACTTTGTCTCTCCCACTTTCTTTTCTAGCTGTCTTTCCATGTGTGTATGTTCAGTGCTTTCTGGAGGATTCTCTGCAGCTTGAGATCTTCAAAACGCAATTTGGGGACTTTGGTAACTCAGACATAGGCTAGGGGTTTGTTATAGAAGTGGATGGGTGGGATTCTGTGGCCTGCATTGTGCAGGAGGTCAGACTAGATGATCATAATGGTCCTTTCTGACCTTAAAGTCTATGAGTCTATGAGAAGTATTAATTATTTAAAGGGAATCAGGATGTTCTCTATTTACTGGGAGGGAGTTCGTGAGTTTCCAGATATGTCAGGCAGTGATATGCTAGCAAGCCTATTAAGTCACTTTCTGGTCAGAGTGTTATATTATCAAGCATGGCCTTCACTTTTTCGAAGTGATCATCTATTTTCTTTATTTTAGAACAAATTTCCTCCATTTTGATTTCCAGGGATGTCAGAACAGTCCACATGCCATTCTGAGTTAATCTGTTCTAACATATCAACTACTGACCTACCGATAATATAGGAACCAGGCCTGGAACTACTTGTGTGAAGAATTTCTCTATTGCTTAGTTTTTAATCTGTCTCTTTGTATTCCTAAGGATTTAAGATGGAATTATATCCCATTTTCTGCACACAAGAATTGAACCTGCATTCCCAAAAGCAAATAATCAATAAGCTGAAACAGGATCTTTAGAAACACCCATCCACTTCCTCCCCATTCTTAAATATGTAGTCCTACCAGGGTTTTCTGCTTTTCTGAATTCTCCATCCTTTATTGATTTAAATCACCCATGTGGGTCAAATTCTGTTCTCAGTTATACAGGTGTAAACCCAAAATAACTTCATTAACTTCAGTAGGGTCACCCCATATCTATACAATTGTAACTGAGATCAGAAGTGAGCCCTCAGAGAAACTGAATACTCTACCACATTCAGCTGTCAGGTATTCCTGTACAATCCTATTGACTTCTTTGGGCTTGTGCTGGTGTAATTTGGCCCACTCTTTGTATCTCATAACACTAATGAACAGCCAGACAATACTAGCGGCTACAATCTGTGTGTAATACAATCAAATGTATAGGGCTATAATTATTATTTGCCACAGCCACTTCACAGCAAGTATATAATCACATTTATTTATCTGAAATACCTAGCCGTTCCTGTGGTCAGCGTATAAACAGTTTGCGCAGACCTGGGCTAAGCTACATGACAGATGCTAAAATACAGAGGATTAGTTTCTGAGAGAATAAAAAATTGTTAGTTCATTGGGGACCGCTTTGAAGAAAAAGCCTTGCCTAATTCAAATAGATTACATGTCCTTTGGAACTCTGAAAGATAGCAAATTATTATTATGTGATTATAACATATCAGTGTATAAACATTAGAGCTTAAAAACTAGGTTGAAATAGCTCATATTCAGACTAATCTCTGTGTGACACATTTTCAGCTGCTCTAGCTCTGTTACTCCACTAGAGCTACGGTGGCACCTTGTGGCCAGAAAGATATGCCTCAAAAATTTCTTCGTCTTTGTACTTCAGCTGTCTCCTCTGATGCAAAGAGTCCAAATGGAAACAAATTCCTTCCTCTGCTAGAATATTGAAAAGTGACCCTCTGCACTATCAAACTAAATAGGGTGATAATAAAATGCTGAGTTCCATTACAAGCTAGTGGGACAAATATTTAATAAATCCTCTTTAATTAGACCACATCTCGCAAAGAAACTTAAATACAAAACCAGTCATTTAAATACTGCAGTCAGAAGTACCCACCTCTAGGAATTTGCCAGAAGCTGGGAATGAGCAACTGGGGATGGATCACTTGATGATTACCTGTTAATTCCCTCTGGGGCACCTGGCACTGGCCACTGTCGGAAGACAGGATACTGGGCTAGATGGACCTTTGGTCTGACCCTGTAGGGCCGTTCTTATGTTTATCCCTGTCAAAACTTTGAAGAAATCAACCACCAGATAATTTTCAAACTACTATCAGTTATTGGGCAGAGCCCTTCTTTTTGTTCTGTGTCTGTACAACTAGTTCTGGTCCATGACTGAGGCTCCTAGCAGCTACTGCAACACAAATAATAAATAATCTCATATGAACTGCATACCCACAACTTCTAGACCAGTGGTTCTCAAACTTATTTAATCATGCCCTGCGTATTTGTGTCTGTAGTCGTTTATGTCCCTCCCCTCCCGCCACACATGTACATATACCAATAAAAAAAATCAACATGCAATGCTAACTAAATATTAAAAACAGTAAGGCCAATTCAAACAGAGCCAACCATCCACTGTAATAAAAGCAAAAGCAAAACTGTGATTGAGGTCAGGGCTAACAATTAAATGTGCAGACGGCATTGTAGCAAATGGATTAACATACAGATGGCAACAACTTTGTATAATGCTATGCAAGCTTAACAGAAAAGTTAAAATGCACGATGCCTGATATATCTGGAGGAATCAATTTTGCTGTGGGTAAAATGTGTGCAGTATGTTTCCCCCCTAAACCTTCTCATGCCCCCCAGTTTGAGAACCTCTGTCCTAGACAATAAACAGGTCTATGCCTGGAAAGAGTTTCCCAACTCCTTAACATTTTCCAAGAGGAATTTTCTGAGGTCTGAATATAATTCATCTTACTACCCCTCTAAAGCTGAAATATCACAGGATCTTGCTTCCCCACTCCCTCAATCAGACAATCAAATTGCAGGAAGCTGATTTATTGACAGAAAGGCAAAAATCTTGGTGTCCACACCTAATGAGCTTTTTAAGAAAATTAATCCTGAAGTCGGTAGGAAAAGGCCACATGCTAGTAAACTAGAACAGAAGAATGCTAATCAATTACTCCCTTTACAAGTGTAGAGAATGGCAGATTTTAAACAGAAAATGGCTGGCAGGCTTGTATATTGACAGCTAAATCATGCATTCCAATGTCTAGTGCCATGATCATCCATATAACAGAAAGAAAACCAAAGAGAAACAAAACCAAAGAGGACACTGGCTCTCTGTTTCTAGAGGCCATTCAGAGTGGCACTAACAGAAACAACTGTCCACCAGCCAGTCTCTAGCAATGCAAAACACCAAGAGCAGCATATACAGACCCTAGGTGGCAGATTCTTCTCAGGAGCTGGGCAGACAGCAGCAGAAAGGAATTGTCTGGGGAACGAGTAAATTTGATCAGAAAGCCAGTGGGGTTTCTAAGACAAAATAATCTTTTCACCTCTTAAGGGCATTCAGATAACTTCCCCGGCACTCATCCGAGAAGTCACTATTTGTGATTTTTTTATCAATTAGCTTTATTAGATTATGATTGCTCTTGATGTTACTTATAGTATGATTTGTTTTCATTTAATTTTTTTAAAGGCAAAGCTTTAACAGTAGCCACTGGAGTCAACAGCTTTATTATTGTGAAGTGACTTTCCTTCCTTTGTCATTTTTATTCTCTCACCACAAGTTTCTCAGTGACAGGCCCCATGGACATACCCACTTATGACAGAAGGTAACCAGCTGCACAGAACTCTGTTGAATTGCTGTCCATTAGTCAGTAATACAGACAGTTTTTTCTTGTCTTGTGAGACAGAGATATAATCTTTTGTAAGGAGTATAACATTTTGCAATATGACAGGATCATAGCCTTTTGCAACCCTGGCATATATCATGGGATATAACCTTTTGCTATGTGACAAGGATATTAAACCTTGACACATACCATGTGACTGGGGCGAGGAAATAAAGAGTAGTATGTTTCCAGTGCTCCTGTGTGTCAAACTTTATTACATGGGGGTGGAGGGGAGAGAGGAAGACAGAATGATACAAGATAATATTCACAGAGGTAGTTGTTTGAATACTAGGAGGGAAACAGTGAATATTTCACATATACTAGGGCTTTGGTTCAATTTGTATTAGTGCCCTTTAGTATTCATAAATTTGCAAAGCTTAGTAACTGGTCTTCATAATAAAAAGTCAAATAAATACAGTCTAACCAGTAGAATACATGTGTGAGCAATTTTAAAGCCTGAATATGAACAACAAAACTGGATATTTTGCAAATAATCCATAAAGTGACAGTTATTCACTTGTTATAGCTTCAAACATCAAAGATATTTGCAGATAATGAAACAAAGCCAAAAATAGTCAACTTTTTCTAAATTTCGTTTGTGGCAAATACTAATCAGTCAACTCTAGTAGAAATGAATAGTTGTATAAAGTACAATATTTCAGCTCACTGGATGCTGTTTTGCCATTTTTGTTTACCTCACTTGTAAAAGAACAATGCAGGTTTTAAAGCTGTATTAGGCATAATCAAAAGTAATGGAAAGCATATAAAGATTACATGGAACAATTCCGAACAGGCAACAAGTAAAAAAAGCAAGCCCCAACTCCAGACCCTCATGAACAGATGAAAGAGATATTATGGTGGTTTTATATCAAGAATACATTTGTCCCAAAGTGCACGTGTGCTTCTGTTCCAGTTTTAGTAGCTTTGGAGACACTGAAGCAGATCCCCAAATATCTACTATACATTTAAGCTGCCATTAACCTAGAAAAGTCAAAGATCTACAATAGTTTGGCAGGCTCAGTGGTGGTGATTAGAGATAGGTATGAACTGGAAACTTGGAACTGAACATCCTCAAACTTTTCAAGCGTTCAGAACTGGGATTATAGATTGAGATCCATCTTCCTGATTTTATATCCAAATTTTAAAGTGGCTAATTTCTATTTCCATGGTTCAGAAGCAGCCCTGGCCAGTCCTCACTCTACTCCCCACTTACCATTGCTTACTTCTCGGAAGAGATTCACAGGCATCCCAGTCTTTAGAGGGTGCTAGCTGACCACGCCTCTAGTTTCTGCTTTGTGGCTGCTACCCGGTCTGCATTCCACACTTCACAATTGAATGGGGATCTTCCAGAGAGATGTAATTTGCCTTCCTCCAGCCATTTCCTCATTTCACACACACTTTCTGCTGATAGTGGGGGCCACCAAAACGTCACAGAAACACATCACGGAAACTTTTGTGAGACAAGGTAGGTGAGCTAATATATTTCATTGGACCAATTTCTTGTCTGCAGAGCTGTTCGGTGTATTTGGAATTGCACGTAATGGTCTTATAGATAGTAAGACCTATGGGTCTCTGGGATGTTTTATTTCTTACAGTGACATCTACTTCCTGAGCAAATGTAAGATATTACCTCTCCCACCTGGTCTCTCTAATATCCTAGGACCAACATAGCTATACCACTGCAGAAATGGTTCTGTGATCCCCTAGTAACTGAACTGAGAACAGCTTCTTTCTGGTTCAGGTGCTGGAACTGAATTTGGATCTGGTCACCACTGAGTTACCCCATCTCTAATGAGAATATGAAGCCACCACAAGTAAAGTGCTGAATATGTTAGGATGTATCTAAATGGACTTTTCAAAAGTTAACACATTTCTCATAGTTCTTTTTCTGTTAGTTAAAACCAGCTGACCTAGTAATTCTGGACTTGAGCTACAATCTGCTCTCCTATGTTATGAAATATTTGGTGCCTATTTGGTCCCTCTTTATTGTGTATTTCTATAAATTCAGGGGTGATTCAGTTCCCACTGAAGTGAGTGAAAAGAACATCATTGACATTAATGGGCATTGTACTGGGTCTGATGCTATCTTTGGCTATCCATCTGTCATATCTGTAGGTTACCCATCACTGTAGAATGAATGCCAAAATGGTGCTATTTGCAAGTTCACTAAGGAAAGACAAAATGAAATTTGAGTGATTCTCAGTGGTGGGGATACAAGTACTGAGGAATCCAACTTGATACAAACCATAATAAATTGTTGCCAATTGCTATGATAATGGTTTTGCCCCTAATCTTTGTCCCTTTTAGTCTCTCCCTACTCTTTTCTCAGGAGATCCAATGGATATTCCTGTTTATGATAGAAAGTAGCCAGTTGCACATAGCAGAGCTCTGCTTCATTGCTGTCCATTAGTCAGTGATGCAGACAGTTTTTCTTCCCTTGTAAGATCCCCTTCCTGGACAAATTGTTTGATTTGTGCAATCTTGAAAATTGACAGTGATAAAGTTTGTTATTCCAAAGGACAGTTTCAGGGACTTCAGTGGAACAGAGAAGTTGTATGTGTGACTGCTCGTTTAGTTTAAAGGCATCATCCAAGTGGCCTAGTGGCTATTTCAGAAGATTAGTTTTAGCAATGATAGTGTCTTTATTTGACTATTGGGACCTTGTTTTTAATTAACCATTATAATTTACACCTTAAAATTCCAAACTGATTAATTATGCTGGGGGATATAAATAAATTACTATTGTTTAATAATTAAGACCTGCATTTTTGATCCTACATCTTATTTCTAGGATACTAATTATGACTTTTGCTTTTTCCTTTCACCAATATGTCCCAAGCAAATAGATTCCCTTTGTTTACATCACCTAGAGAGGCAAGGCACCTCCCCTTCACCTCATCAGGCTCAGTGTTTCCCCCTCTGCCGGGGGGCTGGAATAAATCAGTCCCACTCAGGAGAGTTTTTATTCCTCACCTGGGTTTATTTTTCAATATTATAAGGTTGGCCTCAGGGTAAACTAAATATTATTCTTCAGCCAAACAAAAGAAACAAATTCATAACATAAGAAGGGAATACCTTTCCCTGTCCCTCTCTGGGGTGTTGCCTTGTTATGCTAGCTTTTGGGTGCCAATCCTTCCTCACACAGTCACTCAGCTTGGTTGCTTTTCCTGTAGAGAAGAGAGCAGCCTTCCACCCAGAAGACGCCTTTTCTCCCCCACTGCCACTAGCCCTACTACAGCTTGTCTCTCATCTCTCCTCCTTCTCCCTCACCAGAAAGGGGGGGAGGGTTAAAGGGCTCGGGCAGCCCTTATTTGGACTCAGGTGTCCCTAATTGACCTGAAGTAACCTCTTTTCAGCTCACAGGGAAAAGGGCCTTTACTAGCCTAGGGCTGATACATCTCCCTTCCACCATGCTCTTATAGCTGTCCAATGTGACTTTGTCACACTAGGTATTTTAATATGTCAAAGCCATTTTTTTATTCTGATGCTGATGCTAGTAAAATCCAAACCAGTGCAGTGAGACCATGCCTAGCTTTGCTTATCAATTTAAGCCCTTAGGATCAAAGCCTTGATCCCACTGGAAACTGTAGATGTTTTGCCATTGATTTCAGTAGGATGAAGATTTAACAAAGTTTATGTGGGGCTTATATGGTGCATAGGGCTCTATGGGAACCCTATGCACTACAGTGAATTTCACCTTTCATTTTCCTCATTCACCTTTTAATACCAATACACTGATTTCAGCTTCAACATTAAAGTACACGCTTTTGTTGGCATGACTGATCCAAGGAGATGCAGATCCAGAGGTTGCCATGTATTTGGTAAGCCTATGGTACACACTGTTCTCTGTAGATGCAATGTTTAACAGCTGAGGCAGATCAACTAAGTATACATATAATTAGTATTTTTAAAAGGCTAATTTTGCAAAGCTGAATAAAATTATGAGCAAAATTGATTGGAAGCAAAATTTAGAAGGAAAAATTTGATTGAAAATAGGGACTTCTTTACATAGAGTTTATTGGATGGCCAAAAAAGCACAATTTGACAATCAAGAAGGAAGACAATTCTGGTTAAAAGCTTAGCCTCTTTCAATGGTGAAGGCAACAATTCAAAATAAATAAGCAATATATAAACAAATATTAAAAGAAGGAAATAGACAGAAATTGATATAAATTAAGAGTTATGAAGCATAGAACATTGATAAGGGAAGCTAAAGATCCCAGGGAGAACTCCATGACTGGCAGGGCTAAGAAGTATATTAGAAACAAAGGAAATCCTAACAATGATACAGGCCCATTACTAGATGAAGATGGTAAAACATTAATAATTATGTGAAAAGGCAAAATGTTCAATAAATATTTCTTTTTTGTATTTGTAAAGAAGCAAGATGATGTACTCATATCACATAAGGATAATGAAGTACTTTCTTGTTAATTAGTAACCAAGGAGGATGTAAAACAACATCTACCAGTGATAAACATTTTAAAATCAATAGCCCTGGTTACCTGGCACCCAAGAATCCAAAAAAAGTTGGCTGAGGAGATCTCTGGATTGCTGATATTAATTTTTAAATCAATCTTTGAATACCAGAAAAATTCCAGAAGACTGGATGAGTGCTAATGTTGTGCCAATGTTCAAAAAAGACAAGACCTAGTAACCTAGGGCAAAACAATGGAAAAGTTGATATAGGATTCAACTGATAATGAAGTAAAGGTTACAAAAATAATTAATGCCAGGCAACATGGTTTTAGGGAAAATAGGTCTTGTCAAAAACACCTGATTTCATTCTTTGATGAAATTTCAAATTTGGTTGAAAAAAGATAACTGTTTAGCTATAATAAATTTAGACTTTTGTAAGGTAGTTGACTTAGTAGCACTTGATATTCTGATTTTTTTTTAAAGTAGCACTATACAACATCAATAAACCACATGTGAAGTGAATTAAGAACTGGCTAACTGACGACGCTCGAAAAGTAGTAGTCAAGGAAGAATCACAACTGAAGGGGGGTATTTCTAGTGGGGTTTCACAGGAATCAGTTCTGGGCATGACACTATTCAATATTTTCATCAATAATCTGGGAGTAAATTCAGGCCATACTTGTAAAAAGGGAGGACTGTATTCCAAAAAAGCAATGACTCTGGAAAGGATTTGGGGGATTATAGTGGACAAGCAATTGAACAAGCTCTCCCAGTGTGATGCTGTCACAGAAAGGGCTAATGTGATCTCTGGATGTATAAAGAAGAGAGTATCAGTTAGAGGTATGAAAGTGATACTTCTTCTACATAAGGCATTGGTGAAACTGACAGTGGAATATTGCATACAGTTCTGATATACATATTTTTAAAGGAATGTTTAAAAATTAGAGAGGGTACAAGAAAGAACTGCAGAAATTATTCAAGGGCTGGAGAAATTGCATTGCAGTGAAAGACTTAAAGAGCTCAATCTATTTAGTTTATGAAAAAGAAGATTCAGAGGGGCATGATTACAGATTATAAACATCTCTATAAGAAGAAAATACAAGCTTGTAAAAGGGCTCTTTAATCTAGTGGGGAAAGGCAAAATATTAACCAATGGTTGCAAGCTGATGCCAGACAAATTCAAATTAGAAATAAGACACAATTTTTTAATAGTGAGCATGATTAACCACTGGAACAAATGACCAAGGGAAGTGGAGGATTCTCCATCTCTTGATGTCTTCAGTGGCAAAACTCCCATTGGTTACAGTGGAATCAGGATTTCACCTCCATTAGTGGCTAGCTGAAATATACTCTATTTTCAAACAGCAGACTATTACTCACTGAAATACTGAATTCCATTTGAAGCCTTCACATAATTTAACAGTACTGGCCCATTACAAAAATGAAATGTGGTTCACTTTGTCTTTCCATAACATACCTAGCTTAGATTGTTCATTGGCTACCTTAACAAATGCTTACTGGTTTCAAAAAAATACCTATGACTGTAAATCTATAAATGTCTGTTGAGCCATGACAGTAAATCCTCTGGCATTTTATCTTAATATAATAGTTTGTTTTGTGCCTTAAAAACCATCTTCCATGAAAGCTTTTTTGGTGTTTTATTTTTAATAGGTTATTTTTCTATTGGTGGGATAGAATAAAAGCACATTGTTTTTACTAAAATAATATGTTCTTCTTCATTCGTAATAACCTCTCTAAGCATACTAAATTCACAAGAGTGCTATATTAACTACCTGCATATTCAAAAAAAAAATCCCAAAGAAATCAGTATATCTAGGTATTGAAACAAAAATTAAACATGTTAAATATAATTAGAAGTATTTTATGAATTAGTGACTTACAGTACTTGTTTTCAAGCAATCAACAATTATGAGTATAGTAATTAACCTATCAAACATCCTCACATTAATCAAATATAGTCACATTTTGTCAGCATCTTACTAAAAACAGACATGTGTGAACTGCCAATTTTTACCCCCAAAAATTAATATAGAGAAGGATTTATGAAAGGCTGATTCCAGTGCAGTTCTTTAGAACCATAATTTGCAAGTGTCAGTCCCGAGGAAGTCATATTACACATATTCTTTCTCTAGCATTTTAATTACAATACAATACAATTTCAATACAAAACTGTCTTGAAACGCTTTGTAGGCTTTCCAGTGTAAATTTCCATAAGCACTCCTATAAAAAAAGTGGCTAGTGAGATATATGGATGTTTGTAACCCAATTTCATGAAATCTTAACTCTTTGCAGCTGTGCAAGATTAATAAAAAGCGGGGAAATCTCTGCCACTCTCCATTAAAATATTTCAGAATGACATAATTCAGTTCTGGTGATATTATTCAGATAATTTGATGGAAGACAATATTAAAATGTATTAAATTAAAATATTAATACAAATAAGAGATATTGATCTTCTTTAATACTTCTGGGAACCAAAGCTAGGGATCAGAATGGGATGGACTGAACAATAGATGCTAATTTGTTTTGGTTTTAAAGAGTAGACTGCAGGCCAGTACTCTTGGGAAGAATTTACTCTTTTTAGGACTCCTCATACTTCATCAAAAGGTTGGGTTTTTTTCTTTCAGGGACTGGCAAAGGTTCAAATTTTGATAGTTCACATTTTTCTTAACCTATCTAGAAAAAGACTGGAGAAAGTGTGGCTGTCTTATACAGCATACTCAACAGCCCCAACTGCTTGCATTTTAGTTAGTGCATGAAATTAGATTCTCCTCTCTTGTTATATATAAGAATGTGATTGTTATTTATAAAGGTAGATACTTTCATTATTACATATCCTTGGTAATATACTATAGATGAGTTCACCAGCCTCAGTTTGGTCAAAATGGCGCAAGTTGCCTGTTCTAAACTATCGCAGAACACTGTGTTTTTCCTTTCCCTCCAGTGGTGTCTTCTAAGGCTTCAACATGTTTTGAAATTTTGATTATTGAATTTAGAATGGACCCTGAGACTTTGACCCTTCTCATAACTTTGCTTTGTTTTTTCTCATTCCTTATAGCCCAGGATGGGCTGTAAGATCTTTATTTGCTGGTTTGTTAGTCCTATTAGTTAGGATTGAGATACCAAGTTAAAAAACCTTTGTTGCCCATCATCAAAATCCCATCCTCTGTATAGAACACTATTCCTACAGATGTTCCTGCAACTGACTCATAGTCTGTTTTCACATCCATTCTCCATATTCACTATGGCCTGTCTTTATTAGTTAGAGATGCTTTTCTATTTATAAACAGCACACTGATGAGAAATGAATGGCTATAAGAATTTTATTGTCCATGGTAATATCAAACTGATATTGGTAATGAATAATGCAACTAATTTACAAATATTTTCCATTATCTTGTAGTTTGGTTGGCATATGCAGACTCTATGTATTGAATCCCTAAATATAGGCGCTTGTGAGAAAATATTTGAGATGGATGTATATCATCATTTGTATAATCAGGCAATAAGCACCCAACAGTTCTCTGGTGTATTTTTTAAATCATTATTATTCCCAGGTGTTCTTCTACCAGGAAACATCTTCCAGCCTCATTAAAGTTTTCTTGGTTCTGCATGTTAACATATGGGCACATCTTTTCAGAAAGCCATCATTTTGTGCTAGCAAAGAGTAGTCACACAGCTCATGCAGATACACGACTCCCCATTACCGCCTTTCCAAAAACTAAATCTCCACAATTCTGAATTTGAGCTAGTTAAAAAAATTTAATAAAAAAGAAACAAAACAAAATTGAAAATAGCTTTTTATCAAAATGAAAAATTTCAGGAGAACTTGGATTTAAAAAATAATTTGTTTCAACCAAACCCTACAAACAACAACAACAAAAAAACTGCAGATTTTATATTTCTGTCCTTTTTCCTCCATTTCCCTCCCTGTCTTCTTTCTACTATAGAAAAAAAAAGAGGGCAGGGAATGGTGAGAGGTAGAAAAAGAAGAAAACAGAAAACCCATGGGGAACAAATTTAATAATGGGTGTGTCGATCTAGCAAAGAAAGGTATAACATGATCCAATGGTGGGAAGCTGAAGCTAGACAAATTCAGTCTGGACATTTTTAAAAGTGAACGTAATTAACCATTGGAACAACTTTCAAGGGTCATGGTGGATTCTCCATCACTGACAATTTTTACATCAAGATTGGATGTTTTTCTAACAAACATGCTCTAGGAATTATTTTGGGGAAGTTCTATAACCTGTGTTATACAGGAGGTCAGACTAGATTATCACAGGTTCCTTTTGACCTTGGAATCTAAGAAAAAAATAGAGTGAAAGGGGAGGAAGGGATGAAAAACAAAACAAAAGGCAAAAACTGAAAATTTTAAATAAAAATATTTATGAACAATTATGAACAAACTATAACTCATTCCCTTTTAAACTTGTGGAATGAACATTATTTTGACATAAAAATCGTTACCGTTTTTCACCTAACTACAATCTGAAGTCAGGGCAATGTTTGCAACTGCTGTTTGGTGGGTCGACAAGATCCAGCACTTGTCGTTTCTACATCTGTTCAGCAGCTTGTGCAAGCTGGCTAACTCTGAGCTGTTCCTAACAGCTGAGAAAAATCAGAGCTCTACCATTCACAGAAAAAGGGGCATTTTCTGATAAAATCTAATTCCATTTTCTACTAACTGTTCTCAGTTAAAATACAAGAGTAAATTTTAAAGTCTTACCTCTTAAAAAACTACATTTTGTTGAAAAGGAGATTATCTCAGTATGGGTAAAAAGAAAATCATACCATCATATGGGATCCTGCTCCATGATTACAGTTCCTAGGTATGGTAGTAATACAAATAAATAATAAAAATTATGCCAAAGCCATATAATATATACTAATAGTAGTAATTAAGGCTGTCCATTAATCATAGTTAACTCATGTGATTAACTCAAAAAAATTAATCATGATTAAAAAAATTAATTGTGCTTAATCACAGTTTTAATTACATTGTTAAACAATAGAATACCATTTGAAATTTATTAAATATTTTTGGATGTTTTTCTACATGTTCAAATATATTGATTTCAATTACAACACAGAATACAAAGTGTACACTGCTCACTTTAAATTATTATTTTATTACAAATATTTGAACTGTAAAAATGATAAACAAAAGAAACAGTATTTTTCAATTCACCTCATTCACTGTAGTGCAATCTCTTTATCATGAAAGTGCACCTTACAAATGTAGATTTTTTGCATTTATATAATTGGCATGTAACTATCTTACGACGCCGGCTACAATAGTGCCATGAGAACACCTATTTTCACTTTCAGGTGACATTGTGCACAAGAAGCATGCAGTATTATCTCCTGCAAATGTAAACAAACCTGTTTGTCTGAGGGATTGGCTGAACAAGAAATAGGACTGAGTGGACTTGTAGGCTCTAAAGTTTTATTTTTGAATGCAGTTATTTTTTTGTACATAATTCTATATTTCTAAGTTCAATTTTTGTTATAAAGAGATTGCACTACAGTACTTGTATTAGGTGAATTGAAAAATACTATTTCTTTTGTTTTTTACAGTTCAAATATTTGTAATAAAAATAAATATAAGGTGATCACTGTACACTTTGTATTCTGTGTTGTAATTGAAATCAATATATCTGAAGATGTAGAAAACATCCACAAATATTTAAATAAATGGTACCCTATTATTGTTAGTGCGATTAATCGCGATAATTTTTTAATTGCTTGACGGCACTAGTAGAAATATTAGAGTAGCATCTATAAGTCACATTGTGTTAGACGCTGTACCGACACATAGTAAAATATAGCCTTTGCTTTAGATCTTACAATCTACATAGACAAGACAAAGTAATTTACTCAAGGTCACACAGATGGCCAGTGACAGAGTTGAGAAGAGAACTTCTTCTTAGTGTATGTGCAACGTGCCTCAGGTGAAATGTGACCAGGATTCATGACTGAATTTTGGGTTGCGTATTGGTGGGGAGTGCAACATATATGCTGATCCATGCCCCCCAGGGAAGAAAACTTTGGTGTCCTGAATTCCAGGTCAGTGCCCTATTCAAAGAATCTCTGGCTCTTTTCGTACAGTACTTCAACTACCTTTAATTTTTCAAATATATCTGTGATGTGCATAAATCCTCAAGGATCAGTGCGAGATATTTTGCAGAATCCAAGGTGAGTCACAGGGAGATATTACTGTTGCCTACAGGATGACAGTACACCAGTAGGCACACGGACAACCCCAAAGATGGCCACACCACCATCTGTAGAGTTTATCGGGCAGCCAGTTGCTTCTTGTGCAAAATTGTCAGACGCAGCATGGCACCTCAGCTCAGTGCCTACCATCTGAACAGGAGATATCTGATTCTGATCAGATTTGCACCTCTTTGACATAGTGTGACACCATTGGCTTCAATGGAATTACTCATTTATACCAGCGTGGAGAGGAGGATGGGGGAGGGTGTCAGAAATATGCCCTAAATGTAGGGGATAGTTAATGCTGTCAGTAAGATCACATTTTTTCCTTCTCCAGTACTTAAAATTTAAGGCAAAAGTTTAAAGAAAAGGGTGCATCACCTGTACAAAACCACATGTCTAGCAAGCAATACATAAACAGAATGCTCTATAGCAGTGGTGGACAAGCTGCAGCCTGTCAGGGTAATCTGCTGGCGGGCTGTGAGACAGTTTGTTTACATTGTCCATCCGCAGCCACAGCCACCCGCAGTTCCCAGGGACATGCTGGCTGTCGCGTCCTGCAGTTTCCATTGGCCGGGAACAGTGAATCGTGGCCACTGGGCGCTGCGGGCAGCTGTGTCTGTGGGCAGTCAATGTAAATAAACTGTCTCGCAGCCCACCAGCGGATTACCCTGACAGGCCGCGCGTCGCCTGTGGGCCACAGGTTGCCCATTCCTGCTCTATAGTGAAGGGTCGATAGACTTTGTGTCAGTTTCCAATCTTGTTTCTCAAGCGAGGTAAAGAGTCCTGATGAGACCAGTGTCAGGCTTATCTGTTAACATGTGATGTTAAAGGAGCTGCCCAGGGGATGCAAATAATTCTACCTGTTCCCAGAAGATTGTATGCTTACATTTTGAATCTTTTCCTTTATGTTGGGATAAACTTCTTTTGCAGGCCAGGATCACTGGTTTGAAGGCAAACTGCATTGACATTTGTCTCTTAAGGAGATTTTGTGGGTTTGTATCAAGGATTACTAGGAGAAAGAGAGAAAAAAATACAGCTGACCTTAATTTACATTTCAAAAAAGCATCACTTTGTATTTTTTTTAAATTAACTGAATATTTGTGCAAGAATCCCTTGTTAGCCAAGTAGAACTAATTTATTTAAAGTACATTTAAAGGAAGATTATTGATGCAGGAGATTTGAAAATGATCTGTGATGTGGTCTTTTTAACGTCCATTGGCTGCAGCAGATAAAAATTAATGATTATTTTCTGAATTAACCTGGTATTTTTCTATGTGATAAAGTATCTGATAAAATACTAACTTAAGCTAACCAGGGATTACTTTGAGCCATTTTACAATTAAATGCCTTGCATATCTTACAAAAAATGAGAGCCAAAATATACCCGGGGAAAAAAAACAGGCAGTATTTATTTCTTTTATGAAAGATGGGATCTACTGTTAATAAATATACACAAGGTCCCATGTATTCACAGGCAAGCTAGATCTAATTGTCATACAAGGTTCTGAATTCTGCAGAATGGAAAATGTGCAGCAGCTTAATTTAAAAAATTAGGTTTCAAATTAAATATGAAAATCAATAGCACAACCGGCATAGTAGCCTTTGTAGTGAAAACCGGTGGTGGTAAAAAGACAAAAACAGACATAATCATTAATAGTATTTTCTCAGCATCAGAATTCTTTGCATCACTCCCTACATTTTTAGTTTCACAGGCAAGCACCCATTTTCCTCCAGAACAATCACTCACTTTGTCAACTGTATAGGGTCCAGAAATAAAATCTACCATTGCACTAGTAATGAATGTACACTGCCCTCTCTGATCTCCTCTGAGTCTATGGGTGCCACCATGCCAAAGAGACCAGGCAAAGCCAAAAAGAAGCATAGTGGTTATTGATGACATGGTTAATGTATTTAGTAGACAGAAATTAGAGTGGCAATTAGGATCCAGATTTGGCTGCCTTCATCAGATCACTCATTAGCAGTGTTTCGCCATGGGCAATGGGCCTGCTTTTAGCCTCAGGTTGATGCACATTTTATTTTGTTCAACTCAGGTTATTTCTTTCATTAAGTTAATTATTTTAAGAATTTTAAAGGGTTTTGATTTGACTTTTCATATTCTTTATTATTAATTATTATACAAAAGGAAGAGACCATAAAAGAGAGCAGATCTGATATACCACCTGTTATATAAAGATAGGATCTGTGTTTTATCCTCTTAAACACCTCTCCCTGCAAACACTTGTGCTTGTGCTTAACTTTATCCATAAGTTTAGGTATGTTGGCATGTGTGTGTTTGGAGCCTTACAGTCAGACAATACATATCACAATGACACTCATGGTATAAGAAGCCACAAAGAATAGTTTGAAATACTGGCTTTGATCTCATGACAAGTGGTGTCATGGAACGATGAGCATGCTCACTGTTCTACATAAAAGGTATATCTACACTGCAATGTAAGCCTAGGATTAGTGGAACTCGAGTTAGCAGACCCTGGGTTTGTTAACCTTGTGCTTTAGAGTCTACACTCATTTGTATCCAGGTTAGGAATTGTTGAACCCTTGGTCCCAAACTGGGTGTGCAGCATCTACGCTGCATTATGCAGGTCCAAGTCCAACCATCCATATCCCAGACTTCCTAGGGTGTGTCTACACTGGAATAAAAGACCTGCAGCATGGCCAGGCCCAGCTCAGGTCAGCTGATTCTGGCTGGTGGGGTTCAGGCCGCAGGGCTAAAAATTGCTGTGTAGATGGAGTCCCAGAGCCCAGGCTTCAGCCCAAGCCCAAACTCTACACCACAATTAAACAGCCTTGTAGCCCAAGTCCTGTGAGCCCAACTCAGGTGATACGGTCCATTCATAGGTGTTTGACTGCAATGTAGACATACGCCTAGTGCCCCCTCTCCCCCTATAATGTGGTGCGATGTGGGAAAACTTGACTGTCTACCGAACTTGACTATCTAGAGGACAAAGAGAGACAACCCATGGGATTGTGGAGTGCTTTTGGAGGACTATCAGAGCAAAAGTCGAGTGGGCCAGCATCTACGCTGCAAAGCAATAGGGCTTGAATCCCAAGTCCCAGCTTGACTCAGTCTCAGACCCTTGATTCTCATGCAGTCTTGGGACCCTGGATCCAAGCCGTTGGTTAGCACAATCTGTGTGTAGACAGAAGTAGCAGTAGGCTTGATCTTGAGTTTGAATTCTGGGCTTACATTGCAGTGTAGACATACCTAAAGAGCTCATATTGAGCTCTGTCTTTCTCTAGCTCTATATTTAGGACCTTTGTCAACCTTCAGGAGAAAGTGTGGATAGAGCTCAAGAAAAAATAGAAAATAATCACAAAATTAAAAACTGTCATTCGTACATTAAGGGAGCAGAGCTGAGGTTGTGCAGACACACTTAATGTTGTCATTTCTTGATATATGAATGTTGTGTTTTTTTTAGTGTTCTATCACTGTAGTTGTTTTGTACGGAACTTTAATTTTTTAAAAAAATCCTAACCTAGATGTGAAATATTCCCATTAATAACTGATAATTAGCCCCTTGAGGTGTCTAGCCACTCGAACTTTATTCCCTGCCTTGGAAACAAAAATTATATTTTGCTTGTGAGTTGCTATGGGATACATTATGTAACCCCAAGCTATAGAAAATTTCACAATACTAACAATGATGAGTTTATTAATATATATAAACAATCAAAGCTTTAAATTTGAAGTCCCGTATTTCACAGAGCTCTATTTAGGATAAAGAACAAATATAACAAACCATACTTCACCACTTATTTGTAAGCAGAACTCTCTAGTGGATTCAACAGAGAAAAGGGATGGTCTTTTGATTAAGGCACCAGACTAGGCCCTAGGATATTTGGGTTCCATTCCTGACTAGGCTACAGACTTCCTGTGGAACCTTAGGCACATCATTTAATCTCTCTGGGCCAGGCTTTCAGCAAATGAAGCAGGCCCCCAGAGGGATTTTCAAAAATGGCTGCTCTGTCACTGAAGACGCCACTAGGCCCCATCTACATTTTTAGGCATCTAAGTACCTTTTGAAAATCTGGCCCTCTTGTGCCTCTGTCTTCTCCAATCTGTAAAATGAGGAGTTATTGTCTGTCTTTTCTGGGCAGACAGTAAACTCTTCACTTTCTATTACTATGGTTTGTACAGTGCCTTGGTGTCTAGCTGAAGGCACTCCTGTAGCACATAATTATTACTACTAACAACAACTCTCTGCTTCAAAGGAAATACTTCTAAAAATTAGTACACAATATGTCCCAAAGGAATTTGGCAACTCTTTAGTTAAGTGTATTTCACATTAACTTTTTTTTTATACAAAACCTCATCCTAACGATAATTTTACTCAAGAATATTGGGAACACTATATTATAAGAAAAATTATTATTCCACATACAGCAGAATGTTTGTTAAAAATAGAAATTTTCTCTGAGTCACAAGCTATGATTAAAGTTTCCAGCATTTTTTTCATTCCATTACCATTAATACATTTGATTTTTAGTGTGCAATTGGAACCATATTATAATTGTATAATATATTCAGCTTTAAATCAATTGCCAACATGCCTTAACTTTAAAATACTTATCACCCAAGTTCAAGTGAATATTTGCGTCTCTTTATTCATGAAACATCTTTCACATCCCATTTATGATTGTAGCTTGATATTAAGTCTTCCCTGTCAGTGAAATAAAGATAATGCTGAGGTCCATTATCTTTCTTCGTTTTCCATTTTCCCTCCCTAAAACTGCTTGAAATGCCTTTCAGTGGAACTACTGTAGTTAGAACTTTGGCATTTCAATAATGAATGCTCTTACTAACACAAAGTGTAGCTCAAATATATCACAAAGCAGAAATATGTCAATTTTTTACTAACTGAGCTAGAGGTGAGTAAAAAAAATAATCTTAGATTCAATGGAGTTGATTTCCAGTTGAATCTCTGCAGCTGCAGAAGAAATTTAAGCAGATACTGCAGCACCTGGAGAGGAAAGGAAAGAGGGGTTCCAGCCAGGCTTACCCTTCCTCCTAGTATCCCCTGGATCTCGAACTGTGCAGGGGAGACTCCAGCTATGTGGCCCATGGGGGGCGGGGGGGAGGGAGAAGGAGGGGAGGAAGAAACTACAGGAAGCAACCAGCCAGAGACTGAAGTTGGAAACAGTAGTTACAGAAGCAGCTACACTTCTACGTCTGGACATTCCCTCTACTGTGCTGATTAACTGTTTGCAACATCCTTGCCTCACTCTTGCCTCACCTCTGTTTCATTCCACCTGCCCTCTATACTTCCTTTCCTCCCTTTCACTGGCCCGTCCCCCTGAATACAATCCCTTCGATGACCCCACTCACTTCCTTTTTCTTTCCATTCAATTAATCACCTCCCAACTAAATCTCATTTCAAAAATTAAAATAACAAAAACCAACCCCCTACCAATCAACTCCCCCCCCCAAAAAAATAATATGGAACTATCATGACATTTACCAGCACTGTGTGCTTTGTATGTTATATCACTTTCCCCCTATTTTTCATCTTTCCTGACTACATTGTAAATGCTTCGGGGAGGGGACTGTCTACTCCTCTGTGTTTGTACAACCCCATTCTCTCAGGTGGCCCTTTGGCACTGCTGAGAGAATAAATCAGTGTGGTGGCACAGTTTTCTTATCAAATGAAGTGGAAGAGGAAATTCATACCTAAATCCTAATCCTGCCAAGATCTTAAAGTTAAGCAAGTGCTTTGCTCTGTTGACATCTATGGGCTCAAAGAGGGCAGAGTGAGGAAGGAAGTGTTGCTCAAATGCACAAACAGGAGCAAAACTTCAAAAAGTTGGTAAAAAGCCAGGCACTTAGATGAGGAGGGCAACACTTAGAAATCAACAAATTTTGCATAGGCTGATCTCCCCAGTATTCGAAGTGCAAACATTTAACCTAGAGTTCAATTTGATGGCAGAATGAATTTAATATCAAAACTAATAACACCAGAGTGACATCACTTACTG
Source organism: Mauremys reevesii (assembly GCF_016161935.1). Taxonomy (NCBI): domain Eukaryota; kingdom Metazoa; phylum Chordata; order Testudines; family Geoemydidae; genus Mauremys; species Mauremys reevesii. The sequence continues at coordinate 39,531,255 of NC_052631.1, read as the reverse complement.
TCCTGCGCTGGGGGAGGAGAGCATTTTAGAAGGGGCCCCACCAGATAATTCTGCAATCCCTTCCAAGAGTTTAGATCTAATGTGCTACACAGGACACTAGACCTTTAGACGCCTTTATAGAGCTAAAAAAAAAGAGTGACAACTTTTATCTACTAGTGGGGATGAATATTTTGTTATCTGCTCAGTGACCCTGGTCTGTATTATTGTGATCGACCAAGTTCTAAATAATGGAACTCAGGCTCACTACTGCCATGTTATAGTGTGATTGGAAACGGTTGTTCTTTTCCTTTATGTGCAAGGTTTACTAGGACATCAGAGTTTGAAAAACCTTTGCTTAAAAAGTCAGGAACCAGAAACAACTCAGTTTTATAATGTTCATCCTGTTGCTGAGAGTATTTGGAAAATGTTCAATCAGCTTCTGAATTTCCCCATCTCTTCTGTCCCTTCTCTCTTATCTCCTTGTGCTTTCTCATTTTAGAAAGACCATCACTCACGAGTAGACTGCAATAAGAGATAACCTTCTACAGCTGCTTAAGCTGCTACACTGATTATTTGTTTAACTGATTAAAGGATGAATAAACAATAGCATCTATTAACAAATATTGATTTTTTCTTAACTTCAGTGAAGATTTGACCTTGTGGAAATATTATACCAGGTGATAATGTCTGCATTAGACAAAGCTTACCAGAAGGAATTAAACCTGTTAAAGGGAAATCTTTTAAAAGATGCTGTTGGATTATATTGTCTTAAATTTGGTCATGGTTTGCTTTGAAAAGATCCAATCTGTATTCTTGTTTTTCTCAATATAGCCTATTATGCAGCCATACAATGTTCAGGTAATTTTACACGTCTGCTGCAACCTTGCAAAAGCAAGGAAATGAAAACTCCCTCGTGAAACAATCAATTTTTCACTGAATATCCTGGAGGACATTTCTGCAAAACAGGCTTGAGAGATGGTATTGAAAGAGATCAAGGAACATTTTGGCATTATTTAATTCTTCCCCAAAGCATTTTTCCCATTTAAGGGCAGTACCATCACTTAAAATAAGCATTAGGCATCATACTCAAAGCCCTAAGCAATCAGTAAGTGTGGCTCAGAATGGATGTGCCCACCTCCCTAGCTGTCACTAAAGGAAAAGTCTCACAGGAATGCCTCGGTCTCAGCTATATCACCTATTAGCCTAGCAACATAATGGTGCAGTCCCAGGTCCTCACTGACCACCTGGAAGACCTCCCACAAACCATTCTCAAGTGGTCTAGGTACAAGACAACACAGTGAAGGGCTAAGGCCGTAACCCAGTTCATGCTCACAGCAGGGGCTGCAGTGCACAAACTCAACAGAGCCTTACAGAACAGAAATAGATGCGACTCAGCTGCGTCCTAGGAAATGCAGGCCTGTCTCTGAACCCTGCTCATAGTCTTACGGTCTCCTGACACTGTAACAGTGGAGATTTCCTAAGACAGGGCACCCTCAAAAGCTGTTCCCGGTACTGTTGTTCAACGGTTGGTTTACCTAGTTACAAGAGACTTTCTAAACCTTGCTTACATTGCAGTGCACTAAGACAATCCTGTAGCCGATTTTCCTTCCTCTTTAAATTCCACTGTAAAATAAAGAAAAAAATAAGTATATTTTAAATAAACTTTTTAAAATTCCCAAATCACTTCTTTGCCCTGGACCAAAACAGTGTTGACCTTAGACCAGGCTCATTAGGGCATTTCTAAGTTACACCATCTATAGCAGTCCCACAGAGGTCCAAGATCAAGAAGAGTATGAGGCACTCCACCTTGCTCCACCAGGGCATGACTCTGCCTTGCCAGCTCCTGACATGCCCCTGCCCTGACATATTGACGGAGAGGTTAAGGGAGGAATGTTGGCCTGCCCCTATAAGGCAGTTTTCAACAGCACAAAGCAGTTGGGGCCAAGAATCTGTCCCATTGTGTTCAGTGAAAGATTTATTTTGTCCTTAACTATGTATCTCCTTTCCTTGCTATTAAGTGCTTATGTTTTGCACGTGATATGACCAGTAAGTCCACTTACTATTCAGCAATCTTCACTAAAAAATAAACTTCTGGGTTTTCAGAATAGTAAGAAATGTCTGCATGTAAAAAGTCTGAAGGATAGGAGGCAGTGAGGGGAGTAGAGTAAACCTCCAAGGAGTTTTCTAGTAGCTATTTCACTTGTACTTTTTGTTTGCTTGCTTTTGTTTTGTTTTGAAGTCAAGGTGAGGTGTACTATGGCTCTGAAAGGCCACCTGTTTATGGTGCTACAGAAAAAGAGTGAAATGGATTCCAAAGTCCTGGAAAATCCATTTACCATCCCCCTAGAGCATACCATGACTGTGGTTTTCTTTCAGAAAAAATGTGAGCAAAGATATATACATAAAGATAGAGCAGGCGGAGGTGGCTCAAGCCAATCATGAGAACACTTTTCATAAAAGTTGGCAGAAATAAATTTAATGATGTGATAACATTGTTCACCTAAGTAGGAGGTATCTCCCACAAGTGATAAAGTTGAATTTAATCTGAAACAATTTCTTAGTATTCTTCTGTACTCCTTTCTGATTTTACTCCATAATAATGTTCCTGTGGCATTATCATACATAATGTATAAATGATCTTTGCTCAGCATTACATTTATTGCATTATGAAGTATTCAGAAAGTTCATCATATGCTGTCTCATAGTGATATAGAGTCCTACGTTTTAAAATGTGGATTCCCATGGTGCCCCTAAAAGAAACTGTCCATACCTGTTGTGCATGCAAATGAATACATCTGTATGCAATTACAAGAGTTGCGCAAGATGTCTCCAACAAACCCCCAAACCATGCGAAACCTACCTGGCTTTGGGTTTCTTTTATTGTGGAAATGGGCTCAAATTACAAGATAGATATCTAATTTTCCACTATTCCAGACTTTGCACAATGTTCAGATGTGAGAAGTTGTTTCTTGGCCTAAAATAACATTAAGGGTCATTTACAAAATCCATATCCTAAGCTAACAGTCTGAGGAGGATTTGGATTTGGACATATTCCTTGGGGATATTCTCTAGTTTTGTTACACACAAATTCCATGTTTGTAGAAAGAGAAGCTAAAGTTTTCAGAACTTTGCAGTACCCATGGGCTGGTTTTCAAAAGAACTTGCCTAAATTATGGTTTTGATATAAAACCAGGTGAGACCTGTTCAAAGATGAAATTCAAAGGAAAACTTGGAGGTAGCAGCAAACTCCTGCAGTCAAATATTTGGCAATATCTGATTTACATTCCTTCCTAAATGATCCTTTCTCTAGCTAAGGTTTTACTCATACATACTATTTAAAGGCAATAATAAACAATATAGTAAATACAAAATGTTTTCATATATATAGAAATATTTCACATCAAAACTTTCATACAGAAAATATTTTTTCAGTACCAGCAGTGCTGAACAAAAGTGTATATATTTTATATACAACACATGGGATTTTTGTTACTCACTGTGACGGGGCAGTCCCACCCCGTACTAGCCCCAGCGGCGTCAGACCAGTAGCTCTGACGGAGGAAGTCCCACCCTGTTTGTACTGGGCATGCTCCAAATGCTCTAGGAGCATAAAAGGAGGGAACTCAGCTCAGTCTGGGCTGGCGGCTGCAGGGGAAGGACACAACCAGGAAGCTCCTGTGGAGGACCAGCTGACGCTCTTGAAGCTGCTGGGAATGGAGGCTTCTACAGGCCAGTACAAACCCCTATGGTGGGAGGAACCAGAGACCCGCGGAGAGCCTTGGGATTCGTGGGAGGCCCCCAACTCCCAGACCGGTAGGAAGCAATCCGGAGGGGGGTGACCTACCCGCCCCCTGTGAGCCTCAGCATGTTTCGGTAGGACCCCCGCCCTGCTGAGCCAGTAGTAAGGTCCTACTGCCCTGCGACGAGGGCTTATGCTATGGACTCTGGCCACTAGGCCGTGCTGTCCTGCGATGAGGGGCGTAAATCCTCACACTCAGTAAGGAATTGATTGTGGAGTTTCTCTATATCCCAGTCATCACTACTGACTTTGTGTGTATATTTGAGCAGTGCTCTACACCGGTCCATGATAGAATCTAACCCAGAGAGCTGAACCTGCTCCCAGTTAAGTCAATGGCAAAACTTGCTAACTTCCATGGAGTTACTTCAGATTTACAGCTCTACAAGCCTTGTCTTTAGAGCATGGCACATTTTTTTTCACCAAAACAGAAAACATGTCCTGTCATGTCAGTTGAGATTCTTCCATTAAATATATTTAAAATCATCCTTAAAATAAATTCTCTCCTAATAACCTACTCTGTGCAACACAACACTAGCTGATAGCATGCATGGGACCAAAATGCTATAGTGATTTCAGTCACAAAAAATGTGCCTGACTCTTAAAGATCTACATAGGAATGTATCATTTGAGCAACTGCCTATGGAATATGATCTTACAAAACACCATTTTAGTACTTCCATCTGTGTACAAGAAATAATATATCGAACACGCACAAAGAAATTACTGAGCACATCTGGTCGGGTGCTAAAAAAGGGATAACTTAATTTCTATGGAAAACTAATTATACCCCTTATGCATCCTACAGCAAATCAGAAAACATCTTCAAGTCCTATGATCATTAAACTCTAGCAGCTGTCCATAATACATGACTGTTCATACCTGAAAAGGTATCACTCTATATTAATTTCAGGCAGCTTTAAAATATGAACTACAAAGTAGGGGGGAAGGAAATTTAAATATATTTATTGCAAAGCCTGGACGAAATACTATTAATAATTAAAAAACCCTCTGTTAGACATGAGAGCAGAGCAAGATACTTAAGCCCATGCCCAACTCTGAGCATGACTGGCCCCAATGAAGTCAATGGGACTCTTCACATGCATAAAGTTAGGCACATATTTAGTACCGCGGTGAATCTGGGCTTAAGATGGATGGGGAAAAAGAGAGAAAATTTTGTTTGATTCCAGTTTTCCTCTGCTTTGAAGTACACAGATCTTTTTATCTAGATCTCTTCCTCGTTCTTTCTTCTTTCTCTTCTCCAGCCCCTAACAGAACAATTCACCATGAAGTACAGACATTTTCAAAGTCAATTCTTACTGTCCGTAGGGAATGGAAACAGATTGATGAGAGATTTCCATTTCTTTAATTCAGAGTGGCAGCTGAAAGCATCATCTTCCCACTGAAACAAAACAACAAATGCATCACAATGTTGTGAAGTCTCAGTGCAAAGCACAGAGATTTAATACTGCAACACTTGGATTAATGAGTCATATGTATCTGACTCTCTCCTCATCCACCCAAAACAGTTTCTAATTATATTCATGTACACTGCATATTCAGTCACACGGTGGCATGAGTTTATTACATGAACCAGTCCAGATGTCTTAATTCAGGCACAAACTCCCCTGGAAATGAGTGGGAGTTTTACTCAAATGAGAAGTAACAATGACATTATATTACATTTTTAGGGCTAGATTGTGCAAGCAGCAAAAGAAAGGACACCTTCCCAGCTGCATTAGGGATACCCAGAACGTAGCACCAGGAGCTGAGGGAAGCTCAAGAGCAAGTGGGTGGGTACTAGGCAGGCAGCCATGGCATTGTTCCAATGGCTGGCTGCTCTGGGGAAGTATGTTACACGTTGAAAAAAGGATTATACCTATGATGTGTCTCTGAGGCATAAAGTCGCTTGTATTCCTCCTGAGCCAATGCACCGCCTACTATTCAGGGCTGTGCCTAAAGACACAATCTTACCCTAATACAATGCAGTAACTTTGCATAGCAGTGTGCAGATAATTTTAAAAGTCAGAGCCTCTGCCCCCAAGAGCTTACAGTCAAAACCAGGCAAACATAGTATGTGCTAAACAAGGAAGTAGTCACGCACGAAAAGAAATAGGAAAGAAAGGACGGTCACATGTTAAAATAAATAACTTATCATGAGACTCTTCTGATGATATTGCCGGAAAAGTTGACAAGTTCTGATAGTTTATAAACGAGAATCAGGTAATGGAAGAGGGAAGGAGCAGGCACTGCAGGAGAGGAAACAACAGTAGGAAACCAGGCAAAAGGAGTGAAGTTTTGAGGAGGAATTTGAGGTGGAGATTGAGGATGTTTGGTGCACAGAAAAAAGACTGTCAAAACAAACCTAGGCAGTAGCATAGTAACATTCAAGTGTACATGGGAGAGAGAAACAAAGGAAGAAACAAGGCAATTGGGGGATGGGAGCTACAGAGATGGCAGATAAATATGCACATGAGGCTAAGCCGTACAGAGTATTAAGAGTGAAGCTGAGTAACTTGAACTTTACCCAAAAAGTAAAAGGAGGTCAGTGAAGAAACTATATAGAAAATTATGTTATAAGATACGTTATAAATCCTGGTGGACTCAGGAATTCACTTGCATCCACCAATGGACACCACTATTCCCCATTGTATAAAGAAGCAATACTTTGCTAGGAAAAAACATTTCTCAAGAGGCTAACTCACTTCTTTTATCTTACTTCACAGGCTTTCTGAATCCATCTTACAAAATGGCTGATACCTACAAATGTCAGAGGGCCAATCAGTGGATCCAGAATTTCGCCTTACATGTCCAGGTCCAGTGTGTGTCTGTTCCACCAAAGTCTCTGAGCTTTATGGGGAAAGCTAACTCCTTTGTCCTCCCCAAAGCACCTCCTCCTCCTGGTCTAAAGGTTCTGATGTTGACATATAATTTTATCATCGTCTGCCCAAACCAATTTGGAACCGCATCATCCTTTGGATCGTTGTTTGCTTCCTTTCAGTCCTGCCTAATATCAAACAGTCTGTTAATTCCATGTTAAATACCTCAAATTTTAGGGGATTGTTTGAGATTTTTTAAAGTCAAGAGTATTGACTCTGGCACCTTTTACCTGGACAAAGAACTCTGGTGTCTGAAGTGTGCTGTTTATTCCTAGAACAAGTGTAGCATGGGTAGTTTTCTTCTTCTTTAGAGAGCCCTGCAATGGGGGCTCCAGGGCAGGCTTGTTCTCCTTTAAAAAAATATGAGATGACTAATTTTAAGTGCCATACAACTTTGCCCATCTCCAGCTATTGATTGCTCCATACTTTGTACATTTTTATTCTCTGAAGCAATGAACTGAATAATGCATTTCTTTTAACTAAACTAGTGTTTGAATTTCTTTTTTGAAAGTATGATGCACCAGTTGTGAAGAACATAATATATAATTTATATTGTAAAAAAAAAGGAATCATTTGGATGGTACATTGTTACTTTTATATTCCATTGTCACTATTAATTTTAGAGAATATTTTGGTCCAGGCCATTAGATAGTGTCAATTGGCATAGATCTTTGAATGGAGCAATGCCAATTTATACCAGTTGAGATCTAATCATTTTTTATTCAGGCTAATGTCAAAAGGCAGTACTAATTCAACCTCTAGCAATGAATGAGTGGAAAATGAATGAGACTTTCCAATAAATTTGACAGCAACAACACAGTTGTTTAAGGAACATATTTATAAAAAGATACCCTTAGAAACCATCATAACATTAAAAAGTGGACCATATTTAGTGAGTACTTTTGAGAATTATGCCACTTAGTTGTAACACAAAGATATGTAGTTTGGAAGCAGAAACTGGATAGTAAAACAGAGAAAGGGCTTATGTGTAAATCAACTGGAAATAAAAACTTACCCACAAATTAGCAAAAGTATAGATCTAAGGCAGAGAGAGGAATTTATTTAGAAATCTCTACAGAAAGGGTTCCGCTTCCTAGCAATCTTGAAGTTTCATTAGAAGATGGATGAATGGATACAAAAAATTTTATTAGGAAAAGAAACAACCTAGAAATGTTTCCTTGAAAAAGGCAGTATAATAACCCAACAGCAGCAATCCATGATTCATGCAAATCAATCCCTGAGTGCAAACTTTTAAAAGTCAGGTCTTCAGGTGCTGAGCGCTGTGTATATATATCATTATTATGTACTAATATTGGGGTATGTTAAACCACACTTACCTTGCGTAGCACTTTACTCTGTGAGTAGCCCAGGTGAGAGGACTACTTACAAAATAAGGTCCTACTAATTGTGGATAAAGGTAGTAGAATATTACCCATTGTTAGGTACATGCCATTACAGGTCAATTAAAAATAATTTTTTGAAATAATTTTAAAATCATGGAACCCAATTATGGCTAGGTCTGCCAGGGTGCATTAGAGTGCAGGGAGCCCTATCCCCTTATAGTGCATTGCACAAAGAGCAATAATTTGCATACAAATGCTGGGAGCACAAGTGATTGCCAGTTAGTGCTGATTACAACACTCCCGCACCTGTGTACTAGCCAACACATGGGGGGAGCTCTGACTACATGCTTTAACAGTGTAGCAAGTCCTATCACCCAGAACTTCTTCCCTTCATCGCCACATTGCCTCTGGAGGTCTTGTGCCCTATAAAGGCATAATGGCTCTTGACAGAACCACTCGGACAGTGCTTTTCGTCTCTCTCCCTATAATAATTTGCCCCTCGGTATTTTCCTGACCTTATCACTTCCTGTTCATATCTTTTGAGTGTCCTCACAAAGAAATGACATTTTCCACCTCATACGTTTTCACCAATCACTGAAATGCAATCAGCTAAGGAAATTAATTTGGAAACATGAGATTAGCAGGCAAGTGTAGCCCATCGAAATGTCAGAATCATCTAGAATTGCAGCATTACTTTGTTCTGCTCCTAGACATCTGTTTCAGAGTAAAATCTTTTATCTTTTATTAAATATTTTATGACACATTAGGGCACTATAGAATAAAACAATTGTAAGACTGCTAACCCTGAAGAGAATACAAATATAAATGGCAATTGTGTGGAGTGTTTGGCTGGATGATTTTGATTTTGTTTTTCTCAGCAATTCAAGTTTCGCTTTTGAGAATGATACAAAATGTTTTTTTTTTAATCAGGAATGGGTTAAGTTTGACCTCTTTCCCATTCTTATGTCAATCACTAAGGATTCATTTTGTGTCATTTGCTGTGCTCTTTGCAATTTCTGTCACAAAAATGATGTATTAGAATTTGAACGCCTCATGTGTTTTGTAAATTATTGTTGTGTGCTGTACTGCTTTGACCTTTTCAATATTCTGTAATTTCATTTGCTGCCAAGGCTATTTAGGTTTTTTTCCTCATGTTTCAGCCTTACTAAACTACAGCTAACAGATAGGAATGGCCAAACAGTCAAAATATAAAATGTTTTTTAAAAAATCTGAAAGTATAATAAAAAATATATCACTATTTCACAATGTGTGTTAGGTATTGAAATTCTGATGTCTCATCCCCTCATCGAAGATTGTGATGAAAACTGCAGTTGTTACCAAGTGAATCTAATCTTCCGGCAAAGCTTTTAGTAAGAATGGTAAATGAAACAAGACTCACCCATTCTAGTTACAATCTTAAATGTACTCTCTCGGTCTTCTTTGGAATGCTCAATATGACATCAGCAGGCATGGGTGCTTTTGTGTTTATGCTTAAATATTTTCTTTAGCACAAACTATCCACAATCTATCTCTATTACTCCTTGACTTTATTTTCCTAAACTCTATTTTGTGTGTCTTTATCTTTAACAGAGTCAGCCAAAGTGACTCAATAGAATCAAAGCAAAGCCTAAGGAATGATTGTTTGCAAAACACAAACCCAAAACTATTGAAATTTGGGCAAGTTTGAATATGGATCCAAACTGGTCCATCTCTAGTTTTCAATTGTGGAACCATTGTAGACACTTCATATTTAAGAGCTTCAATGCTAGAGTGTATATCCAAAAATATCTTTATGCCTTTTTACCATTACGTAAGGTATTAACAATATCAGTGGTATTCCCTATTCTGTACAAAATATGCTGGCTCATACTATTAATCCTGTAACTGTAGCAGACTAGTTTAGTGTTTCAACTCAGCTCCATGCATCAGTGCATTTATAGATTCCATGAATTGCAGCAGTTTTCCAGAGTTATTTAAAAATAGAAGCATGGTTTATTTAAAATTATGGGTCAAATTCTGATGTAAATATAGAATAACTGTTGGTATCACAGGGTCACTCTGGATTTGCAACAGCATAACTGAGAGGAGACTTTGGCTGTCTGTTTTTATTTTAACTCTAGGGAAGGGGTGAATAGAACATAGCCACTTTTCTAATGAAGCCAGCAGTAACCATTTTAGAATGTACATACTGTGTGTTGAATAATACATGTTCAACTGAGTGCTTAACTTCCTCACAGAACTGATTTCAATGAAGTTATAGGTAAGACTGTGATTCTTTCACAGAGGTCGCAGAAGTCACGGATTCTGAGACTTTCTGCAACCTCCATGACTTCCACAGTGGATGGTGCAGCTGACTTCACAACCGGCCGCATTGGCCGCTGCTGGAGCAACCCAGGTCCAGCTGCTCTGGCGGTCTCTGGGGCCAGCTGCACTGGCTGCTGCTTGGGAGGCCCCAGGCAGGTGGCTTCAGGGACCGCTCCAGCAGTGGCCAGTGTGGCTGGTCCCATGGATTGCCTGAGCACCAGTCCTGTGGGCAGCCCCGGGGAGCACCCAAGCAGCAGTCCCGGGGGCAGTCATCTCCCAGCACTGGAGCAGGGCCACCCTAGCAGAGGCTCCCCGAAGTAAAGATTTTGTCAGGGGTATTCTTGGAAAAGACATGGACAGGTCACAGGCCGTGAATTTTTATTTATTGCTCCTGACCTGTCCATGACTTTTACCAAAAATATCCATGACTAAATCTTAGCCTTAACTATAGGACCTGATTTTCCATTGTCCAACATCCTTTTAATTTGGTATCATTTTACAGTGACCTTTCACTGGTATAAGCTAAACAAGATGCACAGCAACAGAAACACAAATATTTTAAGCTTCCTTTTGGCCTAGTTGCTGATAGGCAATTTATTTAAGAAAATAATTCTTTATAACAGTGCAGTGTCTCTCAAAGAGGCAGAAAAAAACAATTAAATAGAAAGGTAGAAATGACAACATCCAAGAGAAGTAAGCCAAAACTTACAAATGGTAAAGAAGGGAGAGAGATGGGCAGGTGTTCTTAAAGGGAATGGAGAATTGAAGGATTTACAATGTTTCAGAGACAGCTGCTGGCTGAGGCAAGCAAAATTGCTGAGAGAAAACACCTAAAGAGATGAACTAATGAAAACTGGCAAGGGGATATAGAGCCTTTTACCTCTAGAACACTGGCTCAAATCCAGTAGCTTGAGTTGGCAATCCCATAAAGAGGTGTCTATTTCGCAAGAAAGCACTGCTGTACATAGTACTTAACAGCAGAGCTGCCAATGACTGAATGGGCTTGGAAATGGAATTGTATGCTCTGACCTCAAGAGGCAATCCCTCCAGAACAAGGAAGTGCTGGAACCTATGCACTGCTTCTACAGACACAAGAGAAGACATTTGTCTCCAGCAATGTCAAGCCAGACCCTTCCAGAACTATTCAGTCCTGTATTATCTCTACTCCCATTGACGTCAATGGTTAAACTGACTTTGATAGGAGCAGAATTAAGCCTGCAATGAGCATTGAGCACTTTTTAAAATCCCACCCTGAATCCCACACACAACATTTTATAATGTGGGAGAGAGGGAGTGTTTCAGATAGATGGAACAGAAGACAGGAAAGAGCAACCCACACCCCTGGAGACCAGTAGGAGGGGGGCAGGCATGGGAGCTTGAGACTAGAGGATTACATTGAACAGCTGAGGAAGTAGGTGGCTAAAAAAGACAAAAGACAGAACCTATCCATGGGGAATTTTGAAAACCAGGAGATCAATCTGAACTAGATTTAGAGGTGGATATAGGATTCTATCATAGGTGCCTGTCCTGGGGCCAAATCCTCAAATTTTACTCAGACAAAGCCCCGTGAACCTGTGTCTGATGAAAGGGAAATGAGTAAGATGGAGAAATATTCATTCTAATTATTTTCATAATTGCTTGTGTTTAACAGAAGCCTGTAGGTTGTAGTAATTTTATTAATACAATGGGCTGATTTTGATTTGTTGGAGATAAGTTGCCCCTCTCATTGTTAAGTTATTTCTTGGTAATTTTTTGTTTCTTTGCTTAATTATTTGCTTCTAACAAGGGTGATTTGGGGATCTGGGAAGTGAACACATCATTAATTGCTTGATCACATTAATTGTTCAATTGAACGTAATTTTTTTTAATGTATAAACAACATTATAGCTGCCCTGGAGAAAACTACCTGCCTTGTGCATAAGCTTATTGTGATTGCTGGTAAATAAAATACATTGACTTCCTCTCATTTTGTTACTTTTGGCAACTGTACTGCAAAGTGTCCTCCATGCAGTGTACTTGAGAGCTCTGCTTAGGCTGTAGTTCTTTTGAATGTTTATGTGCTGTACCTTGTACCATTTATCAGCTGGTATGAGCTGGGTCTGAATCAGCCTATCTAGAGCAGCATGACCTGGGGGAATTGGGGAAAAAAGAAAAATATATAAATTTAGCAAGCCAGCTAAAGGAGCCATCTCCATACTGCAACTCTATCCCTCTCCTTCCTAAATCCTAGTGCCCTATGCCATATTTCTTCTCTTCTCCTTCCTTGTTGCATCACCACTTCACTTCACCATCTCTATTCCCTCTCTCCACCACAGTGAACAACTGGAACTCAGAGGGTTTGTCTGGTCTGAGATTAGACCAAGCAGAACCAGCTGAGCACAGGTGAGTCCAGTCTCCTGGAGACCCCTAATCTTCTAGAGCAGTAAAGGATCCCCCCACTTTGATGGTGAAGGAATCCACCCCATGGCCCTGTTGGTAAGAATGTCTCGCTTTGTGACTCTGCAGACAGTGAGTGTGGGCTGATGTGGCTGTCTCTGTATTTCTGAAGGGGGACAAGTAAGGAGAGAGATTGTATGAAGGGGGCTAGTGAGTGCATATGTCAGGAATAACTGGATTTGGATGAGTATTTTAAGGAGTGAGTGAGTGGATCAGTATATATCTGCCTGGGTGACTAAGGGCAAGGGGCATTGGGGGCGGGGAGAGAGAGTTTAAAAGAAAATGATAAATGCTAAGGGAGTGAGAAGCAAAAGTAGGGAGGGACCGATGTGAATTATGTGGGCAAGAAAGGAGGAAGGGAAGATTGGAGAGGAAGAAGGAATGCAACATACAAAAGAAAGGAGAAGGAAGAAGTAGGGTAGATGTAGAGAAAGGATAAGACAAGTTAATACACTGTAGGAAAAGAAGTTTGAGAGGAAAATAGAAAGAGATGGGGGAGGGGGAATAAAGCTAGAGAGCTTGTGTTAGAGAGATTAGAAATGGGAAGGAGAAACCCAAAGAAGACACAGTCCATTAAAATGTATTTGCTTAGTAGAAATCTTAATGCCGATATGATAAACTAAATAAACACATACAAAATATAAAGCATGAGAGAAGAAGATAACATAGGGAGTTGGGTAGTGGAAGGGTGCACAAACTGCTTCTCGTCGGGGCCAGCCCTACTTATGGGGGGGAAGCATATTTTGGATCTTTTCCTAGAAGCCTGTTAGCAAATTACCTCAGATTCAAATCTGGCATTGAATGGATAAAATTAGGTGCTGTCTAACTAAAGTAAAATTGCTATTGATTGGCCCAAAGCACTGGTATGAGCAGTTCTGGCTTGTACTCTGTGAGAATAGATTGATGTTTTTCTTTAGTCAGGGACTGTCATGAACTATAATTTTTCTGTGTTGAAACTCATTTCTTACCCTGAAGTTCAGGGGTAAAATCCTGGCTCTAGTGAAATAAATGGAAATTTTGCCATTGATTTCACTCTAGTTTCTACCATTTGAAGAAGAGTATTATTTAAGTCTTTGCTTCAAGTGACTGATGTAGGAACTCTTCTTTGCATCTTCTTGCAAGTGCACTAAATTAGTGTAATGTCCTTTGTACTTGCCTTCCTGATGCGTGTTCCCAGCTATCCTCGATACAAGAATGATGTCAGCCAGGGAGAAAAGTCACTGATGAGACTTAAGATAGCCAAGGAGTCCAAATCATACTTTACAGGTTTTCCACATATGTGACAAGTGGTTGCTTGGAAAGGGTACAACTGCTGGCTCTTTCCTTCCTCCTCTGCCGTTTCTCAGCCTCTTGAGCCAGGCGATTCTCTTCAAAAAGGGCTGAGGCTTGATGTATGATGTGACACTATTGCGGTCTTTTGACAGCCAGCTCTTCCCAATCCGTGGGGTCAATGTGTCCCTTAAGCTATACTTCAGAGTGTCCTTGTAGTGTTTCCTCTGTCCCCCACAAGTCCTCTTACCATGTGTCAGGGTTCCCTCCCTACTCTGAACTCTGGGGTACAGATGTAGGGACTCGCATGAAAGACCCCCCCCCAAGCTTATTTTTACCAGCTTAGGTTAAAACTTCCCCAAGGCACAAATTATTTCCTTGTCCTTGGACAAATTGTTCCACCACCAAGTGATTTAGACACAAATTCAGGAAAAAAGGACACTTGGAGTCCCTGTTTCCCCAAAATAGTCCCCCAAGCCCCTTCACCCCCTTTCCTGGGGAGGCTTGAGAATAGTATACTAACCAATTTGAGCACAGACCAAACCCCTGGGTTTTTAGGACACTGAAAATCAATCCAGTTCTTAAAAGAAGAATTTTATTTTTAAAAAAGTAAAAGTCACACCTGCAAAATCAGGATGTAAGGTAACTTTGCAGGGTAAATAAAAAGATTTAAAACACAGAGGATTCCCCTCTGACTCTGTTTTCCATTTACAAAACAGGAATGAAATTACCTCTTAGCATAGGGAAAATTCACAAGCTAAAACAAAAGATAATCTAACACATTTCCTTGCCTTACTTACAATTTCTGTAATCTTAGATGCTCATTTCAGGTATTTTTCTAGGAGATATCTTTCCTGTCTGGACCCTCCCTCCATCCAGAGAGGGAACAAAGAAAGCACAAACAAAACCTCCCCCCCCGCCCCCGATTTGAAAGTATCTTCTTTCCCCAATGGTCCTTCTGGTCAGGTGCCAACTAGGTTAATTGAACTGATTAACCCCTTACAGGTAAGGCTATTCAGTACAGCTGCCCTGTGTATATTTATGACACCATGACTAAGTTGAGAAAAGAGGACTTGCTTAGGAAAATAAGTATCAGCCATCCTCACACAATGACCAGCCCAGCAAAGCTGATGTTTCATAATCTTTGCCTCAACACTGGTGATGTTAGCTGCTGAGAGAAAGCTGGTATTGGTGCAACAGTGTTCTCATCTCATATGGAGAATCTTCCTAAGGCAGCACTGTTTGTACCACTCAAGATGCTTAAAATGGCTTTGGTATGTCACCCATGTCTCCCACTCATAAAGAAGAGTGGGGGTGACTACTGCATTGTAGAATAGGATCTTCGTTTCCATCCACAGAGCTCTATCAATAAAGACACGATGGAGCAACTTTCCAAAGGATATGCAGTTACAACAGATCATATGTTCAATCTCCGCATCAAGATTGGCTGTCTGGGAGAGGTGGCTACCAAGGTAGGGGAAATGCTCAATGTTTTCCAGAGGTTCACCAACAATGACAATTTGTGGGAGAATGGGGGCAACTTGTGCTGGGACACACTGGTGGAGCACCTTAGTCTTCCCAGTGTTGAGGGGAAGTCCTAGGATATGATAGGTTCCTGAGAAGAGATCTAGGGTGGATTGCAAATCAGCTTCAGCGTGCACGAGGATAGCACAGTCATCAGCATACAGAAGGTGGGTAATAACACTCCTGAGGACTTTAGTTTTAGAATGAAGATGTTACAGATTGAAGCGCTGACTGTCCATGGGATACTCAATCCCAATTCCAGAAGAAAGGCGGTCATGAATAAGAAATCAAGATTATGGAATGATAGATTGGAAAAAAGCACTGGGGCAATAACACAGCCCTGCTTAACACCAGTACGGATGATGAACGGTTCCTGATGCTATAGTCTCTCTAGTAGTAGCAAGACTTTTTACAACAGTGAAATTTGATTAACTTATTACTCTTGTGTTACAGTCACTCCACTGACTCCCTGAATGTCAATGAGTTTATTTTGTAATGAAGATGTGTCCTCTATGTATAGAGTCCATCAGGGAATAGTATAAGATTGTTTGTCTAAGATTCTAGCATGTCTCCATTCTGGATCACACTTTCTTGCAGTTCTCCCAAGACCATTGTATGCAACCATCCCCCCCCACACACACACATAATCTATATATATATTATTTAGGTTGGGTTCTACATTTAAATTGCTCTATTCCCTCTACTAACCCCAAATTTTCACCCTCTCTGATTAGTTTATAGTTACCTGCTTCCTATTTATAACATTGGCATCAAGTAGCTGCAATTTCAGCTCTTCCATCCATTATAACCAAGATTTGATTTGTTTGGGCCAGTAGTGGAGCAATATCTCACACAAATTGACCTATTAGCTTCAATGAGACCACTTGTGTGAGTAAATGCTCAGACATGTAAGTAAAGGCTGGCCTTTAGCTCTCTCTTTCAGATGCCCAAGGAACTCTTATAAACCTTCTAATAGTAATGTTAAAAGGTTTTAGCCAGATTTTCAGAGTGCCTGTAGCTGCCATGGATGTCAACTGAAGTTGTGAGTGCTCAGCACTTCTGAAAATCAGGTTTGCTTTCTTATTAACTTTAGCTAATGGATAAGATTTGCTTATTTTCCTTTTAATTTTATCAATTTTACTGGAAGGAATTTTAGTTTTCTACTCGATAAGACAATTTACTAATTGCATTGCTTTGACAATCAACCACCAACATGCCAATCTGTTCTTATGTACACCATTTTCATTGGTACAGTAAATGGAGATGGCTTATTATAATATACAAAACTAATGAAAAATCATGTTTCATATGTTGATTTGCTGAACTTGGGGGGGAAATCACAACTATTGACCATCCATGTAAGATGTTGAAAACAAACCTTGAAAATCTCTCTCTCAAAAGATAAGAAATACTGAAAAGACTGTCCTGGAAGCCCTATCCAAGAAATATAATTATTTCATGGACCCTACTGACAAAGTGCTTCCTTTTACTGCCATATGGGCACTATGAATGTGCTATTTCTGTGAAAGTAGGTGTTTTAGCAAGTGAGGAATCACCTTTGTTCGCTGCACCAGTTCCAGTTTCTGCAGTATCTAATGAAGCAAGGACTCAAGTTGCCAAATGTACTGGTCTCCAGAGCAACATTTGAAAACTGCTAGGCTAATTTTCATCTTAAGCAATCTTGACTGTGAAATGAAGCATCAGCTGGCAAATAGACAACATATTTCCAATGATACGTGGAAAACAAAAAATGTAATACTACATATTTTCAAAATATACCAACTCTTAGAAACAGTCAAATATATTCCACAGCCATTCATGAAACTTACATTGATGAATGAGTAAAATGTTCCTTTAAAGGATGAATAACAGCTATCAAGTCTTAAAAGAGCTGGATTGTGTGACAGTCCAATAAATGATGGCAAGTGTCTTTGAAATAACATAGAACAGGCTCTCTCCTAATGAATTAACGACTATAAGGTGCACACCTTAGAGTGTGCAGTGAAGTGCAGGCTGAAGGCATGATTGGCTCAGACTAATTCTTGGTTGTTCAATACTAATTATATAATAATCTATCTATCCTATTTATAGGTGACCAGTTGCCAGAATATCTATGCAACAACATGCCTAGTAGCAGAAAAATAAAATCAGAATTACACTATTCTCTTGCCACTCTATGGCTCAGCTACACATGTTGGAGTCTGAGTAGCTCTGATCATTATCCCTAGGTAGAGGGAATTAGAGTAATCCAGTCTTGGTGAGATAAACATATGGATTAGGGCTGTGAGGTTCTCATTAGAGAGGAATGGACCTCATCTCCTGGCAAGCTGTTATTGCCACTTCCTTGTTTTCAAGGTAAAAGCATGAAAGGTCCAGGTATAGCAATTGCCCTCAAAATAATAAACAACCTTTAGGAGCAGGGACATTTAAATTTGACCTCTTTTGGAGGAGCACGTTAAACACGCACATATTATACACATTAAACCATATAAAAATGCACATTCAACATATGCATAGAAATAGACAGCAGTACATTCACCATTTCAACAAAAATCCATGAGCGATGGAACCATCTAAATAAAGGTATCCACAGCCTCTCTTATGTTAACATTGTTGGTTAAGTCAGTCTCTACTGCAAGAAATAACAGTTGCTGAAAACAAGCTTCTGTCAGGCTGCTGTGAAGTCTACTAAGGATACGCTTTTTAGTGCTAAAACATCTTGCTGCAGTTGCAACTGTAACAAATAGCATTGCCAAAAGCATCAATAGGTCAATACATCAGGATACAAAAGTTCCATGTCATGTTCTTACAGACCTTCATGAGTTCCAGAAAAGATACTGCACAGTCCGATCCCCAAGCATTTTAAATAGGCTCAATATGGAATACAAATAAATTGTACTACATTTCAGGAACTCTGCACTGAAACTTTTCATTCAGTTTCACAAGTGTTTCTTTTCCTTTTGGTATATTAACAGTGTTCAGGTTTTTTGCAGAGAGTATTTTTAGCGGCTTTGAGCATTACTGTACTTTTCTGATTAAATTCTCTGATTTCTCTTATTGCAGCATCGAGTGCAGAGGAAACAGAGTTGACTTTCTATTTCTCGTCTAAAGATTCATAAAGGTAGGATTCTCTGCAACTCCTGTAAAAATGATCCAGAGTTTTTGCCAGTTGCCTTTTCCTGTAAGTTGGCATTTGCAGATTCAATTCAGTAGTAGCCCAATGTTCAGATTTTATGAAGTATACATGGAAGTTTTCATCCATTCTCATGTTGTGCAAAACTTTTAAACAACTCTCTGTTGCATTTACTGCAAAATCAATGTTTTTCCACTGCAAGAAAGTGATAGCATAATGCACACAGTTTAACACATTCAAAAATACCAAGAGGCAGATTATGAATTTGAAATCAATCTGTATCATAAGGCCCTTTCCTTCTGTTGACACATTTGCTTTTGGTGGCGTTCTGCTGAATATTGACCAAAGTTTCTCTTATAAGAGAAAACTGTTAATCTATGACCTGCAAAGCTCAGCACTGCGAATACCAGCACACTTCGTGAAGAGCCTGAAGGCATCACTCTCGACCACTATATTCATTACCACTGGCACTTGAAGTCCCTTCTGTTAGTGTCATGGTGTTCTTCGGTATATTTTTTTTAAGATGGTACTGTGGTTTCTCCTATTGTGGATGAATATATACAGGTTCTGAACACGTCCTAAAAAGTTCTATGAAATGGTATTACAGCTCATAGTATTATACATAACTAAATTTAGACATTATGCATAGCAATGTGTAAACAGCAGTTAGTGGGTTTTTTTCTGAACAAGAGTTTGTACCCCTGATACATGATCACTTACATTTTTTGCCCCATCATAGTACTGTCCTCCTACCTTGTCAAACTACAGGCTAATTTTAATAAGCTTATTCTCTAAAATATGAAAAAGTTCTGCAGCTGTTGTACTTATATCTTGCAGATTTACAAGCCTCTCAATAATTTCACAGTCACTATCACTTACATACCAAAATGCAACTGTTACTTGTTCCCTACCAGCAAAATCAAGAGTTTATCTAGTATCATACTGAAATATCTGGCATTGGCTAATTCATTTCTCATATTCTGTATAACAGTAGCTAAAGCATATATCATGTCATTTTTGAGAACTATTTGATAAGTAGATAGCATTTTTCTGCACAAGTCATTCTTTCTTGCGTAAAGGAATCCCAAAGATTAAGATAATCAACAATCTCTAAGAAAAGCCACCAATTCTCCAAAGTTGTGTATTCATCATGTCCGTGAAGTGGTAAGTAAACCTACCCCAATGTATAACACAGATCTAGCAGACGTGTAATATACTCCCTGTTTTTCTCATTTTCCATTTTTTTCTTTTTGGTGCAGTGCTTGCATTGCTTCACTTAAGATCAAATCCACGTGCAAGTTTTTTAAATTTAAAATGACCAATATGTTCAACTGCCATTCTGTGCTGGCTAGTTTTTGCATGCTCTCTAATTTTTTCAGGTTGCTTTTTCCAGTTGCAGCAGCCAGATGATATCGATATCTGAGCTAGGTCACTTTTGCTCGTTAAATTGCACGAAAACACTATACATGCAGAACAAAACAGTCTGTTTTTTTTTTTTTTTTGGAATAGTCAAACCAAAAGGCTGCTTCTGGTATTTTATACCATGCTGCATTAAATGACTGTACTTTATTTCTAAACATTTGTTGGCGATACCTATTCAGCTCTGGTTGATGTGGCCCTTGCTTTACAATGCATAAGAGTTCTATTTTGTTATATGAAAGGGCAGCCCATGATGAGAATTACTCAAATACTCATTTCAGAGAAGGCTTCAGCTCCTGTAATTAATGTTGTTTCAGTCACTACACATTCGGTTCTCTCGTTGAAGCTGCAAGTTGAAGCACTGCCTTCCACTGAAACATGTGTGCGAAGTTCTTGGTTTTCTTCAGTGGAAGTTGTGGAAGGTCCAGACTCCTGATAATCAGACAGCTGAACCTCAGATGTTGGTGACATGTTTTTAAAGAATTTTCTTATGTCCATTGTAGTGATTTTTAATTTTGTTTTTCTTCCCATTCTAGCACTAAAACTGATGTCTATCATGAAATCAACCATGAATATGCACACATCCTTGTGTGTAAACCAAGTGCGTGCTCATCTATAATCTCACGTTATGAGGGTACGTGTATGACCAAACTGAGTTTGCACACGCTCATAGCTGCATGTTATTGAGGAAATACATGTACTTCAGTTTGTGAGCACCCGTGATAGAAAGCACAAAAGGCAGTGACTTGATCTGCAGAAATACATATTTTAGATTCATATTGGGGCAGTCGTGCCCTCCCTTGTGCATGCCTCAGTTTAGGAGGAAGAGCTGTATACTGGGAAAGGCAAATCAGTTAGTGTATCTTTCTATACACACCAATGCACATTTTAATGCAAAATGAAAGAGAATATAATATAGGCAAGAGCCAACAGGAGGTTGGCATTGTATAATGGTGTGTTTCTTTAAAGTCACCAAGCTACAGCTGAGAACCCCAACAATTCTGGTAGAACCAGTTAATAGTGCACGACCTGCTGCTGAATGTAGCCCAGGCTACTGGGGCTCTGCCAGTGAAAATGTGTTGGATTTGTTCCTGCACGTGTGCCGGAATTTACTTCCCACAAGGCAGTACTGCTGATTACAGATGGGGACAGAAATGTGTCCTACGGTGAGGTGGGATTTTAAAAAAGGGTAAGAGACCTACACATTCTGGCAACCTGCAAAATGTGTGAAGAAATTGACAACAAAGAAGATGGAGTCCTGCTACTCACCGAGCCATCTGTAATGTAATAATCCAAATAAGCAAGAAAACAATTGACAGCTGGCATTTCACAGCAGATGCTGTTTATGTACCAGGTATGAAGTCCTCTTCCTCCCCCCCTCTCAAAAAACATTTTAATTTTTTCCACTAAGACTCTGTAGAAAAATACCTCAGGCACATGGAGTGTTAGCAGCAGAAGAGTTTAGCTGATCCATGGGTCCAGGAGATCTTGCAAGAAAAAAAATCACATTACAGCTACACACTTTCTTGTCTCTAGGCCTTATTTGACATTCTATAGATGTGGGCTGTATTTCCAAGTGGCCTTCCATTTGTGAGCAGAAAAACC
Source organism: Mauremys reevesii (assembly GCF_016161935.1). NCBI lineage: Eukaryota > Metazoa > Chordata > Testudines > Geoemydidae > Mauremys > Mauremys reevesii. Next base: position 39,509,568 of record NC_052631.1, on the reverse strand, counting down.
ACATGACCAACTGGGTAGCAACACACTGAGTAACCAAATATGCACATGCAATTTGTGAACTATCAAAATTTGCACGCTCTTGGTGAAAGTATGCCCTATTGCATTTGTTTGGAAAAATCACTTAGAAAACTAGACAATGTCCTGAGAAGCTTTTACAAGCTAGAACAGAGCTTCAAAAATTCTACCTTCTTAGATGGAGAGTGGGTATCCATAATGGTAGAGAGGATTGGCAAATTCCTGGATAATCATGTAGTTTGCCTTGTGAGTCACTCTCATGTTCAGGTCCTGGTGCTATATAATTAGCATCATAATGATTTTAAAAAAACTGTCAGAAAAATAATGTGCTTATTTTTATATTGTGCATGAATATAGTTCTTATTAAATGGAGGGATAAATAGCATTTATCTGAGCCAGTTATAATATAAGTGGATGCTGTTCAAGCTTCACTACACAGCTTTGCCAGGGCAGCTCAGTCATGACCTATATCACCCTAATTATTCCACTCCTTGCCCTCACTTGAGCAGAGAAACTGCCAATGAAAAAAAATTGACAAGACATAAGCCAGAACTAATAGCAAAAGGCAATGCAATGCCCATTGCTATTATTAAACCAGCAATGCCTAAGGCTCAGCTCTTCCGTGCCTTCTACAAAAAATCCAGAACAGTAGTCATCAACTTCAGTCATTTTACCTCTGCTGCTGCTACAGCCCCACTGATCCTTTTCAGCTTTGCTTCTCACTTTGCCTAATCTGTGTCCATGGCACAAGCGTTACAATAGCTCAGTAGTAGTACAAGTCCACTCATTGCTCAAGGCTGACCTGGACTAATAGGGGCACACTGATGATACCTGTGACAGGATCCCCGGGGTGCAGCCTGGGACTGTGGGGCCGCTGTGCCCCCTGAACTCTCTCTAGCCTGGGCTGTCTCTCACAATGCCTTGCTAGTGACCAGCAGCAAGCCACTCCAGGTGCTGTTATCACTCAGCACAGAAGCATGTGGAGGCCCACACCCAGCTAGATTGCACAAATGCTCCCAGAGCCACTCATGAATCACACGGGGAAAGGCACTAGCCAAATCCCCCCAGCTCCCAGCACTGTACCTCAGGAATACACCGTCTTGCACTGCTCAAGATGGGCAGTGCAAATTTATTAATTGGTTTACCACTTCATCAATGGAAAATAGACATACACCAGCCTTTGCAAAACTTGAGCAGATTTACCACACAAGTTCAGGCAAACTCACTGGCAAAGATAAACAGTAAAACGAAGTTATTGACTACAAAAGATAGATTTTAAGTGATAGGCACAAAGTCAGAGTTAGTTACCAAAAGAAATAAAATATAAGCACGCAGTCTAAACTCTCAACCCTATTAGACTGGGCAACAACTAGACTATGCAGTTTTTCTCACCCCATTGGATATTGCAGTCCTTAATATGCAGATTTCTCCCTTGAAATCCGGGCCAGTCCCCTCACTTGGAGTCTTCACTGTGTCCTTGTTGCTTGCAGCTTGGGTGGGTGAAGGAAAAAAGGCCAAGCATGTAGCTGTAGCTACTGTGTCTGTTTTATACCCTCAGTCCATGCGCTTGGAAAACACAAGTCCAGGCATGTCTGGGTGGGCATTACTGAGTGTCCAGGCAAGATGTAGCAATTCCCCTGGTGTGGCCTCATGCAGGTGAGTCACTGAATTGTAGCCCCTATGCTGGACAATGGCTGTTGATGGGTTGTTTCACATCCCGCCCAGGAGTTGGTTAACTTTCCTTGCTGCTGCCTCTGGGGAGCTAATATCTGGCTGAATCCCCAATTTACAGTATGTTTTAGTGACAACCATACACAATAACTTCATATGTGTTAATCATATACATTTATAGATAGAAAAATGACTTTCAGCAAATCATAACCTTTCCCCAATACCTTACAAGGCATGCTTTATATGTAAGATCATGATTATATAAAAATGAGGAATATGGGGATTCCAGGATACTCCCCCAAGGTACAGAATGTCACAATACCCTCATAGGGAAACAGAAACTGGTAACAAAACTGACCCTAGTAGATATTTTGAGTTAATGCTTCTGGAAATACAGGAACTATTGATCAATGTCTCTTCACACAGGTCTAGACTGTGATAGTCCTTACATGGATGTGAGGGCACTCAAGAGGGGGCATGCAAGGAGCTTCACTCCTTGTAATTTACACAAGGGATTATCATAGTCCAGAGAGTTCAAGTGATTGCAATGCTCCTCCAGTGGCACACAGTACCCACCCAAATGGAGGCAGGGAGGCAGCAGGCCTCTGGCTCTACTCCTCTGAGCTGCACTGCACCAGGGGGAGAAGGTGCTAATGCATGGTTCAGCCTGTGCATTGAATCACACAAGGAAACATTGTGCCTCCCTAAGGAACAATCCCTTCACAACCCCCTAAAAATCAATAGAGTTGCACCAGTTTACAACTGGAATAACGTGGTGGTGAGTTGAACCCATTAGCACAGAATCAAGGGCAAATAACCAGGCAATAGCAGTATAAATGTAAGTGCTCTGAATACTGACAGAGATGTAAGCTGCATGCAGTGTAACTCATAGAGAAATGTAATATAATATCAAACCCTTCATAAGAGTAATTAATCTAAAATACACAATGTCACAGTTACCAGGCAAACTGCATCTCTCACCTGCACCTGGGTCTTTCCTAGCACACCCCCTCTAGGTTTCAGGCCTGTAGCCATTACCTGTCTTTTTGGGTGGAATCATGCAATTCTCCCAGTCTCAGACTTTGAAGTCCCCTACGTATCAGCCATGATTTACCTCAGGTCTGACCCTGCAATTCTGTTCCCTCCATGGCAATGACATTCAGTGACCAAACAGCCTCCTTAAAGAAAACTATTATGTAGTTAGAACAAAATCATTTCAGAGAAAACACATCTTAAAAAATAAAACTGACTATATGTAGCATGTGTAGCTTACCAGGTGTTCAATCATCTTTCACATGGGGACCCTGGTAGGACTAACCTATGGACTTTTATACAGAGTATGTCTCTGTGTCAGTTTGTCTGCCTGTCCCAGCTCATTCACAACTCCCTGGACAGCCCCTTGCAACTCCCACACCTTTTCAGGAATGAAGCCACTTTTTAACTGCTTATAGCCCTATGATCTGGTAACTCTCAGCTTTTGGAAAAACAGGATCCCTGACGCCAACAGCTTGTCCCTTTGTCTTTCAAGTGTGTGCTTGGGTGTTCTTATCTTGGAAGTCATCTTCATGCACAGATCCCATTGAATCTGAGCATTTATTGGCACATGCTAAACATTTTACAACTCCTAGTATAAGTTATCTCAATATAGTCACACAGGAAATTCTAATAACCCAATATATAATCACTTCCCCTCGCTGACTTGATCATGTACAGTGTTCATAAAATTGTTACATCACAGTATTTATAACACTACATGTCAGCTGCACCTACAGTCACACATTTTCCTTCTTTCATCTCTTAATTTTATCTGCTTTTCTCTTATTCCATCTTTCCTCATTTCTAATATTCATTTTTCTTACTCTCTCTCCCTTTTTTTCTGCCTCCATTTTGTCTCCTGTTGCTTGACAGTAAGTACCTTTGATGGGAGCAAAGAAAAGGAGAACAGGTTTTGGAAAATAGAGAGCACTACTGTAGGTCCCTAGACCTACAATGACAGGCTTCATTTATATTCTGAAACTGGACGAGAATGCTATTTAAAAGTACACCTCTACCTCAACATAATGCTGTCCTTGGGAGCCAAAAAATCTTACCACATTATAGGTGAAACCGTGTTATATTGAACTTACTTTGATCCACTGGAGTGCGGAGCCCTGCCCCCCCCCCCCCGAGCAGTGCTTTACCGCGTTATATCCAAATTCGTGTTATATCGAGTGGCGTTATATCAAGGTAGCGGTGTACTATAATATAAAGGAATGTGAAGAGTTTTCAGTGTTGTATCACTTGCCAAATTTGAAAGACCCATAAGCTTCATGAGGAAAGACACTATGCCATGGTTACTTCTTCAGCACAGAAGATGGGAAAAAATGGATAGAGATCAGATGAATGTTTGCTCAACCGTGACATCTTCACACTGTCCTTCCTTCACAAAATATTTTAGATGGATGTTAAATAGAGATAAAAATATGGGAGACTCTCTCAGGTAAGTGAAATATGCAAAGAAAAACATGAATAAGCCTTCAGCATAGACTCTGTCCTTCACTGCATTATGCCCATGACTCAGAATGTTCATATTAAGACTCAGGTGTCCCATACCTCACAATCTAAGGGCTCTAGCTGGATATGGATGTAATTTAATATCCATGTAATGTCAAAAATATATTAAAATAGTGTTAAGGTTCAGACTTCACCCACCAGAGCAAGGAAATTCAGAATGAAAGTTATCACTTCACGCTTAGTTTATTCAGTTGTGTCTAGATGGTGCTGTTCAAATATTATGAAAAATGAACCCTGTTCTTCACCAGCTGAGCACAATGGGATCAATTAAGTTGTGTTGCACTATCTCAATTTTTTCCAGTTTTTGGTTGCATAGCTTGAAAACAGGTGGTTGAGACTTAGGGAGTGCTTTTGTGTTCAGTAGCACAGCTTTTAAAGTCCTTACTTTTGAGTTTTCAGTACCTTTAAAACTTCCTTTAGTCTTATAATTGCTCATAGGTAGAAAATGTCATCACTTATTTAACAAAAATATCTATTTTTCCGTTAGGAAAAATAAAGAGCATAATAAAACTAACCTCTGAAATGCAAGTCTACCAAGATCAATAATTGTTCTAAAAGGAATAATAAACATATGACAATATTTATCTCAACTATTATTTCCTAGTTGTAATCTTCAACATTAGATGCCTGAGCCACAGAGTTCAGAACTGGACCCAAACTTCCCTAAAATCTGGAACAGTTTGGAACTAGCTTTTTGATTCTGACTCATGCCTATTCAATATATAAATAGGTATAGCTAGTCAAAATGATGACAATCAAAGGGACATGGGAATAGCAGGGTACAAAATATATAGGAATGACAGAGAAGATCAGAGATCGACAACCTTTGGCATGTGGCCCATCAGGGAAATCCACTGGCGGGCCAGGATGGTTTGTTTACCTGCAGTTTCCGTAGGTTTGGCCAATCACAGCTCCCACTGGCCACGGTTCACCATTCCAGGCCAATGGGGGCTGCGGGAAGCCCATGCTGCTTCCCACAGCTCCCATTAGCCTGGAACAGCAAATTGCAGCCAGTGGGAGCTGCAATCAGCCAAACCTGTGGACGCTGCAGGTAAACAAACCATCCTGGCCCACCAGCGGATTTCCCTGATGGTCCACATGCCAAAGGTTGCCAATCCCTGGAGTAGTTCATGCTGGTGGGGGAATGGCACTATATGTGAAAAAAAAACATAGCCAAACACAGTATAAATCTTAAATGAATCAAACTGTACCATAGAATCTCTAAGGATAGACATTCCCTGCTTGCAATAATAAGTGTAGCAGTAGGAATACACTACCGACCACATGATGACTGTGAAATGCACAGGGAGTTTAGTGAGGGTATAAAAATAGACAACTCAATAATACTGGAGGATTTTAACTATCCCCATATTGACTGGGCACATGTCATGTCAGGATGAGATGCGGAGATAAAGTTTCTAGACACCATTAATGACTGCTTCTTAGAGCAGCTACACCTGGAACCCACAAGGGGATGGGGCAATTCTTGATTTAGTCCTAAGAGCACAGGATCTGGTCTAAGAGGTGAACATACCTGAACTCCTCAGAAATGGCAACCATAATATAATTAAATGTAACATAAGGGGGGAATGCCAAAGTTCCTATCTGTTTTTCTTCCAGTGACTCAGATTAGCCAGTCACCATGTTAAAATTGCACCAAATTGTTAGGATGTGTTTTTTCTCCCCTCTTTTCTGATAACTCTACATTTTCTGCAATATCATTTTAACACCCTGCTAGTTCCAGCACTTTCAGTTTGTGAGTAATTCTAAATGTGGTGCTTTCCATTAAAATCATTTTATCAATTCCTCATAGATCACAGATTTTATATTAAAATATTCAGTGATCCTAATCCTCAAAGTTTTGCAGCAACACATGGCTTCTTAAATGACTGACACATGGTGTCTGTTCAGCTCCATTATGCTTTATAATCACCCAAGGGAACAGCTTTTGATGGCACTATATAAACTGTAACCATCATAATTAAATATGAAAAACATACCGGTTAGTACCATAGTGGCATGACAGTAGTTATAAGCAAAAATACATGGTTAGAGAATAGATCAAGATGCAGAACTTCTAGCCAACTATAAAACAAATTGCTCGGTTTTCCAGGAACATGTGCTTCACAGAGTGAAGCCTGCAAGCTACATGGAAACTTTTAAAAAAAACCACCATAATAGAGGCTCAAATTAAATATATACCCCAAATTTAAAATAATTCTAACAGGACCAAATAAAACGCCACAATGGCTACACAAAAGAGTAAAAGTAGGGGGTTAGAGGCAAAAAGGCATCCTTTAAAAATTGAAAGTCAAAGCCTACTGAGGAAAATAGAAAGCAGCATAAATTCTGGCAAATCAAGTATAATCAAACATGTCAAAAAGTCTTTGAGGTGCAACTAACCAAAGACTCAAAAATTACCAGCCAAAAAGAAATTTAAGTACGTCAGAAACAGGAAGCCTGCCAGTGGGTCCATCGGAGGATTGAGATGGTAAAGGAGCACTCAAAGAAGACAAGGCCATTGCAGAGAAGAAGCTCAATGAATTCTTTGCATTTGTCTTCACAGCAGAGGCTCTGAGGGAGATTCTCACACCTGAGCCATTTTTTTAGGTGATAGATCTGAGGAACTGTCCCAGATAGAAATGTCAATAAAGGAGGTTTTGGAACAAATTGATAAATCAAACAGTAGTAAGTCACCAGGACCAGATGGTATTCACCCAAGAGTTCTGGAGGAATTCAAATGTGAAATTGCAGAACTACTAACTGTGGTATGTTACCTATTATTTAAATCAGCTTCTGTACCAGATGACTGGAAGATAGCTAATGTGATGCCTCTAAAAAATACTGTAAATCAGTGTGTTTTATTTTTTCTATCAATTATGTGCAAGTAAGCACTAACATCTTCCTAGTTTCCACTTTAAATTATTCCTAACTCTCACCACTCAACTATTTGCTGTAGTGTTTTCATAAACAGGACCTGGATCCAAACTGTGCAAGAGGTTTAGTAAAAACCAAACTACTGTTAGTTTTCTCCTTCTGTAACTGAGCCAAAAATCAGGGGGAGATTTAAGGGAGGCACTTGGGGGAAAGGGAGATGCGCAGAAATGTTTAAAACCCAATACAAAATTTAAGGTTGTGCATTTTTTCTTTTTCTTTTTTGTCTCCCATTGAAATCCATAGGATCTTGTGCCAAGTTTACCTTACAAAGTTGGGTCTATAATCCAAAACAACACAAATATAACCAAAACAATGTAAAATAAGTGAGTTACTTCCCAGTGAGGTACCAGCAATGTAGTTTGCACCCAGGTCTTATTAATGATATAGTAGAATACAGGGATGACAAAATATTGTCAAATGGGTTAGGTGGAGCAGATCTGTTTCCTCTCTTTCCCATAGAGAAGAGTTTGGGGAATGAGGCAAGGCTCCTGCGTGACACAAGCATGCAGCAGAGAATTCAAGGCCCAAGGGGATTATCTCAGACCCAAATGGGGTCCCCACAGAGGGCCAGAAGAGAAAGAAAGAGGGGCAGAGAGAGAGAAAGGCAAACAAACAAACAAACAAAAACCACCACACACGCTTTCCAGTCTGAGAAAGCAGTGGTTGGCTGGACTGGGGGAAAGGAAGTGGATAGCAGGCTACAAGCCATTCCGTTTCAATCAAGGAGGGAGAAGGGAGCTGGTAAGCAGTCTCAGCAATGCTCCAGGAGGACACAAAAAGGAGAAAGGAATGGGTGCACAAAAAGGGAAGGCTTAATTCTCCTTTTCCTCTGGCACCAGTGGAACAGGGAAGCAATAGGAGAACAGATTCACAAAGGGAGATAGAGTTGATTAGAGGAGGTATAGGTACAAGAAGGAAAAGGAGTGGGGGAACGAGCCCCTCCCATAGCAGTTGCAGTGTACATGGATGTTTAGGGAATCATGGTGCCGTCTTTCCCTGCTGTAGCCAGAACACAATGGGATGGGGGGAATTTGCAACACACACACACACACACACACACACAGTTAGTTTTGTTACTACAGGAACCCAGAAAGCAATCCAATCACACACAGGGCAGACCCAGTGCAGTTGGTTGGCCCCAGAGCAAGCCAGGGGCAGAGTCCACAGAGCAAGGGCCAGTGGCTGGGGGAGTGCACCAAAGTATCAAAGTCACCCTATCAGGCTTGGGGAAATGGGGACACCAGGTGCAGCATTTGCTCCCCCGAGTGCATTGGATTGTCACAGATGGCCTATCGGGCTTGGGGAAGTGGGGGCTCCAGGTGCGGCTCTCACTCACCCAACTGAGCTGGCGGTGTCTGATGGGGGGGCCAGTTAGCATGGAGCTGATACGATTAGTTAAATGAATTGCGTATGAGGTTGTTTCCACAGCACTACAGGCTGTACAAAGTGGAACAGGTCACGTAGATCCAGGACATCCCGCTTGGGTGATTTCAGGAGCAACAGTAGACACACAGGGCAGGAATCGCCATCCATGAACCCAGACAAATGCTGTTCATGGTAGGGAACCTTGGCGTAGGACAGTGGCCAGTGTGGTCCAGAGATCAGTGGCACCACGCATGTGGCAGAGCTAGGAGAAAAGTTTTAATGAATTCATACAATTTCAGGAGCAGGAAGGCCAGTCGGCAATGTGGCCCATTACAGAGGAGCAGGTGCTGCGGTACATACTGTCACTGGCAACCCATCAACTGGAGTCCTCCACAATTTCGAATCACCTTTCTGCCATTACATTTGTCAATAGGCTAAATGGCTGCCCAGATCCCTGCAGCGGTTTCTTAGTTCAAAGGTTTTTGGCGGGTTGGTCACATAGTGATGGACCCAGGGAGGATTCCTGTCATCCCATCAGGGTTTCCACGCTCAGGGACCTTCTTCACATCCTCGGTGTCATATGTCATAGCGCACAGGAGGTGTCCCTATTCAGGGCAGCATTTTTGACAGAATTTTTTGGTGCTTTCAGGATCAGTGAGCTAGTGCCTGGATCCATCAGGGATTCTAGAGGAAGGGCTTTGGAATTTCGTGACATAAGCTGGCACAAGCATGCAGTGATATTACACTTGCAAAGGTCAAAGACTGATCAAGTCGGCCAGGGTGCATTTCTTACCCTGTGGGAGGGTGGCGAGCCTGAGGTCTTCCCCGTTCGACTGTTGAGGGCCTACATGGCAATACGGTGGAAGGGAGAAGGTCCCCTTTTTGTACATGGAGACGGAAGTCCCCTCACGGCATATCAATTGATTACCATGTTGAGCCGGGGGGATAACGAGGTTGGGACTGCCAGCCCATGAATTTGGTTCCCACTCATTCAGAATAGGGGTGGCTATGGCAACAGCGCAGATAGGTATGGAAGCAGAGGCTATTCAGGCAATCAGGCACTGGCAGCTAATGCATACCAACCGTATGTAAGACCGCAGGTGGAAAATCAACATTAATCGGTTGTTTTCTCATTTCAGATACAGGACAGGCAGCTATACACACAAGGATGTGGATCTGTGAGCACAGTATTGTGTTCTGGGTGCATAGGCACACATCCAGGTTGTCCAAGGGCTCCCAGCTGGGATTCAGTGGCTAAGTATTACTCAGTTGTCATGCACAGAGGGGCATGTTATGGGATCAACTGATACCGCTGTTGTATGCTGTGTGGGCGCATCAACGGCCACCAGATATATTGGTGATACACCTGGGAGAAAATGATCTGGGAACACTTAAAGGGGTGGAGTTAATGCTTCTAAGTAGGAGGGACCTGAAGCACATCCTGACAATTTTTCCAGGCGTTAATATTGTCTGGTCAGATATGTTTCAGCACACAGTCTTGCGGGGAGCAAAACCAGGAAGTATGTGAACAGGGAGGTGGCCAAAGTCTAGTTCCCCTTGAGGGGGATAGTAATTTCACATCCTAGCATATTTTATGGGACACCGGAGTTATTTCGGGAGGATGGGGTGCACCTGTCAGACTCGGGTGCTGCCATATTTTTGGCTGATGTAAAAGAGGGCATTGGGAGACGTCTAGGAACCCAGCTGGGTGTGGGCAGGAGGCAGCCAAACTAATGGCTGGTGTCTCCTTGTGGTGGATGTTCAGTGCAGGTACTCCATAAATTAAGGCACAAAAGAATGGATAAATGGCTTGGGAAAGGAATTAAGGAGATGTGCTTGGTAATTGAGCGAGCTGGGGGCAGTTGGGGACTCCTCTGATTGGTACAGCAGGGAGTTACCCCCTCCATCATTTTACTCCACTTTAACCCCTCCTACAAGGGTGGGGGTCAGTAAGGTCCCAGCAAGGGAATTGCTGGAGGGACCTGGACAAAAAGGGATGGGGAGCTGGTGAAAGATCCCCCTCCCCAGAATTGGAGGTTCCTAGCAGTGGATCTGCTGGAGGGACATGAATGGAAAGGTGGGGAGGGGCTGAAAAAAGCACTCCTGCCCCCCCCTAGTGAATTGTGAGGGGTTTCATCTGCACTGCACATTTTATCCACCGGGTTAGTCCCAGACATCTAATAATAAAGTTGCAGCCTGATTGAACCCATATCTAATGTCTCCTGTCATTCTTTCAGCATAGCCAGACAAACCAAGCTATGGTTCTCTTGTGACACCTATGCCACTATACCAAGCGTAGCCCTCCCAAACAGGCACCTATGCAGGTGTTATATGGATGTAATTGGCCTTTTGGAACATTTTGGAGTGTTCCAGGGTCCAATGATCTCTATACTATTCTGCAGTGCTGTATTTGTGGCTCCATTGAAAATTAGTGATTGGGTCAAACATGAAATTGTATTGAGTTTTATATAATAGAGTACTCTATTCCTATAGGTTAAACCAGGGGTTGGCAACCTTTCAGAAGTGGTGCTCCGAGTCTTAATTTATTCACTCTAATTTAAGGTTTCATGTGCCAGTAATACATTTTAACATTTTTAGAAGGTCTCTTTCTAGAAGTCTATAATATATAATTAAACTATTGTTGTATGAAAAGTAAATAAGGTTTTTAAAATGTTTAAGAAACTTCATTTAAAATTAAATTAAAATGCAGAGTCTCCCAGACCAGTGGCCAGGACCCGGGCAGTGAGAATGCCACTGAAAATCAGCTCACGTGCCGCCTTGGGCACGCGTGCCATAGGTGGCCTACCCCTGGGTTAAACCATTTTTAGCTGGACACATATTAATGGATCCTTGCTAGCATATTGCTCATCAAGATATGCAATTTATTAGCAAATAAGAATCTAATCTATCCAGGTGTTATTAAGATGCCTATTTCCATACTAACAGATAAAATAATAAGGAAACATCTGTGGAATATGTTACATTCTGCTAATTTGAGTGTTATGAAACTTCTCAATGTGATAACTCAAGCAACGACAGGCCTCACGTCTCTAAGGGCAATACAAGTTTAATAAACACTTAATTTATTAAAAACTCAGGAGAGTGGCTAAGAATGGGAATGGATGGGAGAATGGGAATGGATGGAGAATGAACAGATAATCTTCCCTTGGAGTGCTGAAGTGCTGTTCCACAGAGATTCAAGAAGCATTTCAGTAGCACAAAGAAGTAAATTATTTTTATTTGCTTGGCTTCTGTTTCAAACTTTCTATAACTCATTTGAATGGCATAGCCTCTGATGCTGAATTACAATGAAGAGCTATGGAAATACCAAAGACATTTTCATGAATACCAAAGTGAATTCATTAAAAAAAAAACTCTGCTGTTCAGAAAACTGCAGGGCTAAAGAGCTCATATTAGCTTGAACACTCATGCCAGTCCATGATGATGAAACATTTTAGTTCTTCTTGTTCATTTAAAGAAATCACAGTGTTTAACTTTTTGATTCTAACAAATGAAATTTACTTCTTTGGGAGGGAAAAGTTCAGAGTAAAAAGACAGGAGCTGGCACTTTGCTGTAAGGAATTTTCTCCTGATGTTTTGAAACTAATTAGGAGAAAAAGTCAGTGTAATATATTTCCACTTCCCTTATGCTCACACTTAATTAAGAGAAATATCCCTACTGTAGAACTATAGGTCTTAGTGCAGGACATCTCACCAAGTATATTGGAATTTACAGTGAGAGACCGATTCTATCCCAGTTCATTTGCAATATCCCAACCTGAACTCTGAAGGTCAACTCAATCCCAGAGAAAAGATTAGTTTCTCTTCATAGTGCTGTCAGTTAACATCTGAGCTTTTGATTTACTTGAAGTACTTCAAGCATAGAAGTAATTTTCATATATTCTCAGTCATCTAACTTTAGAACTCTTCCACTCACCCCCAAATACCCGTTGGCTAATTTTAGTCTATGACTGAAGTTCAGTGTTCCAACTTTTCAGCTCTTGCCTTCTTTAGGGAACCCATCCACTCGGCTGGATTACAAAAAAAAAAAGTATAAGTGTTTTGAAATGAAACATATCTTGACAAGTGACAAACTTTGCAAAGAAAAAAAAACAGTCAAGGACTATAAAGAGTGAGTTTCTATGGAAACTATTGCAGGTATAAAGCCCACTGATTTCCTGCTCTCCCTCTGTTCCTCACCCTCCCCCCCCCGCCCAAAAAAAAAGTTTTCACTGTAAGAGGAGGACTGAATGGGATCAGTATAACACATACAAACATTGTTCCCTCCTGATCTTGGTCTTAGCTCATTACACATATTAATTCATCAGCTAGTTCTTATGCAGAGCCTCGTTCCATTCCATTAGTTCAGATTTATCAGTCTACAACTGATGAACTGTACTGTTAGTGGCCATAGGCCAAATGCAATACAAATGAAGTTATCAGCCTCCAGAAATATCATTGCTATTTATTTTTTCCTATGTGGTACCTCCTCTGATCTTGCTCCCTTGCAAGAGAATATTGAGCATATTACTGAAAAATGCCCCATTTTACATACCATAGTACATAAATGGCATTTAGCGTATTACTAACTGATACTAATCACCACTTATTTAATTATAGACTTAGTCTGACCCTCTACTGCTTGACCACAAAAAAAGATATGCAAAGATGATAACATTACAGTAGTATAATGGAAGCAGTCACTGTGGTGCTAATCTAAAGCAAATTATGGACTGATTTAAAATGACTAAGTAAGAAGACTTACAGTTGAGACTGCCACTCATCCTTAATTCTTCTTGGGTGACATTCCCTATGCAAAGCCCTTTTCACAAAGAAGTAATAGAGGGAGACTGCATATATCCTGCAGCATTACCTGTGCACTTTTTGCATGCTACAGAAAGCATTTCAATGCCAACTGCAATGCAAGTGATCTGCAGGTGTAGGTGAGGACCACAGTAGCCATCTGTATAGCTCCAATAGCACCCAAAACCTATACAACAGGTATAGAGAAGCAGCGGCCACTATTCTAGCTTACATCATGGGACAGCCCTGCAGCTATGTGCTTTGGGCCCAGATTGGAGGATGGTTTTCTTTTTCTAAGCCTCGCTGCACTCAGCTGCATTATACCAGATTACCTGAGGTTTATAGGGGTGAAATCCAGTCTACCTCTTGTGAGAATATAATGCAGTTCCTACGATCTTCTGTAAAGGACTTCCAAATGATGAATGATCTGCATACTCATTCAGTACCTCGCTTTTGTCTATTTAACTTGTAACCTTAATGCCATTTTCAGGGCATTTTTGTATTTAATGCTTTTCTAAGATGATACGGGATATTAAACTATATGTAGTATAAAGTATAAGGGATATTGCCAATGATGTTACAATGAAGCACTTTAAGAAATATTCTAATTTACTTTGTAATGGCTCAGTTGCAACGTTGCAACCATTACAATGTTATTGACAGTATATAGGACAGTGCAATTGACTTTATCAATGAAACTGTATATCATTTCAATTACTTCAGACACATTTGTGGATACTGTAATGCCTCCACAGCTAGAAGTCCTTGATGTCTTGGATTTCATATCGTCAACAACACAAAATATTATGAAGACTACTGTTGCTCTTATGCGAGGCATTTGCAGTAGCTGAGTTTTATAAATCTCAACAATTTAGCCTTTATGCAACACGCAAAATTAAAAAAAAAATCATTATCTACACTAAGGTGCAACAATCTAAAAATTTGTTTTCTTTTAAATTAAAAGGCATATAATCATATTTGTTAAGACCAAAATATGAACTTCTTTGGAATGGTTTTCTTTCTTCCGAACATTTCTCATGGATTAGATATTGCCAAGACACCAATGATGGTGAAAATGACCAGTGCAACATCCTCCCATTTCAATAGCAATGGGAAGTCATTACCAACTGATAGCTGTTCAATACACTATATGAAAGCTGGTAATTGCATTCCATATCCCAATTGGGCAGGTGTTCTCATCTAACACTCACCATCATAAGTCACTCTAAGTTGAACACTTAATTTATTAAAAACTCAGGAGAGTGGCTAAGAATGGGAATGGATGGAGAATGAACTAGCTGCTATGCATTTTAGAGTACATCTACATTTCAAGCTAGGAGGTCTGATTTCCAGCTTGCGTAGATATACCCATGCTAGCTAAAATCAAGCTGCAATAAGGTCCTCTGTTTAATCACAATATAGATTCTTTGTCAAATCACAATGTATATATAGTCCATGTGGCTAGCAAGTGGCGCAACTTTCAGAAGCATTAAATTAGTTTACAATAAAATAAATTTTGAGGCCAGGTTTTGCTACATTTTTACTCATGTTGGATTAGTACTTTACTCTGAAACTCTCTCAGGTACTTCAGTGGAACTGGTTGTGGAGGGAGTTGTGATGGGTTGAATCACAGAACCCCCCTTGGGAGCTGCCAGCTGATATGCCAAGACCACTTCTGCCCCTGCTTTCCTGCCCTGTCAGCTTAGGACTTCAGTGCCCTGCCTGGTTTGACCCAGACTTGCTAGCCTGCTGCAAACCCAGACCCAGGTCTGAATCACGTCCCCTAACAGCGGTAGGCCTGACTGAAAGCCACTTACAGAAGTGTTCTTGCCTTTAACACTCAGATGCCCAACTCCCAATGGGGTCTAAACCCAAATAAATCTGTTTAACCCTGTATAAAGCTTATATAGAGTAAACTCAGAAATTGTTCACCCTCTATAACACTGATAGAGAGATATGCACAGCTGTTTGCCTCCCCCAGGTATTAATACATACTCTGGGTTAATTAATAAGTAAAAAGTGAGTTTTTTAAATACAGAAAGTAGGATTTAAGTGGTTCCAAGTAGTAACAGACAGAACAAAGTAAGTCACCAAGCAAAATAAAATAAAACATGAAAATCTATGTCTAATCAAACTAAATACAGATAATCTCACCCTCAGAGATGCTTCAGTAAGTTTTTTCCTCAGACTGGACACCTTCCAGGCCTGGGCACAATTCTTTCCCCTGGTACAGCTCTTGTTCCAGCTCAGGTGGTAGCTAGCGGATTCCTCATGATGGCCTTCACCTTTGTTCTGTTCCACACACTTATATATCTTTTGCATAAGGCAGGAATCCTTTGTCCCTCTGGGTTCCCACCCAGAGGTGGGAAAGATGGATTCCAGTTCAGGTGACATCTCTAAAGGTGAGATTATCTGTATTATCCACTTCTCAATGGAAAAGCACTAGGTTAAAGATGGATTCCAGTTCAGGTGACATGATCACATGTCACTGTAAAACCCCAAGCCTCATTCCTCCCAGCCTGACTCACAGGAAGGCCTGCCTGCAAACAGAGCCATCCACAGTCAATTGTCCTGGTTGATGGGAGCCATCAAGATTCCAAACCACACTTCACATAATTACAATAAGCCCTCAGAGTTATATTTCTAGTTTCAGATACAAGAGTGATATATTTATACAAATAGGATGACCACACTCAGTAGATTATAAGCTTTGTAATGATACCTTACAAGACACCTTTTGCATGAAGCATATTCCAGTTACATTACATTCACACTCATTAGCATATTTTTACAAAATCATATAGAGTGCAACGTCACAGGAGTATTCAGCATTAATAAGGTTGATGTGTCTGCGCTCCTTGACACATCAACCCCAGATCAGTACTATTCTTCTGACTTTCACTAGTACTGTTTCTCGGATAAATTATGAAGATAGGCACCAGCTTTGATAGCTCATCCTTACTGTTTGGACAGCAAAGAAGCATGTCATATCATCTTCAAAGTTGAAAAATGTTACTGGATTTGACAAACATGGAAGAACAAAAATACATAAGCAATTTAAGAATGACCATGATATCAAATGAATTACAATAAATAGTAACAAAAATTCCCCAAATATATGTAATAAGTTGTAACGTTATTTATGAAGAAAGCACCTCATTCTCATTACACAATACAGATACCACTTAGAAAACTATCTGTGGTCATATACTAATTTTATTTCTATTCTCCACCCTACGAGTTTTCAATATTAATTCAACTTTCAATACCCATAAGAAGAACATAAGAATGGCTGTACTGAGTCAGGCTAAAGGTCCATCCAGCCCAGTATCCTGTCTACTGACAGTGGCCAATGCCAGGTGCCCCAGAGGGAGTGAACCTAACAGGTAATGATCAAGTGATCTCTCTCCTGCTGTCCATCAACACCCTCTGTCAAACAGAGGCTAGGGACACCATTCCTTACCCATCCTGGCTGATAGCCATTAATGGACTAAACATCCATGAATTTATCCAGTTCTCTTTTAAACTCTGTTATAGTCCTAGCCTTCACAACCTCCTCAGGCAAGGAGTTTAACAAGTTGACTGTATGCTGTGTGAAGAAGAACTTCCTTTTACTACAGTACCCACATGAGGAAATAAGGAAACAGATCAACAGAGCCAGATGTGTACCCAGAAGCCTCCTACTGCAAGACAAGCCCAAGAAAGAAACCAACAGGACTCCACTGGCCATCACATACAGTCCCCAGCTCAAACCCCTCCACCGCATCATCAGGGATCTACAACCCATCCTGGACAATGATCCCACACTTTCACAGGCCTTGGGTGGCAGGCCAGTCCTCGCCCACAGACAACCTGCCAACCTGAAGCATATTCTCACCAGCAACTGCACACCGCACCATAGTAACTCTAGCTCAGGAACCAACCCATGCAACAAACCTCGATGCCAACTCTGCCCACATATCTACACCAGCAACACCATCACAGGACCTAACCAGATCAGCCACACCATCACCGGTTCATTCACCTGCACGTCCACCAATGTAATATATGCCATCATATGCCAGCAATGCCCCTCTGCTATGTACATCGGCCAAACTGGACAGTCTCTAAGGAAAAGGATAAATGGACACAAATCAGACATTAGGAATGGCAATATACAAAAACCTGTAGGAGAACACTTCAACCTCCCTGGCCACACAATAGCAGATTTTAAGGTGGCCATCCTCCAGCAAAAAAACTTTAGGACCAGACTCCAGAGAGAAACTGCTGAGCTCCAATTCATTTGCAAATTTAACACCATCAGTTTAGGACTAAACAAAGACTGTGAATGGCTTGCCAATTACAGAACCAGTTTCTCCTCCCTTGGTTTTCACACCTCAGCTGCTGGAACAGGGCCCCATCCTCCCTGATTGATCTAACCTCGTTATCTCTAGCCTGCTTCTTGCTTGCTTATATATACACACCTGCCCCTGGAAATTTCCACTGCTTGCATCCGAAGAAGTGGGTATTCACCCACGAAAGCTCATGCTGCAAAACATCTGTTAGTCTATAAGGTGCCACAGGATTCTTTGCTGCTTCTACAGAACCAGACTAACACGGCTACCCCTCTGATACTTGACTTCCTTTTATTTGTTTTAAACCTGCTGCCCATTAATTTCATTTGGTGGCCCCTAATTCTTATATTATGTGAACAAGTAAATAACTTTTCCTTATTCACTTTCTCCACATCACTCATGATTTTATATTTTTCTATCATATCTCCTCTTTTCCAAGCTGAAAAGTCCTAGCCTCTTTAATGTCTCCTCATATGGGACCCGTTCCAAACCCCTAATCATTTTAGTTGCCCTTCTCTGAACCTTTTCTAATGCCAGCATATCTGTTTTGAGATGAGGAGACCACATCTGTACACAGTATTCAAGATATTGGCGTACCATGGATTTATATAATGGCAATAAGATATTCTCCATCTTATTCTCTATCCCCTTTTTAATGATTCCTAACATCCTGTTTGCTTTTTGACTGCTGCTGCAATCCGCGTGGACATCTTCAGAGAACTATCCACAATGACTCCAAGATCTTTTTCCTGATTAGTTGTAGCTAAATTAGCCCCCATCATATTGTATGTATAGTTGGGGTTATTTTTTCCAATGTGCATTGCTTTACATTTATCCACACTAAATTGCATTTGCCATTTTGTTGCCCAATCACTTAGTTTTGTGAGATCTTTTTGAAGTTCTTCACAATCTGCTTTGGTCTTAACTATCCTGAACAGTTTAGTATCATCTGCAAACTTTGCCACCTCACTGTTTACCCCTTTCTCCAGATCATTTATGAATAAGTTAAATAGGATTGGTCTCTAAGACTGATCCTTGGGGAACACCACTAGTTACCCTTCTCCATTCTGAAAAGTTACCATTTATTCCTACCCTTTGTTCCCTGTCTTTTAATCAGTTCTTCAGTCCATGAAATGATCTTTCTTCTTATCCCATGACAACTTAATTTACATAAGAGCCTTTGGTGAGGGACCTTGTCAAAGGCTTTCAGGAAATCTAATAGATTAGTAAGACATGATTTCCCTTTACAGAAACCAGGTTGACTTTTGCCCAACAATTTATGTTCTTCTATGTGTCTGACAATTTTATTCTTTACGATTTACCCACAGAATTTAATTTAATGTCTCTACTATCAATCAGTAAATAGTTAGTACTGTGATGGGAGCATGATAGAGTGGCTAGATAAACAGATCTTAGACACAGAGATTGACAATGCAGTACAAATAATACAATTAACAACTGCAAGTTATCAATTGCATATCCCAATTTCTCACAAAAATGTATATAAAATATTGTATAGAAACTCTCCTGTTTACTGAAGTTTTATTAGTTACTTTTGTCGCAATCCGATTCATAGTTATGGCTCTGTATGGCCAATTGTCGGTCCACGGCCATCTTGTCCTGTTAAAAGGACAAGGCAGCCTCCATCTTGGACCAGGTTCTTGTTGCACAGGAGAGGGCAGAGATGCTATCCTGCCCAGCAACACTGGTTGTGTATGCTTTTCTGTTTTGTTTTCTGGGTCATCTAAGGGTCGGGCTAGTGCCGTGTGCAGAGACCTGATTCTGCCCAGCAACTTGTGGTGTCGTGTGCAACCTTTTGGTGCTGTGTGCATTTTCCCGCTCTTTTTGGGCCCGGTCATCTGGAGGTCTGGCTAGTTCTGCCTAGCAACTCCAGAGTACTGTATACAGAGACCTAATTCTGCCCAGATACTCCAGTGTGCCGTGTGCAAATCCTTCCGACGTGGGGTGGCAACAGCTCGAAACCTGAAGGGAGGGGGAACCAGGGAGCCAATCAGATGCTGACACTAGGGAGTGAGACCCTTTCGATAAAACTAGGTTTCCCCCCAGAAAATCTTGTCTTGACCATCGTCTTTTTTGGTGGAGTGTCCGCGTGTTAGCTAAAGGGCCTGATCAACCTTTTGGCCAGGGTCTCCTCCCGGTATAGCTAGCTCGTAGTGTGGAGTATCCGCATGTCAGCTGAAGGGCCCGATCAACCTTTCAGCCAGGGTCTCCTCCCGATATAGCTAGCTCGTGTCGTGTCGTTTTGGATTTGTTATCTTGTGGATTTATCTTTTGGATCTATTTTTTGGTTTTTGGATTTCTCGCTTTGGACTTGGTCCCGGTCGCCTCATCATGCTCCTGGTGTCTGTTCTGCTGGTCAGCTGCTCCTGGAGTGCGGTATTTGCTTTTTAATTTCTGGCAGTTAGTATAGTTAGCCTCTCATTTTTCCCTTTCCCAAATTGGTACCAGCCCCAAACAATTGCACATTTGCACACTTGTACATTTGCACATTTGCCTAGCTAGCTTGTTTAATCGTTATAATTGTTATTGAATTGTTAACTGTAAACTGTTTATGTGAATGAATCACTGCTCTGTCTGTGTCTAGTGTGTGTGGTTAAACTTGGGAGCTGTCTCTACTTAGAGAATAGCTGACCAAGGGGGTCCAGTCCCCGCGGTCTGAGTGGAATCTGCCCAGCTGCAGCCGCACCACACTCTGGGTTTACCCTCTGTGTGAAAGCAAGGGTGGCTGAGGCAGTGGCCTGTGGGTCTCTTTTCTGTGTTTGCACCGGGCATCGCCCTGACGAACCTGATTCCTATCTGTGTGATTGGTGTGTCTGACTATCTAGTGTGGTGTGGCGAGCAGTTTACAGTACATTGTTATTGGTTTAAATTCGTTTGCATTGTTTATCTGAGTCCCAGTTGGAAATTGCCTCCTTCCCCGGCCCAAGTTGTAACCTGTCCCTAAATAAACGCAGCCACTTGGCTTTTCAGTGTTACCCTGGTCCTGCCTGTCTTTTCCTCACTCAATACCAAGCTTGAACGAACCCCCAGCTAATTCGGACAACTTTCTTTTGATACAACAAAGGTGAACATTGCATTGTTTGCCATACTAATTTATTGCCCTTTTTCTAGACACCAGAAACTAGGATCACAGACATGTTCATTAATTTAATCATTGAACACCATGGCTGAATGCTGCTGGTAAAATGGGTGAATATTCCACCATGATTAAACATGTTTATACAAGTTAACTATGTTTCAAGAATGTTTTATTCTAACAAGAAATTGATTTGGATGTACAAGTGTATCCTTATTCAAATAATTTTCAAAAGTATCTTAGATCAAACAAAAATGCCATTTTCTACACCAGCAGAGCATGTAATAGTTTGTCATTACAAGTAAAGTTTAATTTACACAAAAGGCTCACTTGCTAGCTTTATTTTATTCCAGAAACATTGGATCAGCCTGCACAGTGACATACTGTATTGACATGTTATCTATTTGTTCATGTGCATTTGACAGTTACCGTCTTAGAAGGATGGACAATGCTTTTTTTTTTTAAATAAAGGTTTCTTTTACTTAATGGAATCCTTTGCCTGTATATGTTGGCACAGTTAAAAGAAAAAAATGTGAAATGCACTGTAATATGCAGTTGGTAACATGTACTTACTTCAAAGTATAATTGCTGCTTAACATTCACTTTGATCAATTGGGTTCCTTCCCCACTCCAAACTTTAGGGTACACATGTGGGGACCCGCATGAAAGACCCCCTACGCTTATTTGCCAGCTTAGGTTAGCAGTAAGCTGCCACCACCAAGCACGTTCCAAATCTTGGGGGAGAGCCACTTGGAACTCTGCCTTCCCCCAAATATTTCCCAAGTCCCTAACCCCCCTTTCCTGGTCAGATTTGAGACTAATTCCTTCCCCCCGCCCAAGTCCTTACACCCCTTTTCCTGGGTAGGCTTGAGAATACCCTCAACAATTAGTTCTGGTGAACACGGATCTAAAACCCTTGGATCTTAAAACAATGAAAAATCAATCAGGTTCTTAAAAGAAGAATTTTATTAAAAGAAAAGAAAAGAAAAGAAAAGAAGGTAAAATCATGATGGAAATAACTTTACAGGGTAATCAGAGTCAAAGAGCCCAGAGGAACCCCCTCTAGCCTTAGTTTCAAAGTTACAGCAAAACAGGGATAAACCTCCCTCTAGCAAAGGAACATTTACAAGTTGAGAAAACAAAGATAACACTAACATGCCTTGCCTGGCTGTTACTTCCAAGTTTGAAATATGAGACTTGTGCAGAAAGATTTGGAGAACATGGACTGATGTCCGGTCTCTCTTAGCCCCAAGAGTGAACACCACCCAAAACAAAGAGCACAAACAAAAGCCTTCCCCACCTCCCCCAAGGTTTGAAAGTATCTTGTCCCCTTATTGGTCCTTTGGGTCAGGTGTCAGCCAGGTTACCTGAGCTTCTTAACCTTTTAGAGGTAAAAGGATTTTGGTGCCTCTGGCCAGGAGGGATTTTATAGAATTGTATAGAGGAGAGTTGTTACCCTTCCCTTTACAGTTATGACAGGGTATGATTTGTGGTAATTTTTAATTTAATTAATTCAGTAGAAAGAAATCCTTTGAAACAAGGCTCATTTTATATCCATTCAACAGGATTTCTACTGAGCGTTATTTAAATGTCTATTGGTTATTAGAAACATATTTTATATTAACTACATAGTAGATATTTAAAAGTCTGTTGTTCCATCAATGTGAAGTGTATTTACATGGGTAACTCCCACTTTTGAATGAATGTTCCTCCATGTACAGAAAGTGGAATAGATCTCTCATGACCTAGTATAAAATTATTAGCTCCCAGGCTTTTATATGGGAAAGATTCTGAATGTTTGGTACATAGGGAACCTGCTCTACTATAGACTATTAGCAGGTGAAAGTCATACTGTACACTCCTATTTGATTGTTCACTATTTTTGGTGTGCTGTGTTGATCCCAGAATATTAGAGACACAAGGTGGATGAGGTAATATCTTTCATTGGACCAGCTTCTGTTGGTGAGAGAGACAAGCTTTCAGGCTTTACACAGAGCTCTTCTTTAGACCTGCAGAAGTTTGAAAACTTGTCTGTCTCACCAACAGACGTTGGTCCAGTAAAAGATTTTACTCCACCCATCTTGTCTCACTATTTTGGTGGGCAGTTTGTTTGTAGAGTGTGCCAAGATACTATAATTATGATATAGAATGTGGTATATAGAATTATAAAATAACGTAATGATAAATAACAATAATGCCACTGAAAGGCAATTTCCCAAAGACTCATATTTTATTGATGGACTCAGAATCATGAGTTATAGATACACTGTTTAATTCAGGCAGTTTGACTGTATGAATAGTTGAACTTAAACTTTTTCTACACCAATCATTCAGAAGGTGATTTTCCCTGTATTTGTAACAAAGTTTTAAATTTCATCTATGACCTTGATCTCTTGATAATGAATGCTACCAGTTTTTGAATAAGCAATTTCCATTTTACTGTGAGTCTTGTAAATGGTGCTTCGAACAACTACAAGAAAACAGCACTCATTTGGCTCAGTCCAGCATGAACGAACTATGAAATGTATTTGACAATAAAGTTTTTAATTACGTAGGCATTTCTGAGCATAGCACTGATAGCTGTCACTTAAAAACAGCCAGTAAACAATACACATCAATACCAATCATCTTCTAGATATAATTGGCTACAGTTGTCTTAGATGATGTGATTCTTTGCAGTGCACAGATTTTATTTCTGTTTCTTCCTCTTTCTTTGGTTGGGCAGGTTATTCCATTAACTGTATTGTGGGGGGTGGACATCTTCCTTGAAAGCATCTGGTATTGGCTACTGATCACTTCTCTGACCAGAATGGAAATGATGTTGTTCTCCCTACCTCTCCCCACACCTTTGTTTAATAGTTTAGCTATGCCACTTCCTTGCTTCTTCCTATCTTGAGCTGGTTATCAGAAGGTCCACCTTGAATCAATCTAATATTGTCTACCGCATGATCCTGGAGCTCTGTGAAGCACATGCTCCTGGAAAACCAAGGATGATACAGCAATTTGTTTTATAGTTGGCTAGAAGTTCCACATCCTGATCTGTTCTCTAACCATGTATTTTGCTTATAACTACTGTCATGCCACTATGGTACTAACCGGTATCTTTTCATATTTAATGATGATGGTTACAGTTTATATAGTGCCATCAAAAGTTATTCCCTTGGGCAATTATAAAGCATAATGGAGCTTAGCACGCACCATGTCTCAGTAATTTAAGAAGCCATGTGTTGCTGCACAACTTTGAGGATTAGGATCACTGAATATTTTAATATAAAATCAGTAATCTAGAGCAATTGATAAAATGATTCTTAATGGAAAGCACCACATTTGAATTACTCAAACTGGAAATGCTAGAACTAGTAGGGTGTTAAAATGATATTGCAGAAAATGTAGAGTTATCAGAAAAGAAGAGAGAAAAAACACATCCTAACAATTTGGTACAATTACAACCTGGTAACTGGCTAATCTGAGTCACTGGAAGAAAAACAGATAAGAACTGTAAGTTAGTTGCACTAGGCATATAAATTCTACTCCAGCTAATATCCTATTGTGATGTTGCATTCTATATGATTTTATGAAAGTATGCTGATGAGTATGAATATAATGTAACTGGAAAATGCTTTATGCAAAAGTTCTCTAGTAAGGTATCATTACAAATCTTATAATCTACTGTGTGGTCATCTTATTTGTATAAATGTACCACTCATATCTAAGATTAGAAATAGAAAATATAACTGAGGGCCTATTGTAATTATGCAAAGTGTGGACCATTAATGGTGGTTTGGAATCTTGATGGCTCCCATTAACCAGGACAATTGTCTGTAGATGGCTGTTTTACTTGTGAGTCTTCCTGTAAATGTGTGAACTGGAATCCATCTTTAACCTGATGGTTTTCCATTGAGAAGGAGGAGGGGGGGGGGTGAGAACCCAGAAGGATAAAGGATTCCCACCTTATACAAAAGATATATAAGTGGGTGGAACAGAGAAAAAGGGCACCCATCATGAAATATCCCCTAGCTATCACCTGAGCTGGAACAAGGGCTGTACCAGGGGAAAGGATTGTGCCCAGAGTAGGAGGTTGTCCAGTCTGTGAAATAAACTTATTGAAACATCTCTGAGGGTGAGATTTTATCTGTATTCAGTTTTATTACTGTATTAGACTTAGATTTGCATGTTTTGTTTTATTTTACTTGGTAATTCACTTTGTTCTGTCTGTTACTACTTGGAACCACTTAAATCCTACTTTCTGTATTTAATAAAATCACTTTTTATTTATTAATTAACCCAGAGTATGTATTAATACCTGGGCAGGGGACAGCTGCTCATCTCCCTCTATCAGTGTTATAGAGGGTGAACAATTTATGAGTTTACCCTGTATAAGCTTTGTACAGGGTAAAATGGATGTATTTGGGGTTTAGACCCCATTGGGAGTTGGGCATTTGAATGTTAAAGACAGGAACACTTCTGTAAGCTGCTTTCAGTTAAGTCTACAGTTTTGGGACACATGGTTCAGACCCTGTCTACAGTTTTGGGACACATGGTTGGAGCAGCTGGGCGTGTCTGGTTCAGCAAGACAGGGTGCTGGAGTCCCGAGCTGGCAGGGAAAGCAGGGGCAGTAGTAGTCTTGGCACATCAATTGACAGTTCCCAAGGGAGTTACTGTGACCCAACCCATCACACCTATATCCTGTCAATGCAGGTTGATAAAATCAAAATGCTCATGAATAACTTGTTTTACAGAAGCCAGCAGCGTATTTTGTCTCATCATTTGTATGTCTCTGACCTAAATTATTAGCTGTCATTCTTTTCCATAGTCTGCCACGTAATGAATATCTACAAGTAAGGGCAGGTAGTGATTGATATTTGATGCTTTCTTCTTTATGATGTGTTCCACTTTATCATACCCTGATTTATAAATCAGAACTTTTAAATGTCTATCACACATATAAGTTTTTGATTGATAGAATATACAGCTGATTTATAAATCATAACAGTAATTTATAGGTCAGATAACTACTATCAGTCATGCACAAAATATATGTTACCCAACAGCTTCCTAAAGCATGCCACTGATTTATAAATCATTTAAATAATTTATAAAGAATAAAACTAAATTGGTGGCAGGAGAGTTTGGAAAGTAAGGTGAAATGGAAAGGTTGCTTTCCGAGAGGCTTACATAGCACTTTTGTTCCCCATCTTCAGAGGGATGGTAGTGAACTTAAAAATTAGTTTCTTCCAACATTTAAAAACAGTTTGTTTATTCTAGCACATCAACCAGTGATAGTTAACTATGGAGAAAATATAGCCTTTATCTCTTTGTTCCTTCCATGTTAGCAAGTGTGTCATTATTAGAGCAAGATTTTTTTTTCCACTGTTAAAATTCAAAATAACAGAAAATTGTAAGAATTTAAGTTGTTTTCCACTGTAGGATCAAGGTATCAACAAACAGCTGAATAATTCTCTCACCTTTATTTGTGTAAATTGTTGGGGAGTTGCTAGTGGTTCCCAATGCATTCCACAGCTGCTGAAAGCCTAGACTTCAATGGGAATACTCACATGAGTGAAAACTAATTATATGAGCACATTAAGACTTCTAAGAATTCCTAAGGACACTAGTATTCCAAACTGGGCCAGTGTATGGTTGTTGGTTTTCCCCTGTACCACCAGGCTTATGCTTTCCATTGGGTAATTTTAATAGCTATTTTCAGATCAAATCTGCTGATGTCAGTTAGTAAAACAATAAAGGTACCTTAGAAATCTGTCGTGCAGCTTCAAAGCAGTAGTGCCAGATGTCTAGAAACTTGTCCAAATGGGGTGCTGAAAACTAGCAAAGAAATACAGTACTTTGACTGGACTCTTTAACCAGTTAATACATTTGAGAGCCAATCACTTAGGGAAAGTGAGCACTCTTGTTGGCTAGATACCAAGGGGGCATGTATCCTAGAAATATATGTAAGATAGAGAGATAAGAGGAAGCTAAGTAAGAGCTAGAAAGCTGGAAAAGTAGGAAGATTAACAGAGTAGAAAAAGCCTGCTGCAGTCCTGTCCCAGTCTGATGTTGTTAGTGATCAGAGCTGTAACTTTTAGTTCCAATCTTATCACAAACAGCCCAGGGTTTCAGCCTTCATTCATTGTCAGCGATGATATTGAAAAAAAGCATGGATAACTCTAAAAATAATGTAGTTTACATCTTACTTCTGTTACGATGAGAAAAATACTTGGACTCTGGGTGAGCAAGCTGCCCAAGAACATGGGAAGCCTGCACAGAGGACAGCAAATTGGGTTCAGAAAATGGAGAGAGGAGAGTCTGATAGATCTCACTGTAGTTCTATCCATATTGTGTGGAAAATTATATGATGGCACCACTTTGGAACCCCCCACACTTGGGGAAACATGTTATATGCCACCATTTAGGAAGGAGCTGTGTATGTTTCTCTCCATGGAAAAGTGTTGACCACTGTAGAGGGATGGCAGGGTAATCATCCTTCCTTATTCTGACCCTCTTTTGGGGTGACCTGTTCAACAAGGTGGTATTAGCATGGAGTAGTCTTCGCATTCAAGAGAACAGAGGGATTGCAAACGTCGCTAGCTCCTGTAAGGGATGGGAGAGCATATAGAGGGTGAAGGCTCTCGCCTGAAGCAAGAAACACAATCCATTGCATAAAGTGCAGACAGGTACAGAGGAAAGTCTTCTGAAGAATTACATATGAGGTCCAACCAAAACCTGGATCTCAACTGGGATCCACAAAATCACAACCTGTAGTTGGACCCACATTTTGCACATTTTCTGTCTTTATACTAAAACAGGATTTTATCATTTCTTGCTGCTCAAAGTGAAAACCTAGGGTCAGATATGATTGAAGCTAACAAGACACAGTCTGAGCAAGATCTTTCTCCTCTGCAGGGGAAGGATTGGCATGTGAGGGATCAAAATTTAGCTCTTTAAGTAAGTAAATCCATTTATTCATATCTGAATACTGGTGATATCACAGCAGAATTTTCTAAAGTCTTCACAATCCAGCACTAATTTTACCAATCAGTAGCTGACCTTCCAGTGACCTGCCATCCACCATCCATCCATCTTTTCATTGATCACCTCCTGCTATGATAAACCTCCACCATTCCTTCCAAAATAACTTTCTTAAGGTTACTTCTATTTCTACGCTAATGTGACCAAAGTACTTATGTTTACATTTGCTGATTTCTGACATCGGGGTTTACTTCTCTTCAATAATATTTCAAACACAGGCATTCATTTTTTTCTGTCCAGGAGATATGAAAGAGTCTTTGCCAGCACCGCATTTCAAAAGCTTCAATTTTCTTCTGATGAGCAACATTAACTTCCCACAATTCACATCCATAAATCACTATGGAAAAAAAATTAAGGGCTTTCCACCAGTTGCACCTTCATATATTGTGAGATGCCACTGTTTTTCCACACTTTAAGGAAGGCCATAACTGAGCAAGCAATTACTAGCCTTTTTTCCAATTTCTTTTTAACAGCCTCCTTGGTTGGATATATATGATCCCAGATGATTAAATTCATCTACTGCCTCTACAGCTTGTCCATTATTTGTGATGTCCACTTGAATCCTGCTTTTGTTTCCTGTGTCAATCTATATACATTTTGTTATCATGGTATTTAGGAATAGTACATATTCCTCACTAACTCTTTTTACAGACTCCAACATTTGGAAAGCTGTTTCAGAACCTCACACTCTGACAGTTAGAAACCTTCTTCTCATTTCCAACAAGAATTTGTTCCTGGCCATATTTTTAAAGGATGTGTAGTGAGCACTCACAATAGTGCTGTCCTTATCCTCACCCCTGAGGCAGTCTGTCCATTTCTTACTGCATAAGATGATTGCCTTAAACCACCAGCTTTCAGGCATTACTGCAGTCTTCTCTCTCACAATTGCTTGCACACACACACACACACACACCTATTGTGCTCAAAGACAATTTTGTCCCACTATTTTAAGACCTGTTTTTATAAACAGAATGCCTCAGGTTAGGCTCCTAGATGCCTGCCACCCAAAAGGTAGTCTTATTTAAAAGGTACTAAGAGTCTCCACCATTTTAAGGTTCTCCACCATTTTAAAAAAATTGGGTCACTTGTATTCAAATTCCTAAAAATGGATCAAAAACCTTACATTTAGTTCCTGCCCTTGCACCTCATGCAGTCAGTTACATCTGGGTAAAATGAGTGCAAATGGGGGTAAAAATGCACCACAATGTGCATTGTACCACAGTCTGATTTGGTACAAGTTTGCATAGGTGTAAATAATTATATAAGGTGCAAGACAAATCAAACCCAGTGCATCTTCTTCCATTCCATTTTCCAATACATATGCAATAATCTACATTCAAATAAGGCTAGGTCTGCAATATCATGCAAAACAATGTCATAGCTCTAGTTATCCAGAATTAATTTAAAATTGCAGCATATTTTGACTACTTCTGTCAACTGGGATTTCTGTCCCATGGGAAATTCCAACATTTCACCTTCTCCAACCCTCAAATCTCATTGGATTGAAAAGCTGAAAGTCTGAAATTTTTAGAGGAATGTATATGCTGACAAAATTAATTCAGAAATGTCAAAATGTTTTCTTTTTACTTTTTAATCAAATCAATATATGTCTACAGAGATGAACACAATATGTAAAGAGACAGCACAGCTTTTATAAAGGGAAATCATGTCTCAATAATCTATTAGAATTCTTTGACGGGGTCAACAAACATATAGACAAGAGAGTGGATATAGTGTACTCGGACTTTCAGAAAGCCTTTGACAAGGACTGAAGGGTGGTAAGCAAAGTAAAGAGTCCTGGGATAAGAGAGGAGGTCTTCTCGTGGATCAGTAACTGGTTAAAAGATTGGAAACAAAGCAAAGGAATAAATGGTCACTTTTCTCAGTGGAGAGAGGACCCCGAAGGATCTGTACTGGGACCTGTGCTGTCCAACAGATTCATTAACTATCTGTAAAAAAGGGTAAACAGTGAGGTGGCAAAGTTTGCAGATGATACAAAATTACTCAAGGTTAAGACTAAAGCAGACCATGAAGAGTTACAAAGGGATCTCACAAAACTGGGTAACTGGCTAGCAAAAGGTTAGATGAAATTCAATGTTGATAAACGCAAAGTAATACACATTGGAAAACAATCCCAACTATACATACAAAATGATGGGGG
This sequence comes from Mauremys reevesii, assembly GCF_016161935.1. NCBI lineage: Eukaryota > Metazoa > Chordata > Testudines > Geoemydidae > Mauremys > Mauremys reevesii. The sequence continues at coordinate 39,479,603 of NC_052631.1, read as the reverse complement.
TCTAAATTAGCTGTTACGACTCAAGAAAGAGATCTTTGAGTCATTGTGGATAGTTCTCTGTAAACAGCTGCTCAATGTGCAGCTGCAGCCAAAAAAGCTAACAGAATGTTAGGATCCATTAGGAACCAGATAGATAATAAAACAGAAATTATCATACCGCAAATACGCTCACTACCTTGAATATTGTGTGCAGTTCTGGTTGCCCCGTCTCTAAAAAGATATATTAAAATTGGAAAAAGTACAGAGATGGGCAACAAAATAATTTGAAGTATGGAACACAATCCATATGAGGAGAGATTAAAAATTTGGGGACTGTTCAGTTTAAACAAGAAGAGTATATAAAGGTCTACAAAATCACGAATGGCGTGGAGAAAGTGAATAAGGAAGTGTTATTTACACCTGCACATAAGGCAAAAATCAGGGGTTACCCAATGAATTAGTAGGCAGCAGGTTAAAACAAACAGAAGGAAGTACTTCTTCACCCAATGCACAGTCAACCTGTGGAACTCTTTGCCAGAGGATGTTGTGAAGGCCAAGACTATAATTGGGTTAAAAAAAGAATTAGATGAGTTTATGGAAAATAGGTCCATCAATGACTAGTAGCCAAGATAATCAGAAACACAATCCCATATTCCGGATGTCGTTATTCCTCTGACTGCCAGAAGCTGGGACTGGATGACCTGGGATGGATCACTCAATAATTGCCCTGTTCTGGTCACCCCTCTGAAGCATCTGTCACTGACCACTGTCAGAAGATGGGATACTAGGCTAGATGGGACCTTGGTTTAACCCATCATGGCTGTTCTTATGTACATTTCTGAAATCAAAATGTTACCATTCAGTTTGTTGAACTGACCCAAAATGCTTCATTTTGAATCAGTTGAACATTAAACATCTTTTTCCCGTGGTGATGCATTGCCTCACAGGAGTAGTAATTCAGGAGCCTGATGCCTCCTTCTCCCTTATGGACCAGATTATCTATCCAGACTCCATCACCAGGGTCACATGACTACCATGATGCACCACACCACTTGGTCAGATGAAAAACACATTGCATTATGTGAGATAACAGTCTTTGAAGAAGCCCAGACATAGCAGGGAATGGGAGCCCAAACTACAACTCCCAAAAGACAATACACGCAGAGGCGGCTCTAGCCATTTCGCCGCCCCAAGCACGGCGGCATGCTGCGGGGGGCATTCTGCCGGTCGCCGGTCCTGCGGCTCTGGTGGACCTCCCGCAGACGTGCCTGCAATGTTCCACCGGAGCTGCGGGACCACCGGACCCTCCGCACGCACGCCTGCGGGAGGTCCACTGGAGCCACCTGCCGCCCCCGCGGCATGCCACCCCAAGCACGCGCTTGGCGTGCTGGGGCCTGGAGCTGCCCCTGAATACATGGATAGGGAAATGTAGTTCAATATTTTGTGGAATTGATTTGAAATAAAAGGTTTTGGGCCACTTCAATAAAATGAAATTTTGTGATTCAGGTTGAACAGACTCATAACAAATACAGACTCATAACAAAATCCCAAACTGCATTTTGTATTGGAAAATCATTCCTCTTGAAAATTTCAAACCAGCTCTATTTAGTGCTATACACTGTTTATTAGATTTTATGTGGATTTTGTAAAATTGTGGATTTTGTAGAGTGAGGTGAATATTGCAAAACAAGAATCTGTGAACATTCTAATAAAGACTGCTAGTCCATATCAAAGGATACAAACCAAAACAATACCCAAAAAGCCATGTACCTCAAGCTTCTGCCAACCAGAAAAATCAAATTACTTGACAATCCATTACTCTGTTTTTCTCTTTCAAAGAAGATAGCTGAAGGGCAAGGATGATCACCATCACTAAAATTTGTTTAGAAAACATGGCACATCATGCTAATTGCTAGAGGGAATTATATGTTTTTAATTGCTGAAAGTTGGTCATCATTAATTATTTGTGATATATGTTCATGCCAAATCCTGAAGCTAATGTTGAGGCCAAGCACTCTTGGAAACATGTGGAGCATTAATCTTACTTCAGGCACTATACAATGGGCTAGATTACCTGCTAGTGTAAACTGGCACAGATTCATTATTCAGTGGAACTCTGCTAATTTACGCCAAGAAGAGAATCCACTCTATATGTTCATCCTTTTGCTACTATTTTGTGTAACTTTCTCCTTGTAATGGTGGGGATCAGGGGTGCACATATTTTATGGGACAGTTTAGGCAAAACTCTATCAGCTAGGAAATAACCCTTTGAAAACAGAACTGAACTACTTTTAACTATGCTATATGGCTTTAGCTTATTTTCTGAATCATATTGCATTCCTCCCCACTTCAATATCTGGGATGTTAAACATGCTTGGAAATAACTCTTTTAATCTATCCTCAGAAATCAATACCTACTCCCTCCCTTGACCTCTTCCTTCCCCCCCAGTATATGTGACTGACTCTAAGAATGTTTCTGCTTGTTATTTGAATCTTATATCAGTATTGGGAAAGTATGCAAAGACATTCTGAGAGCAAACAGTACCATCTCTTCCCTTTGTGACAGTCTATCCTCCTTGGCCTCCTGATCAACTCATTCGTTTTCCTGCAAACAATATAAAACAAATTTATCTGCAAAACTACACACAAATGGCTGTCATGTGGTATATGTCACGAACAGACTGTACACAGATCAGCACCCTCAAAGACTGCCCAATTGCATGACATTATAAAGCAGCTTTTAAAATGCTGCTTGATTTATACCTACACATTATTTAATGTCTGCAAAGGAGATTGTGTATTAATCAGAATATTTCCAAAAATAAACAAATCAACAATGTTTAATTAGAGAGCGATTGCTGAGAACAAGAAAGAGGAAGGAAGAAAAAACACTTCAGGATTAGTTATAGTACACAGGGAAATTATTTGCAGAACAAATAGGCTATAAAATACAAGAGATATGTTTAAATAATTGCATGGGTAAGATTTATAATCCCAATGTACTAATCTGTGATCCCAGAATCAATTAGGAGCAGTAGCCGCTTGTGCAGAACTCATTACTTCATTATCTGGCAGGCTGCTAGTTACATCTACAGCCTACTTTAGACAAGAGTACATTATAAAGGACAAAGTACATCATAGGAGGGGTTGGTATCATGGTTTACTATTATTAAAGCTGCCAAACACTTCCCTTTGTAACACCACAATAGCAGTTGCTTATAACTTTGCCAAACTATGTTTGCATATAGTTAATAAATGCAGTTATTTGGAACCCACCTGTGTCAATGTGTTTCCTCTTATTCATAATATGAAGAATAATAGGTATAATGATACTGACCATCTTTGCAAAGCACTTTGAGATCTACAGATGAAAAGCACTATATAAAAGAGAGAGGTATTATTATTAAAGTTGTACAAAGATCAAAGAAACAACAAGGAGATTGATGCGGAAACTAGAAACCCACCATAAACCAAAATGAAATATACTAGACAGTTTTTGTTGCAACAGGAAATTAAAATGGTAGAGAAGGACAAGAATTATTTTAAATGAGATTTTTTTTTACAGTGCTTTTCCTTTTAATATCACAACTGCCCAGTCCTGGAGCCCTTACACACACAAGTATTCCCATTAATGTGAATGGAGTTGCTTGCATGACTAAGTGATCACAAGTGTGTTTAAGCCAGCCCAACTGAGTCCTATGTTACCAAAATAAGGAAGCATGCCTTTTAAAAATATATGGTTTCTGGTCTGGCAGAGATAACTCATAAACTTAAATTATGACCTATGTTTAAATCACATTGTGGTTAAGATCTCATACGTGACTGCCTAATACTAAGTTTTTAAATCCACTGAATAAGTCATCTAATATAAGTCCCAATTCAGCAAGACACTTAAGCACAGTAGTCCTATTGACTTGAACAGGACCTTAAGTCCATGGGATTGCTCGTGCTTAAAGATAGATGAGTGCTTAAATACCTTGCTGAATATGAGACCTAATGCAGAGCACTCTTAGCACCTCTGAAGGTGACTACTTATTTAAGTGGCTAAATATGGGTTTAGGTGTCCAACTTTAGGCACCCACATTTGTGAATTTTGGCCATAGGTTTTCATATGAAGATGCCCCCGCTTTAGTAATCATAATACTGAATTGCATGTTTCCTTGACAATGTAATAACTCCTTCAGAGCTGATTCACTTTTGTTTCAATCATTATGATTTAAATTCTATTGTAACATAATATTGGTGGATTTTGTGCCATTGATTAAACGCCATTCTGAAAAATAGCTAATATGCATGTGAGGTAGTGTCCATTCATATAAAAAGTCATCCTGCCACCTTGTCTTGCTTTATTTTTTAAAAGCTATTGTCCCTCTTTTGCAAAACTCTTCTTTGTGCAATCAACAAAACAGATGCTTTTTTCCAGCCACTGACTTCTCTATATGCATTTAGCTGAATTCATTTGATGAAAGCAGCACTTTCAAATCAGTCAATGAGAGAAAGCACAAAAGTACCTCCAGATGTACTAAGTCAGTACAACATAATGTGAAAATGGGCTGATGGCAGACTCTACTGGGCTACAGACAAGCAGTACAGTGCAATCTGGGTTATGTATGGAGCAGCACTAACTGTAATACGGTCCTTTTAGCCAGAGGTAAATCCATGAAGATTACTAGATACCTGTGGGTTGAAAAGTAGACAATGAGAGACAATGAGAGACCCAGAACAAAAAGATGGGAAAAATCCTTCAATCTTTGGGACAGATTCAGGTCTCAGTTACATCAGCAGAGCCAAAGATTGCCTGATGTAAATGAAATCAGGATATAGCAATCTGTCTGGACCACTTGTTTAAAAAAAAAAAAAAGCACATTTTGATGACTCAACTCCCCAATAAAAAAGCACAAAAAGAAAGAACAGTAAGATGGATGAGGAGAAAGAAAAGGGTTGAAAATAAAGGATGGGAAATTATGGGTAAGAGAAAATAACAGAGTTTAGAAATAAGTGTCAGATTAAGGAAATTTTCCATTTGCTATAGCAATTTCTCTCTATATTTACCAGTCAAGTGTTTTATAAAATGACACTCCATATTTGTTCAACATACAATGTTGAAAATTTTACAAGGTTCCTCATCCAGTGCATAATCAAGAAAGAACAACAGATAAGAATGAATGGATTTTATTTTATTACTGTCTGGTTACTGGTGACTTATTGACCAATTTTTTAGAAGCCTTTTTGATCCATTGCTAACTTTGTACAGCTAATTTCCCACTAATCTGCTGCAGTCCATCTATCCATTACCTTTCTGGTTGTCCGTTACTACGCCCACCACTATTCCTACCATGATAAACTTTGTCAGAGTTATATCCATTACTACACCTGATGTGACTGAAGTACATACGTTTGCGGCTGTTGGTTTCCAAGAACACAGTCCAGTTCTCTCCAATAATATTTCTAACGTAATGTTAGTTTTCTTTTCCATCCATGAGATAAACAGGAGTCTTCACCAGCGCCACATATCAATGCCTTTAATTTTCTCCTTGTCACTAGCATTAGTTTCCCAGGAGTCACATGAATAAGTTGCTATGGAAAAAAATATATATGCTTTTCACCAGTCGAATAAAAGAGTCCAGTAAATTAATACATCACAACCAGGGGCGGCTCTAGGTATTTTGCCGCCCCAAGCCCAGCAGGCAGGCTGCCTTTGGCGGCTTGCCTGCGGGAGATCCCTGGTCCTGCGGATTCGGCGGCATGCCTGCGGGAGGTCTGCCAAAGCTGCGGGACCAGTGGACCCTCTGCAGGCATGCCGCCGAAGGCAACCTGCCTGCCGCCCTCGCAGTGACCGGCAGAGCGCCCCCCGTGGCTTGCCGCCCCAGGCACGCGCTTGGCGTTCTCGTGCCTGGAGCTGCCCCTGATCACAACCAGAGCAAAGCTGTGCAGTTCAGCTCCAGATCCAAACTTCCACAAAGTTCAGGGGTGTTTAAAACTTAAATATTTGTTTGACCATTATATGTACACTATAGTGAAATGCAGATTTTGTCTATAGATTCAGACCAGAACTTTGCAAACTCTGCAAATGTTCAGATCCAGAATATCAGTTTGGGTTCATCTCTTCAATAAAGTCACCCATGTACAAGCAGGGTGGAGTCTTCCTAATCATAACATTTTAAAGAAAAAATGAGGTTGGTTACATTGAGTAGTAGGGACAAAAAATACTTCTGGGGGTCGGGGAGGTAATATATATACACACACCAGTATCAATATTTCATTATAAAACCTTTGTTGTAAAAAGTTTTCTAATGCACAAAGACTGTTCAATTAAGCAAGAAAGGATTGTATGTCCAGTAAGTCTATGGTAAGTTTTGTTTGGTTGGATTTTTTTTTAATTTAAATAATACTTTCATACCTGTCTGACAAATCAGGCTCTGCTTAATTATATCAAACTGCAGACAAGAGCAAAAGGCATTGTGGTTATGTTAACAGCTGCCAACTTCACTATTTATAATTGGCTACCATATGGGATATTTAAAAAAAAATCTACAGGGTTAGTAAACTTTACAGAGTGAATTTTGACAAGATAGCATAGAGAGTGAGAGAAATACCAGAAGGAGGTAATGGAAAACAATAGAAAGACATACAGGGAATCTAATCAGAAAACAAATGATGCAGTAGGTAAAATATAAAATAAAAAAGTATAATAAATAAGTGATCAAAAGATTACGGAGGCACTTGGAATAGGTGCTGTGGGGATTAATGTGAATGGCATTCAAGAAGAAAGAAAGAATTATCATCATAAAATATGGTCATTTCTGGCAGTGATAATTAAAACTACAAAGTGAAACAGAGTAAAAATAAATTAAAAATGAAAAGAAATACTTTAAGTCAAAGAAAGGAAAGAGAGCAAAAGGAACAGAAAAAGAAACTGTAGAAGAGTGTGTGTAAGCGAAGAAAGCAGTGATGATAAATGGCAAGTAGATCAGAGAAAAAAACTCACAGGGGAAATGGCTAAAGGCAGCAAGCTATTCATTTACGAGGCAAGCCAACAGAAAGCTTGCAGTAAGTTTTAGAAAAATTCATGAAAGGGTGGGGGTTGGTGATCAATTCTGAAGAGCATTTTCCTGACATATTCTTCATCGTTAACATATTTGCCTCCTGAGTGAAAGAAAAGAAATGTTACCACATTTTGTCTGATTAAGAATGTGATATGATTGGACAATAGGATGCCACAATACAAAATGATCAAGAGAAAATTATGAAACATATAAAACAGGGAGAACATTTTTAATTTGACCATGGGAGCCTGCAGAGCCTAACCCAGTTTAGTCAATCTTAGTAAAACCTTTTGTTATCTTAACATGTATTAACTGGAGCCATAAAATTAAAAAGCAAGCTCTTGCCAGCCTATGGGTTTCACCCTTGTGATAAAACTCTCACAAAATGAACAGCTAACAGGTAGATCATTTAAACACTAAATTATTTGTGGTAAAACTGATAACCAAAGCAAGGCAAGAAATGTATTTGATTTCGCAAAGAACAGTAGATAGTTGTGTGCTAGGTTAAAGAGAAGCCTGCAGATGCATATGATCAAAAGGTGTACAATTTATCAGATGAAAAGAATTCAGAAGATATGTTTAAGGAATTTGAAAATGTTTTGAGCCTTATAACAAATCTTATTCCTTTTCTCTACTCTGTTCTTTGGCTTGAAGTACGTTTCCAAAAAGAAACCAAAAAAGAAAAAAAAATAGATGTAGAAAATATATTTTCAGATTCTGTGACATTCTAAAGTGAAGGAGAAATCTGAAGGGATTCCCTTTCTCATCACTATATTGGCCTCTGACCACACTATTCTCTTGCATTCTAATACAATCACTCAATATAGTTTTGTCTGCCTTTCAAACACTAGAATCACATTTTGATCAAATTGAGAGAAGTACTCTCTAAATCTACCTTTTTAAAGAAGAGAATTTTAATAGAAAGCTGAAGGAAAAAAGTAATGAATTACAAACTGTCTGACAGCACTAAGACGCTAGCAAGTGTTTTGATTAAGGATAATGCAATTCTTCATAGAAAACATGGAGTTTTGTGAAAATAATATGAAATCAGAAAGGTTTGGGTCTGTCTGTGCATTTAGATGGCTCAGATCTTTGTGAAAATCTTCCTTTGTGGTTTGAAACTTTTTTGTGAAGCAAATTTGAGCCACCTTTGAAGACTGTTAAAGCATTTTATATTTCATTTCATTTTCATGTTCGGCTTCTCTGTCTTTATGCGAAACATTGATAGTTACTTCCACTTCAATAAGTCAAAAAGAAAGGGTCATGTCTGAAGTATGGAGAAATATGGAAAATGTATCATCTATCAGGAAAAAATCACATTCTTTCTGATGTAGTGAGAATTAAATAGATGAGCAGAAATAAGTTGGTGCTATTTAAATCTGAGTATTTATTAACTGGTATAACATCAGTTCTTTTTCCAGTAAAATGTACATTGCATATACATGGAAGATTCCTCTTCCTTTTGATGAAGCTGAAGCTTTTAAGTTATCTTTGAATAATGTGACTGATGAGCAGAGTGTCGAAGGTCTAAGTGGTTCACAGGACAAAATCCTATGCCATAGCTTATTCTTTCTGTTTTTTGTGGTATTCTTGTAGCCTCTCTATATAGCAGTCTGGAAGAAGAAACAGATTGCAATCAGGTGCTCCCTCTGGGAACCACAAATCCCAGAACCCTGGTCCGTAAAAGACCCAAATTTTGAACAGGGATATGATGGGCTTAGGCCTGCCTTTAAATGGACAGTGCACTCTATGGCACTATTTCATAGATTTCAAGGCCAGAAGGACCCATGGTGAGCATCTAGTCTGACTTTCTGTATTTAAAAGGGGGGAGAGAGAGAGCGCGCTTCAGTGGGAGAAAAAAATATGGGATGCTAAATTCTGCTCTTTTACATTGATACAAACCTGCTGGCTTCAAACAAATGGCATCAGTGTAAGGAAAAGCCTTGGCCCAATATGTAAAAGAAATAGGGCCAAAATCAGTTGTGGCATAAACAAACAGAACTTACATTAAATTCAATTGGTGTTTGCAGCTATTTACACTACAGCTCATTTGGCCCACAGTCTCAAGGTAATAAAAGTGTGTATACAGGCTGCTACATCACCCTTGCTCAGTGTTTTTTTCCCCATAATCATTCCTGCAAGTTGTGCTTTTTCACTACCACAGAGAAACTTATTGCATACCATACAGTACTAAGTATTTTTGCACTCTTCTTATGACAATGGGCCTGATTTTCAGAGGTGCTGAACAGCTCCAGCTCCCATTGACATCAGAGCTTGCAGGAGGTGCTTAACAACTCTCAGGATTCAACACTTTAAGTTAAGAAACAGCCAGGACTCCGCATTCCAGGACTGTCCTGTCTGGAGCCTTTGGAGCTGGAAATAAAGGCGTGCAGGGGCACTGTAAATGATGCTTTGCATATGATGAGCTGATTACTTGATGTTGTCAACAGCCATCTTGTCATGCAGTGGACTGCTGCTCTTAACAATACTACGGATCAGCTGTGGAGCCTGAAAGGAGGTAAATTAGTTGCCAAGGTCTTGGCTCTTCTCATAAGCAATTTTAGTGCACTAACTTCAACAACATTTTACTTCTCCAGATGTGTTCTGCTATTTTTAAAGTTTTTATGTTAGGTTTTGCTCATTTTCCTGAAGAGTTTTTCCAAATTTTTTTGTTTTGTCCCCTTTTCTCAGGCGGAAGTAATGGGAAAGGCCTAGGAGCTGTAGATCTTGTCATTGGCACTACATTTGTGCAGCAATCACTGTTTTGTTTTGTTTTTTTAAGATGGTACTGTCCAAACCAGTCAGGTGGGCTTTTTTTTTTTAAGGGCAAATCCTGCACTTTCCACCTGCTGGAGTAGATGGCCACCCATGCATCAGAACTGGTTTAGTCACACAGTGCACAGAGGACATGATTTGGGGATGCTCTGTGGAGGATCGCAGAGTACTGTCACACTCGGGGGGCAGGATCAGAGGATCCAATGCTGGATGGATCCTCTTGTCCTTCTGCTTGCTCAGGGGCAGGAGCACTAAGGCCAAAGAGCCTACCCAAGGTCTTACATGGGAGTAACAGCTGCAGCATAGTGTCTCTTGTGCTTTCTTCCACAGGGATGCCAGGGCTAAGCCAAAATAGTTGGGCTCAGCTTTGGTCCACACTAAGAAAATACAGTCAATAAATAAAACAGTGAAAAACCGCGTATACTCCCCACTCCCTGCACCCACCCTCCTCCCATATGCGCTGTAAAACTTTTCCGTAGTGTGGACCATATATATCAACAGCCAGATTGTCTCACGGACCTTCTCCCCTCTCATTTGTGAACACAACTTCAGCAACTGCCCATATGGAAAAGTGGTAGGAAGAAAACAGTTCATGTATTTTAAGCTGTCTTTCATTGCAATTTAGCAGCTACATACAAGAAGAGAGATGACACCATGTTAACAAGCCGGCTGTCTGTGGACCACCAGCAAGTGCACTCACTATGATCCATAGGCCACTGACACAGGAGGCCTGGCTACCTTTTTACAGGAAATGCAGTACATTTGAAAACTCAAGTTGTGTAGAGATAAACCAACACAGTTTTTATTTTAAGGGGGAAGGGAGATAAGGAATTATGATATGGACACAAGATGTGTTACATTTGGTCTAGAGTTTACAGATGTTTACAAGCTGCTACAGTTACGTGGGATATAATACTTTCCATGACAAATACACCACACCTTACAGGAACAAATCAACATACACATATAATAGCAATAATAAACCTATTAAAAACCAGTTATTATATAAGCAGTTAAAAACATTTCTGTGCAACACCAAATCCAATGAAATTAAACTGCATTCACCCTGGTTTAATTTGAGATTACAACATGGTCCTACTCTGCTTTAAAGACCGTTCCAAAGCTTGGAAGCATAAACTCAAATATAGTACCCATCATATTCAGTCAGAATTGCACATCAATGAAAATTCTAGAGGCAAAGAAGAGAATAAAATGTGACCGGAAGGTTAGGATGGTGTGGCAAATCATGCAAATATACCCAGGTCCCACAGGGTCTTATTTGTAAGTCAAGTGAAAAATCTTTAAAAAAAAATCAATAAAAAGCATGAACCAGAAGTCAATGTGAATAACAGAAATTTGACTTGAGCTTTTCAAGCAAGTAATAACTGTTCCAGTGGCATTTTGCATTAATTGAACTCTTTTGACTGAGGTGTCTGGCAGATCAGTTAGAAGAGAACTGCATTATTTAAGCTTAAAAGTAATAAAGATATAAATGTCAATATATCTTAAAGGCACAGAGCACAGACTAACTATTCCATCAGTGATTAAAAAGAAGGCTTTCAGCTATGCAAAAGAAAATATTGCACATTGTTCTCATGGGGGTGGGGGTTAGAATAAGCAAAGAAAGAAAAATAATACTCAGAAATTGGGTATAAAGGATGATGAGGTGTGCTAGAGGTGGGCTAAAGTGTAGCTCCACAAAGAAAGACTAGAACTCTTTCATTTAGGAAAATTAGGGTTCAGAAATTGCTCTTTACAAACAGATAACACTGATTGTTGTATAAAAAGCAAAAGACACTGCAGAAATAAAGTTGGATGCACAATTTACAGTGAACAAGTTATTCAGTGATAATAGACCTGTTTTATAGACCTCGAAATTGTCCACAGGCTATGGGACAGTGTAGCAGGGCGCCGACTCACTGCTGCGGTGCCTCCTCCTGGTCATCCTGGGAATTAGCTCTGTCCAATCAGGAGCGCCCTCTGCAGGCCGGTGTCTAGCTTGCCGCTGGCCCCGGTGTCCCTCCCAGACCCCTGTGCCCTTCTCTCAGGGTTCTTCCCCTTGCAGTACCCCGTAGTCTTGCTGGATCTCCCCTCCCTGGGGAACCCTCAACCCCCTATCCCCACCTTACCTCAGTCTTGGGCTACTGCCAGTCACCATCTAGCCTCCACTCACTGGGGCAGACTGCAGTATAATTGGCACTCATCATTGGCAAGGAGGGTTTGGACCTGCTGCCTCTGCCTACCCGTGGGCTGCCCGTCTGCAACCCCAGTACCTTTTCTGAGCCTTTAGCAAGGTCTGCAGCCTGGTGGTTTTTCAGGCTGGAGCTCCCCAGTGCCGCTGGCCTTCCCCCAGCCCTGCTCCACTCCACTCCAGGTACCCTGCTCAGCTCCTCAGCAGCCAAGCTGTTTACCTTAGGGCTTGTACACACTACCAGTTACGTCGGTATAACTTATGTCACTCAGGGATGTGAATAAGCCACCCCCCTGAATGACATAAGTTACACTGACCTAAGCACAAGCGTGGACAGCGCTATGCTGGCGGGAGAGTTCTCTCCCATCGCCATAGAGCGTCTTCACCAGATGCACTACAGCAGTGCAGTTATATTGGTGCAGCTGCACCGCTGTAGCATTTCTAATGTGGACTAGCCCTAAGGTCCAACCAGATGCACCTGTAAAACTTCAGTGAAGACAATGGGGTCACACGGGTGACACTGATGGCATAATTTGCAGACAATGAGGTGCAAATGAGGGCATCATCTGACCTTCAGAGCCTGTATTACAGGTGATAATATATGAGAGAAGATTAACTGAGTTTGCAAAGTTGGTCAGGTAAGCAGCTTTTTCCTGAAAACTGGGCCATTTGTTATGGAAATCATTGAGTGGGAACACAGACCCCCACAGTACGATTTTTACAGTCACATTTCAGAGCAGAGCAATACTTTAAAGCCCAGTGAGCAGATACTGATTTTCTTTTTCTTGTCTTTTACTTTCTCCTCTCTTAATGATGAAATCAGACCCTCTTCTATGAAGACTTAGAGATATTACTTATTTTATTCAAAACAGCCCCAGAAATGTGACTCGCCCATATCTGGAGCAATATTTCTACCAGCTGTTTTCACACAAGCTTGGCATTTAAAAATCTCTCTCCTCCTATCTGAAAATTGGGATCAATTTCCTCAAACAGCTGTGGAATATTTCACCTACAACTGTTACATAAATGATGGTATTGTAGGTAGCCTATGAGTCCCCCAGGTGATCATAACCAAACTGAGCCCTTCTAGTACATCAAGGTCCTGCTGTTTTTTTATAACTACCCTTGTGCTGATGATCAGAGCTGAAAGCTTGCCAGGGGGGGAAGAAGAAACTTTCTGATCATCTTTCCAAAAAAAGAATGAGAAGAGTTTATTCTTGGTCCATCATTATAGTAAATGTCAATATGCTGTTTACTCAATGGGATATAATGTAACTGGTTATAAGTGTGTTAGTCACTAACCATTTCCTTCAATTTATTACCTTAAAAGGGATATGTAATTGTCCCCCAGACTAGCTAGTACTTCATCACATGTGCATGCATGCAAATAAATTACATACGCCTTATGGACCCGATCATGTACCCTTATTCAGTCAAAACTCCCTTTAAAGGAAAGAGTAAACAGACCCAACATCTGGAAGGAGAGGTGCTTTCTTTGATCCATAGTTAAGATCCAAATCCATAATGTACGTCCACTAGAGAGAGAGAGTTTGTGTGTGTGTGTGTGTGTGTGCGCGCACGCACAACAAATCAGTCTTTCCATTTACAGGACCCTTTCATTTAACTGATCTATAATAGTTTGAACGGGCATTTCATGGAAAACACTAGCTGATTTTTATGATGGGGACATGGACATAAAAATTCCTTTATCTTTACGTTATTTTCTTATTCAGAATGTTTGGTCACTGAGGAAATCTTCCAGCATAGAGGAGGACTGCCACGGCACATAGCTGGCATAATGGCTGTGAGCTTCCTGCCTCCTCCCCACAACCCCTGGAATATGGGATGTAGCCAGGGAAAAAGCATTTGTTGCCAAAGAGTTGCCACATTCAATCTATACATGGCTGCTGGAACAGTCTCTTGCAGCCTAGGTAGCCAACCACCAGTTCAGGCAGCCCTAAGGTTGCAGTATGCCCCTTCTCACATGATGGCCCGAACACAAGGCAGGCCCAAAGTGGTATAAATCCTATCTTTTGGGTGGTATCCAGCTGAGCTGAGATGAACAGTTCAATCAGCCCTGATGTAGTTAGGATGTATACAGTACCAAAGCACGCCACAAACTCTAGTTAATCAATCCCCTAAACTCTGAGCTAGGTAAACGTTTGTCTTTGTTTTACAGACTGGGTAATGATAACCACACCAAGAGGCTAAGGCCAGAATTTCCAAAGACCATAATCTATGCGTTTTAGCCTAAGTGTTAGTAAAAAAAAAATCCAAAGAGTCAGGCCAAGTTTAGAATTCAGGAGCTCCTGGTTCCCAGTCTGATGCTTACTACTAGATCACACAGGGTGAAATCCTGAATGTTGCCATTGATTTGAATGTGATCCGGATTTCATCTATAATCTTTTAGAGCCAGCCTTTTTATTCAGTGTTTTCTGAGATGGTTCCCAGCCACCAAACAGGATAGCCTGGTGAATACCTTATCAAGTGCTACTACAAGAGCTCACTCACCTGAGTTGCTGGTCAGCATTTTTCTTCCTAAATGGCCTCAAAGTATTAGTTGTGATACTTAAATCAAATTGGATTTATCAGCCTCACCTGCTTATTTGAGAGAAGTAATTTATATCTCCCCCTCTTCACACCCCATTTGACTACAGTAAACACTGTCTTTGTTTGTTTGCACTTTTTGCATGGGAAAAGATATCTTGATTTCTCCTCTGATGTAATTTTCTAAATACAGACGAGCCCTATTTCTATGCTACCAGTAACTATGATGATTTCATATGTAAGTGTTTGCTTAGACCCCTTTTTCAAGCACATCTTCTGATTTCAATTTTCCCAAGTGTTCTCTCTTCTGTTTTAAGAACTACCTTCAGGTGCTTTCATTTTTAAACTATCACCAACTGCAGTGTTCACAGTTGTAGAGTGTTAGATGGATTATCATATGTACTGATGGTCTCATTAGAATGGGCCTGTGTAGATGTGATTATAACTGTGAATATAGTTTGGTCATAATCAGTCTATAAATAGGTGTTGTAGACAGTAAAATGACTTCATGGGTTTTATTTTAGCACCAAATATGCACTAAAATAACTTTAGTCTCATTATGGACAGCAAAACAGTGAAACTAATATTGATTTTAGCAAGGTAATTTCTTGTACGGTTTGTTTTTCCCTAATTAGTCTGCAATTTCTGAAGCATATATGACCCGTCCCAAGGGTACTGGTTATGATATTTAATGAAAATATTGAGTGGTGCAAGGGAAGGGAAATGACAGAATTTAATATGATGAATGGCAGCTATGGCATTCAAAGAGGAAGTCCCCTCAATACACCATCAGCAAAAGCTCCTCAGATGATTACATGAGAGGAACACCTCAGGATGAGTTCTGCCTCAGTTCTTTGTCCTCCCCCCTTTATGTAATGCTTTGTACCTTGTAATAGAGCTGGATGATTCTGGGAGGAGGGCAGGAAGGGAGTGTTTAATGAAAAACTCAAAGAGAAAAACAGTTTTGTTTTGTTCAAAATGTGTCACATTTTATTTTTTATGGGGAAAAAAACCTAACATTTTAGGAAATTACGATATTTGTTTCATTTTGAAAAATGTCACTTTCTTGTGGTGAAAGAAGGCAGAAAAGCTATTTTAAAGGGGGGGGAGTGAGAGAAACCAAATTTCTATCACTTTTTTCATACTTTAACAGAGAGAGGTGTTTTCCCCATTCTGTTTCTCTTTAAAAAAATCCTTCCACGTCTTTCCAATGATAAAAGATAAATAAATGAGGAAAAGTGTGTGTGGTGGGGGAGGGATTCCTCCCAGTTTTGCTAACTTAATAACCACCATTTTTTTCAGTGAGAAAAAAAAGCAGGAAAAGTGTAAAATGTAGAAAAAGTGAGAATTTTCCCACAGTTTCAAAAAGTTTTTTTTTTTTAAGATTTTGAAAAGTCATCAGCTGCAAGAAGAGCAAGCTACTCCTTCCTTCTCTTCCTGAGCTCCAGCTGGGTCCTAGAGACTCAGGAATTTTGCTGCTCTTTCACCAGGCACCTCCTTGCAATGTGGACCAGTGAATCCATCTAGAATAAATCATGTCCTTCTGAATGGGAACTTTTTTCTTATGCTGTCATCTAAATCAAAGGTATTTCCTTGTCTATTGTGTCACTTATCTATACAATTCCCTAGATATCTTTTGTGCAACCACGTGTTCTTATTTGTGCAGACAAAATGCATGTGCACACTGTCCTGCTATGGGTATTACACCAGAACATAAGAATAGCCATACTGGGTCAGACCAAAAGGTCCATCTAGCTCAGTGTCCTGGTGTAGCCCAAGGTCCCATGTGCTTCAACAGCAGCCCCGGGAACTACAGGTTGTGGACTACAAACTGCAACATGCTGGGAGAACTTCCTGGTTCCTGCCAGGATGTACCCTCTGACCCCCTCCCCTCAGCAAGAGGTCTCAGCACTGACGGAGCTGGGAGTACATAGCAGGCAAGCAGAGGGGAGGCTGCTGGACTGCAATCCTGTTCTATGTTCTTTACAGGTAGGACCAAAAAGGGCTTAAAGAGCATCCTGAGAGGAGTTTAAATGACAGAAAAGGATAGGGTGACCAGAGGTGCCGATTTTATAGGGACAGTCCCAATATTCAGGACTTTTTCTTATATAGGTGCCTATTACCCCATCACCACCACCATCATCCCGATTTTTCACATCTGCTGTCTAGTCAACCTACAAAAGGAGAACATGGGCTTGTTTGTTTGGGGTTTAGTTACTGTGTGAGTTTGAAGTTTGTAAGGGGGATTGTGTTGTACAATGTACCCTGTGCTCTTGCAGCAGGAGGTCTCAGCACTGATGGAGCTGGGAGCACGTAGCATGCAAGCAGAGAGGAGACTGCAACCCTGTTCTATGTTCTTTACAGTCTTATTACTCATACACATAGTCATCATTTTAATTGAAAACGTATTGAGACTTATCTGCCAACATTTAAAAGCAGACATTTGGGAAGAAAAATAAATTTCAAGGTCCAAAGAGACCATTTTGATCACCTGGTTTGACCTCTTGCATAGTACAGTCCATTAAGGACATGTACTTCAATTCCATTAAAATACATTAGACTCAGAGCTTTTTGGAGGAAATAGAGTGAAAAAAATGATAAGATATGTTGTAAATTTGGTCAAAGTCTTTTGAATGTTTTCAATTAATTCTACTTATGACAAGAATTTTTCGCCGCAATTTTTTTCAGATTTGACTATTTTGCTAAACCAAATAGGGACTGGAGTAGGAACAGTTGGTACAGAAATTAAGGAATGAACCTGTTGAAAGAATAATAGTACACAGTGATAGGTGAAAACAAATAACAGGAACATTAAAGGGGTTTCATCGACTCCTCTCCACATAATATCTCAAAATACTAAAGACATTCTGGATGAAATCCTGGCTCCAATGAAGTCAGTGCAAGTTTTGCCACTGACCTCAATGAAGTCAGAATTTCACCCCATATCACTGTATTCAAGCTATGGTTCTCTAACTACATAGAGAACAGCGATGGGAAAAGCAACAGGAAAGCCAAAAAAACAAGACCATCTGCCACCCCATACCTTCACATTTCTAGAGCTCTACTCCAACCAAACTTTCTATAACGGTCTGGAAATATATACTTCACATCCCCTTTCAGGCCAGGATTAGAAGCAGAAGTGTAGGAAATTGAGCAAAAGAGCTTGTTCCAATTCAGTTTTGCACATACAAGAAATTCAAATATGCTTTGTATAAGCATCCAAGTGCTTACCCTGACGTGAAATCTAACCTCATATTTGATGCAACAACAACATAATACTTTTCACTTCTAAAGTCCTTCCGTCCCATGATCTCAAAGTGTTTTACACACAATAATCAATTAACACATATCAGAACCTAGTGAGCTAGGTAAGCATAATTATTACTTCCATGTTAAAAATGAGAGAAAACATGGCACAGAAGAGTTAAGTGAATTGCCAAAGTTCAGCCCAACATCTGCAGCTGTACCAGGATATTTCACGGATGCCAGCATATGTCCTTTACAAACAGTGGGAAGCAGGTTAATGAGAAAAATCCCCCGCATCAAGGGGCTAAAAATGTGATATTAGAGTGAATTCACATGTAGACTCAGATGGACTTCAGTAGGCCTACTCACGTGAGTAACTGCTCACCAAAGTGAACAAGGAGTTTTCAGTCTAGCCTTTAATTTACAGCTTAAAAATATAAACAAACACTGTGTGGTTTCTGTGTAAATACATTGTAAAGATTCATAGTTTCCAAGGCCAGAAGAGACCATTGTGATTACCCAGTCTGGCATCCTGTATAGCACAGGCCATAGAACTTCCCAAAAATAATTCCTTTTGAACTAAATCATATCTTTAAAAAAATTCCAAAATAGGCTTATCCTGAATCAGTTCTACTAAAGACAAAGATAAGAATGAAACCTTCTTCCTTGTAAAAAATATTGGCGTATTTCAGACAGATTCCTTCCAGATCATTTTTGGAGATTATTTAATGAAGGTTATCCAAATGAACAGTACAAGAACAAACATATTTAAAGATTAAGCTTCCTGCACATCAGTTAAAGTTTAAACTTACTTATTAATTAAAACTTTGCTAACAACCAATGACAATTGAATTATTCATGCTTTGTCTGGTTAAAAGAATAAATCTGTTAAATGAATACATGTGATTTTCACCAATTCATTACAACCCGCTAAAGTAATAGATTTGCCCTTCCAGGATCTGTATAGCAATGGTCTCATAATATTGGAGCTTTTTCAATGTATCATATTTCTCCGCATTATTTATGAACTTGATAATCAGATGCAATTGCTAATTTATGAAATATTTAATTGTGTAATGTTTTATTAATCTCTCATGAAATGTTAATAGTGAACTTTTGTTAATACAATACAAAGGTCTTATTGCATCTAATGGCTTTTGTTCCCAACAGATCTTAATGTTACCTATTTAGATGTGGTCATGGAATATCAGAAGCATAAAGGTGACGAGAATGAGAATTAGGATGCACACTTCTGCTTAGCAGCTCCAGAGAAACAAAGTACAGCTCGCAGCCTGAACAGCAGATCAAGGAGGAATGTTACTTGCATCAGGAGGCAGAGAAGTCAAGATGATTAACTTTCAACAACAAACTCTGCAGCATTTACTCTAGCTTAATGACCTGACATGCAAGATTCAGTAGGCACACAGGGCTGAACTGTGAGATGCAAAATTGCCATTAACAAGAGCAATATTAAGGAAATGTGTGGGAGTCTATTGAATTACAATGGGATTACAACAAAATTAGTAAGGTGTTTCAGAACAAAAGTGCAGGGCCTTAGTTTGAATTCGTTCTGAAAGGTTTGCATGTATCTCTAAACATTTTGCACTTTCTTGTCACCCTTCATCATATCCTTCCTCCAAATCCTCCTTACTTTTCTTTAATCTAACCCAGTCAAATTGTTCTCCCTTCCCCTGATACTACCATTCCATTCTGGATTTTTGTATTCTCTCTCTGCATCACCTACTTACTATTGGCCTCGCATAAAAATAGGTCTATAATCCCCCAAAAGTCTTTAAACATAACAGATTCCTGACTCTGATGTATCCTGTATCCTTGTTCATATTCTGTGGTGGAATCTTAGGTGTGACACACACACTTCTGCATTCAGATCAATGGCTCTATTCACATTTAACTGATTGTAGGACTTTCATGGGTTAGAGGTTCCATCCTCTCAGTGTCACTCACCCACCCATTGTAATGTAGGATAAGGTTCAGGCCCAGTGCTGTAGTACCAGGAACAGCCCTGACGAGGTCATTACTTCTCCCGATACATTAACTCCTAGTACAACTCCAAGGAAAGGATCATTTAATAGTTTTTTAAATAATTGGTAAGTCTGCCCCCTTGCTGAATTAGTCCCAAACTCTATGAAGTAGACAGTACATAATGATGCAAAGCAGCCAAGGGTCTAACCCAGCTAAAACCATTTTCCATGATAATCCTCATGCCAGTGTATAGATGAGATTAGTAATATTACTGAGAAGGGAGACGGTGGTGGTTCTAGTTGGGATAAGAGTGGTTGTCCTGGCGGAGTTTACTTACTAGCCATTGTCACAGGGCAGCAGTGGCCTGCACCTGTGACTGGTCAGCTGACACTCCAGCTTAAGAGAAGGCATCTGGCCTGTAAAGGATGGGGAAGAGAGAGAGAGAGACAGAGAGAGACAGAGAGACAGACAGACAGACAGGACAGACACATTCATTCACTGACTGGTTGGATGAGTTGGATACGAGTCAATTAGGAAAGGGGCTGAGAGAGCAGGCATGGGGCTCTTGCTGCCTGAGACAGAGAGACTGCCGAGAGCAGAGAATCCTGCAGGTACTCCCTGGGAGTAGGGAGGCAGAACAGAAGCTGAGAGGTCAGGCTAGTGGGAGGAAGACACTCTAGAGCAAGATGACAACCCAAGAGAGCACCCCTGTGACCACTGTCCTGTCAATGGGCAGGGAGCTGGGAGAGAACCCAGGAGGGATGTAAGACATATTAAGTCTGGGGGTGGACATTGTTTGTGTTATTGGGGGTGTGCCTGAGAGCCCTCCAGTCTGAAGGATGATTGAGACCGCTGAAGAGCCTGCAGTCACAGAAGGAAGCCTTTTGAGTTACAGTACTAAACTTTATTTTGTGATCTGAGGTGTCCTTATTAATAAATTGCCCCATGACATGGGTGTTATTTGTCTAAGAGAGTGTTGAAGAAATATTCCTGAGGAGCCCTGGAAAATGGGAAACCAAAAATTGGGTACCACAGGATCACCCTGTGCAACAAGGGAGAAATCCTAGATGGCGACTCTAGGACACCCGTGAACCAACACTTGAGATGATTGCCTCTTTACAGCATCGGCTGCTCATGCTGCCATAGAGAGAAGAAGTGCTGCAGACAGAAATGTTCAGCAAGGTTAAAAGAAGGTTAAATCAGTATATGTGAGTTCTCATGCAAGGACAAAGACCGCATGTACTTGGGAGTACGAAGAGAGCTCAAACAGTGGACATCACCCCCAAAGAGAGGTGAAAAAGCCAAAGGAGGGTCCCTGAAGAGAGATGAAGCAGTTGAAGGTGGGCCTCCAAGGAGAAGTGAAACAACAAGAATGAAGGGCCAGCCTGAATACAAATCTATGTGGCATTTGTTAAAGTCAAAAGGTAGCAAACTCAGACTATATAATGAGAAGCTGCTTTCTTGTCACATTGAACTATTGTTTTAGACTGAGTTCAGACCACCAGGCTTGTTTCATGCAAGACTTGAACCAGAACATGACAGAAAAGTACTTTATCTCCTTCAAGCCACAGGATTCCCACCAGAATCATTACATCTATAATTTAAGATAAATTTCCCAGGGTATAAGAACATTAAGCTTACCTTCAAAAATCATTGACAGGACTGCAACCATGGAAGAGAAACACTGTTGAAAACAAATTTCAGGTTATATATAAAAAAAAGTCCCAGCTAGAATTAGCCTAACCCCTCACACATCTCCTCTCCCTTTGAAGGTATGCCTGGGACTGTCAATGTACTGTAATTACCTACAAGCCAACTAAAACTATCTCTTCATGGGAAACTGTGCATCTGAAGCAGTTAGATATTTATACCACTCTGCACGTTTTGCATACATACTCCAATATGTAGTAATACAATCAGGAAGCAGGTTGTTGGAGAAAAGCTGCAACTCTTTTACTAACTGTATTCCCATTCCGTTATTCTTCTGCGGTTTGTATACCTGAAATGGTGCCAGGCCCAGTACAGCATCCCATACAAACATCAAAAAGCACACAGGATGTGAATGATCACCTGCTGCACATTATCAGTAATTGGTGTTGATAGGTCTTTGGGATGATGCCCCTGGTCCCATATCACTTCTAGTCATCACTCCTGTTTACTATTTCCTAAATGTTGGCAAATTATTAAACAATAAATGTAATTGAGCTGTATTTATCTCATCATCATAAACACTTGTGACAGGAGACTTTGAGCTGAACAAAAAATACCAGTCTTCTTCCTAGTTCTAATCAGTGCTTTATCAGGCACAAACTTCCATTCCATTCTGGGCCTATCTGCAAAAAAATGCCAAAGAAGGTGAATACTGGGCACAATAATTGCATCAAAAACAACGTATAGTAGTTCTACCCGTTTGTCTCTTTCTTTCATTATTCCATAGAACCTCTGGAATATCCCACTTGCCAGCCCTCCTGAGAATATATGTGTTGTAACAAAGTTCCTCCTCTACCTTGGTGGGTCCTGCACTTATTGGCAGATTTTGCTCACCTCACAGATTCACCCTGTGGGTCGGGAAACAGCCCAGAGACCTTCCCCTCTGGTAGAAGCCACAGTACAGGTCAATTCCTCATGTGTTTGATCCAGAGTTGGAAGGTTTGGAGGGAACCCAGGCCCACCCTCTACTCCAGGTTCCAGCCCAGGGCCCTGTGGACTGCAGCTGTCTAGAGTGCCTCCTGGAACAACTGCACAACAGCTACAACTCCCTGGGCTACTTCCCCATGGCCTCCTCCCAACACCTTCTTTGTCCTCACCCCCGGACCTTCCTCCTGATGTCTGATAATGCTTGTACTTCTCAGTCCTCCAGCAGTATGCCTACTCACTCTCAGCTTCTTGCACACCTCTTACTCCCAGTTCCTCACATGCACTTCCTATCCTCTGGCTCCCTTTGGCCTGACTGGAGTGAGCCCTTTTATAGCATCAGAGGGGGCCTTAATTAGAGTCAGGTGGTCACATTAACTGAATGGCCTCACCTGACTCTTTACAGGTTAATTAGAGTCAGGTGTTCTCATTAGCCTGGAGCAGCCCCTACTCTGATGACTCAGGGAACAGAAAACTGCTTATCCAGTGGCCAGTATATCTCCCTTCGACTACTGTGATGTTCCCAACTGGCCTGGGTCGATCACAGTGTATACACACATGCTTCTACCCACCATATTGCTTTGCTCATCTCTGTGTCATAAATTTATATTGTAGCTCTTTATATGTTCTACTTTTTTAAACATTTATTATGGGACAGATAAATCCAATATTAATTTCCCCCTCTTTCTCAGATCTATGAAGTTTTCATTTGTCACACATTCTTTTTGTCAACTTGCCAAAAAAATAAAGCAAAGTTTCCCCCCACCTTTTCTTTAAATCTTAAATTATGACCTTTGTTAAACTGGTGTAACCCCACTTCTATACAGGTCCTTTTAACAAGTCCTTCACTCTGGTATCTGACTATGTTGAAATCAATGAGTTTAAAGGGGGGTAATCAACATCAGAATTTGGCTTCAGGTTGGTAAAAACAACCTAAATCCTATTTCACCTAGCAAATCCCATTGCAATAATTCATTGTTCCTGCTAATGTAATTTTTGGAATACTAACTGTATTTGGGGAAAGAACTTGTTGCCTGCCCATTAAACATCAAAGCAAAGATTGGTATTTGCATCATTGTTGTTTCAAAAGCTAATTTCCAGTATACTGAAAAAGATGAGTACAATTTCCCCAATGACTTGACAATAAATTATGTTTTCGTTAAGGTTTATAGAAATGTTGTTCTCTACCATGCATCCTTCTGAGAAACACTTGAGTTAATCCAAGAATCAGGTAGTTTGGGATAGAAGACCAGCTTATGCTGAGTTAGAGGTTATCAAGTGTACTGCATCCTCTCTCCAGATTGATGGGATATGCTTCTATGATTTATAATACACTAATCTCACTAGAGAGTGAAACCCAATTAATCTTAAAATCTCGCTGCATGCACTTAACAACTTTAGAACCTTTGTTGTGTACTTCCCCTGCATTTCAAATACAAACCATACTCCCCAAATGCCAAAACAATCCTTTCCACACAGAAATTCTACATTCTGCAATTCAACAGGAAAATATTTCAATAATTTCTCAAGGGGACAATGGATTTTAAATTAAAAACATATTAGTAAATAAGCACCACAACATTCACTCGCTAGGAGGGCATGTTATAGAATCATAGAATATCAGGGTTGGAAGGGACCTGAGGAGGTCATCTAGTCCAACCCCCTGCTCAAAGCAGGGCCAATTCCCAACTCAATCATCCCAGCCAGGGCTTTGTCAAGCCTGACCTTAAAAACCTCTAAGGAAGGAGATTCCACCACCTCCCTAGGTAACCCATTCCAGTGCTTCACCACCCTTCTAGTGAAAAATGTTTTCCTAATATCCAACCTAAACGTCCCCCACTGCAACTGGAGACCATTGCTCCTTGTTCTATCATCTGCTACCACTGAGAATAGTCTAGATCCATCCTCTTTGGAACCCCCGTTCAGGTCTTGAAAGCAGCTATCTAATCCCCCCTTCATTCTTCTCTTCTGCAGACTAAATAATCCCTCAGCCTCTCCTCATAAGTCATGTGCTCCAGCCCCCTAATCATTTTGTTGCCCTCCGCTGGACTCTTTCCAATTTTTCCACATCCTTCTTGTAGTGTGGGGCCCAAAACTGGACACAGTACTCCAGATGAGGCCTCGCCAATGCCGAATAGAGGGGAATGATCACATCCCTTGATCTGCAGGCAATGCTCCTATTTATACAGCCCAAAATGCCATTAGCCTTCTTGGCAACAAGGGCGCACTGTTGACTCATATCCAGCTTCTCATCCACTGTAACCCCTAGGTCCTTTTCTGCAGAACTGCCGCCTAGCCACTTGGACCCTAGTCTATAGTGGTGCCTGGGATTCTTCCGTTCTAAGTGCAGGACTCTGCAATTGTCCTTGTTGAACCTCATCAGATTTCTTTTGGCCGAATCGTCTAATTTGTCTAGGTCCCTCTGTATCCTATCCCTACCCTCCAACGTGTCTACCACTCCTCCCAGTTTAGTGTCATCTGCAAACTTGCTGAGGGTGCAATCCACGGCATCCTCCAGATCATTAATGGAGATATTGAACAAAACCGGCCCCAGGACCGAACCTTGGGGCACTCTGCTTGATACTGGCTGCTAACTAGACATGGAGCTGCTGGCAAGAATACTGTGGGAGACCGTATCAAAAGTTTTGCTAAAGTCAAGGAATAACACATCCACTGCTTTCCCCTCATCCACAGAGCCAGTTATCTCATCATAGAAGGCAATTAGGTTAGTCAGGCATGACTTGCCCTTGGTGAATCCATGCTCACTGTTCCTGATCACTTTCCTCTCCTCTAAGTGCTTCAAAATTGATTCCTTGAGGACCTGCTCCATGATTTTTCCAGGGACTGAGGAGAGGCTGACTTGCCTATAGTTTCCCAGATCCTCCTCCTTCCCTTTTTTAAAGATGGGCACTACATTAGCCTTTTTCCAGTCATCCGGGATCTCCCCGCAATTGCCATGAGTTTTCAAAGATAATGGCCAATGGCTCTGCAATCACATCCGCCAACTCCTTCAGCACCCTTGGATGCAGTGCATCCGGCCCCATGGACTTGTGCTTGTCCAGCTTTTCTAAATAGTCCTGAACCACTTCTTTCTCCACAGAGGTCTGGTCACCTCCTCCCCATACTGTGCTGCCCAGTGCAGTAGTCTGGGAGCTGACCTTGTTCATGAAGACAGAGGCAAAAAAAGCATTGAGTACATTAGCTTTTTCCACATCCCCTGTCACTAGGTTGCCTCCCCCATTCAGTAAGGGGCCCACACTTTCCCTGACCACCTTCTTGTTGCTAACATACCTGTAGAAACCCTTCTTGTTACTCTTGCTAGTTGCGATTCCAAGTGTGATTTCGCCTTCCTGATTTCACTCCTGCATGCCTGAGCAATATTTTTATACTCCTCCCTTGTCATTTGTCCAATCTTCCACTTCTTGTAAGCTTCTTTTTTGTGTTTAAGATCAGCAAGGATTTCACTGTTAAGCCAAGCTGGTCGCCTGTCATATTTACTATTCTTTCTACACATCGGGATGGTTTGTTCCTCCAACCTCAATAAGGATTCTTTAAAATACAGCCAGCTCTCCTGGACTCCTTTCCCCTTCATGTTATTCTCCCAGGGGATCCTGCCCATCAGTTCTCTGAAGGAGTCAAAGTCTGCTTTTCTGAAGTCCAGGGTCCGTATTCTGCTGCTCTCCTTTCTTCCTTGTGTCAGGATCCTGAACTCGACCATCTCATGGTCACTGCCTCCCAGGTTCCCATTCATTTTTGCTTCCCCTACTAATTCTTCCCTGTTTGTGAGCAGCAGGTCAAGAAGAGCTCTGTTATAAATATAAATTCCCAGTAGGAGGCAGCCATGTAACCTTTAGTATCCTACAAATATTGGTGGTCTCGCGCCTCCTAATTCCACAATCTGCTGCACCCTTGCCCTGAGACTCCTGGAGTCTTGACGAGGGCCTAGTGACTTGATCATGCCCTCCCCCTCTCTTCATTACAGTTACATTCAACTGATTAGGGAATGGATATAGAGCAGTGCCATGCAACTTACTACCATGCAACTAAAGTGACCAATCCCATAATGAAATACAGACATCCACAGGCTGAAAGATTTGGTGAAAATATCAAATAACGTACAAATTAATATTTACGTAGGTCTATTAGTAAACAACCAGTAGCAAGAGGCACAATTCTTAGATGTAAGTGTTTGCTACAGAGATTTCATCCACCATCTGCTGGCTGTGTGGTGGCCTGTATGAAAATAGTTGGGGGCCCAAGCCCAATTCCTATTGAACAGATGTCCTTATCACAAAAGACACTAACCGGCATCCTTAGTCACCATCTCTGTACAGAGGTTGCCTAGAGACTAAACTCCTTGTCATGCTTTCAGGTGTTCTCTCTTTTGTGGAGTTGAGGCACATAGTTGTAGCAATGTGAAAAAGCAAGCACTGCTGCTAACTCATGCCATACCTGTTCTGAGGATATGCAGGGAACTTCAGTCTCCAGAGCAGTCAGTCTGGTACCTCTCACATGCACTAAGACCCAGCAGAAATTTGTAACAATGAAGGAAAGATGTTAAGAGTTATTCGGCGTTATTAGAGACTATTGTGTCAGTCTAGTTGTCTGTTCTCCTTCCCATGCAACCTTGCATCTCCTATTAAAATCAGTCTTATGGAGACAAAAACAGGCCCCTTAATCTACATGGTAAAAAAATCTTTAACACCAAATATTTTGTTGTAACGTTTGATTTTTTAAAAGTTGTTATTTCTTTAATTTGCTGAGCATGCAAAACTTTGCTAGGTGCTATACAAA
This sequence comes from Mauremys reevesii, assembly GCF_016161935.1. Lineage (NCBI taxonomy): Eukaryota > Metazoa > Chordata > Testudines > Geoemydidae > Mauremys > Mauremys reevesii. Next base: position 39,452,408 of record NC_052631.1, on the reverse strand, counting down.
CACATAAGAAAGAAAGGCACTAAGTGCTTCCATTGAAAGTCTTAGACAAGATACAGTGAGGGAAAGCAATGCACAATAAAGGTGGAAAAATAAATGGCTGGATGAAGGTTTCAACAATAAAGTTATGTGGCAACTTAAGGTCATTACATGGAGGTGATAGGTGCATATCTGGATGGTTGCAATAAATACTTGTGTGAAGCATGCATTTTGTGTGTGTGTTTGTGCAAAATATTAATGTTGTCTATGTTATTTTTTATGTATAGGTTTCATTTTTGTCATGTATTAATACTTACTATTACTTAATAGTAAGTAATACTTAATACTTACTATTACTTAATACTTAATAGTAAAATAGCTGGATTTTTAACATTTATTTTTGTACAGGTGTGATTTTTTTCTGGGGATGTGAGAAGCAGTAGTGAGGGAGATGAGAGGGACAGATGATAGAAGAGGCTGACAGAGTGTAAGGAATGGGGTAGGAAATGTGTTAAGAATAGACATGGGAATAAGGAGGATGAACCAGGAGGACAGAAGCAGGAGATATGGCAAGGTGACTAGGGGCAAAGAACAAGTGAATGACAGTAAACGTCCATAGAAGAGTATACTTACTGCAGCTGGAATAGTCTGGATACCAAAGGTGCCGATTTGGAGAAATATAGCTGAGGTGCTTCCACCCTGGGGATTCTTATATTGGGAGAGCTGCCAGGACTTGGTGTTCGCAGGTGACTTTCACATGACTCGGTTTCAGGAAGTGCAGGCAGGAAAGCCTGGATGCCGCCTCTTCCCCACAATGCTTGTGGTACCTCCAGAAATGCTGGGGGCTTTTAAGTGCTGCTGCTCATTGGAACTCATGATACTGGAAGACGGATAGATTCTCCTTGGCTCTGTCAGGAAGGGCCACAAAGTCCATCTGCCCATCTTCCCCCAGTTGCTGGTGCTGATGGCAGTTTCACATCCACTGGGGTTCCACGGGAGTTAAATTTAATATTTTAGTCCACGTACCAGAAGCAATTATACTGCATTAGGCAGTAATCACCAGTTGAATTTAATTGTTAATGAGAGATGTTTCTGTATGATGGGAATATGAAAAAGCACCTCACTTCTGTTTCACATATTAAAACTGTGATTTTAGCCAAGCAGCAATTCAGAAGATATGGTTGCTATGTTCAGGACTTCTAATGGAATAATGTCCCAGTCCTTTGAACTTTAAAGTGGTAATAGATAGCCTTGTCTAGACACCAATTTTGTCTATCATAGTTTTGGAAAGCCTGGAAGAAGATATCAGAAAACATTTGAGAATTGCTGGAGTTGTGACAGAGGGAGAGGAACATAAGGCATTTTACTACTTGAATTATATCTTTTAGCGTGAACTAACCCAGAGAAATCCATAGCTCGTTTAATGAATTAATACACTTTCAAAATTCTCTACATACAAAATAAATTGGCAAATATGTAGCTTCCCTGTCTCAATTCTGATCTAATACCCTAGTATCAAAATGGAACTTTGAAGGGCTACCAAAGGATAGGAAATACTCAGGCACTTCATTAAACAAAGGACTAGAAAATATGATAATAATGTTATGGACAATATCAACCCGGTAAATCCATCCACTGGAAGCCCACTTCATGACCATCATCAAATTGGTGTTCTCGCTGTGGGATCAAACTCAAATCATCAAAATGAGAGTAGCTCTGAAACTAAATTGCTTATTTAATATGCTGTCACTTAAAATTTCAACTAATTTGTTCTTTCAATGGGAAGGGACCACACCAAGCATTTAACTAGAAAATTTAAAAGGTTATAAAGCAAAAGCTGGCTTAAAGCTTCCAAATACAGAACTACATTACATGGCCATTTGCTGTTGATTCATTTTCTTGGATCTACTTATTCCCTTCCTATTTGGATACATTTAGAAGCTATAGAAGTTGCATCTTTTCCATTCCTATCTGGCCTAGTTACACCAATGAAAAAATTGATTAATCAGGTATTAAAACACAGTATAGTTAGAAGCCTTAGGAAAGAGATCAGCAATTCATGTGTTTTACCATGATTAACCCATGATTTGTCACACTGAAACAATGCTGAAATAAAAAATGAGGGTATATCCAGGGGCGGCTCTAGGAATCCCGCCGCCCCAAGCAGGGCGGCGTGCCGCGGGGCACGCTCTGGTGGTCGCTGGTCCCGCGGCTCTGGGGGACCTCTTGCAGACGTGCCTGCGGAGGTTCCGCTGGTCCCGCGGCTCCAGTGGAGCATCTGCTGGCACGCCTGCAGGAGGTCCACCCGAGCCGCGGGACCAGCGAACCCTCTGCAGTCATGCCTGCGGGAGGTCCACCGAAGCTGCGGTACCAGCGGACCCTCCGCAGTCATGTCTGCGGGAAGTCCACTGGTCCCGCGCCTCCGGTGGACCTCCCGCAGGCATGACTGCAGAAGGTCCGCCGGAGCTGCCTGCTGCCCTGCCGGCAAAATGCCGCCCCAAGCGCGCGCTTGGCGCGCTGGGGTCTGGAGCCGGCCCTGGGTATGTCTCCTCATTGAGAGGAATGGGAATTGTCAGGGATCGTTTTTCCTGAGGATTGATATCAGGATCATTTATCAGCCACATTTTTGCAAGATGGTTTTAATTTGTGAAGCAATGAAGAGCTGAGATTTCTATCATTTCAAGTTGTCTGCATCTCTGCTTGCCCAGAGCCACCTCCTATAGCTCTTTCCATATCAAAACTTGCATCCTCTTCTCACCTAAACTCAAAATTGTATGTGGCATTACTTGAACTATTTTATCCTACTTGTGCATTTCAATCCCTTAAACTGAGATTTGTATGCTAGACAAACGTTTTGATGAGAGGTAATGGTAAAATATATTAAACTATCTGACAAGCTCTGCTAGTGGTTCTAAAATGAAATTATAAATACTTGCAATCACTGAAAGAAATTACTGGATGCCAGCACACTTGTTCAAATGGGTCCTAGTGGAACAATGAAGTGTATTCGATTGGGGTGATAATTTGACACATATTATTTGGCAATGTCCTGATATTAGACATCTTTGGTCAAATGTTATGGAAACTGTACAGCCTCATAAATTATCAGATGAGTAAGAACTACTGTATTTTTGCTATATGATTTTTCTTCATCTTCTGGGACAACAATTTTTTTCTAAAGAATGGACTCCATTAATTTCCAATGGGAACCGAGCATCCAAATCCTTAGGCAACTTTGAAAATCCAACATGCTTTTTAGAGTTTTATATAATTGTTTTTAAAACAACGAAGGCTTAAAAAAATCCCAAACCAGTGTAATTACTATGGATTCTTCTAATTAAAGTAGCAAGTGAGAGCCCCAGTCATGGACCTGGCCATATTATAGTAAGAACTGTATAAGCATTTTTTTAAAAGACAGTCCCCTCACCAAGGAGTTTAAAACTTAAGTAAACTTCTCTTTTGTTTTACACTCATTGAGGCAAGTTCAGGGGGAGTTGCACTTTTATAGCTGACAGCAGAATTGCTCACACAATGCAGCTTAAGAAATGGCCAAACTAATTGTTAACAAGAAAGAAAACTTCAAGCACCTACTGAAAGATGGCAGTTCAAAGACGTCATTTTATGGCTGAGTTATAAACCTTTAAAGAATGGGGTTCCTAATGAAATTGCTAACACCTTAACTATAGCAGCAAGAACAAACCACCATAATATATTTAATGGCATATTCAGAATCCTTTAATGGGTTTGCCAATGACACTCACTTAGCTTTTTCACAGATTGTAAGCCCTTTACTTGAGAGAAATGAGCCAAATTCCTTTAGATGTCTGTTTGGGGATGTACAAGAATGATGTATTCTATTCTTCCCACAGGAGGCTGACTATATCACCTCTTCAGTGTGTCTAGCTTCCTTTACGCCAAGGCCTGACTTAGACCAGAGATTAGATCACAGTGACTTATTGTTATGCCAGTTAACAGGCTCTTTTTGTGTTGCTTCTTTGCATATGCCCTTGCAATATTTTTGTGCCTATAGTGAATGATCCCTTTGCTCTTGAGTTCTTTTTAAGAAAGATGTAACAAAGAGACAGTGTTAATGATTGCAGCTCTCAGGAAAACTCTTCATATTATACATTCCACAGCATGCCACATACTGCATCTGTGAAGTTGATAAACTTCTGTATATCTCATACAAGCTCTGTATCTGTAGATTAAATAGAATTCTAATAAAGATACCATATAGAAATATACCTCTGGGGCAGCTTGATAGCGCCGAGGGTACCTTGTAAAAGACCCGGGTTCAAAGCTTAATCTTAGCCTTTCATACATTAAGATTGCAGGGGATAGAGTTTTTGTGGATGTAAAACTCCTAGCCTCAGGAGATCTATTATAGTTTTCTTATACAGTTTCTAACAGCTGATTTTCAGCAGCACTGCAATCCTAGAAGAAACCCACAGGCCCTCTCTCTCAGATATAGGTTCAAATACCACCGCATACACTGAAGAGCAGGTTAAGAAACATAATAGTGAAAGTGATGACCCATAATGGATTAAAGCCCACATCGCTGGGCAGACCAGCCTTGTTCTGCTGTGGGGAAGTGAGAGTCCCCTTGGCACACCTCCCAGCTGGAATCAGGCAGGGTGATACAAATGACAGTGCATTACATAATAAATAGCACATCTCTCCAAAAAATTGCACCACCCATCAAACCACTTGATTTATTAGGGATATATTGAACTGCTGGCAATTTTGATTCATTATCTTAAAGCTGGGGTTTGACAGAAAATATACCTGATTTACTGGGGCATTAACTAGTAAGGAGATGTATCGGATTAACTGGGCTCAGTAGTGATATAGTGAAAATGCACTGTGCATTGACTCAGTGAGTGGCTTCAATACTGTCTATGTAAAATGCATTATACAATCAACTACTTTCAATGTGTCATGTCTCACATGCCAAGTTTGTTTAGTCAGCGCTTGTGAAAAGTGACAGATTGGCAGCACCAAAATCCAAGTTCCTCAGTTTATCTGTAGAACAGGGATAGGCAGCAGCAATGCAAGCTCCTCGTACATGCTGCCCTGCCTCAACTCTGACCTGGGAGGGCTACCTCCAGAAGACAGAAGGCTATGCAGCCTCCAGCCTGATTCAAATCTGGGCTCACTGTTGGGATTAAGGCATGTATTTATACCTGCTCCTGTATTTTCCACTCCATGCATCTGATGAAGTGGGTTCTAGCCTATGAAACCTTATGCCCAAATAAATTTGTTAGTCTCTAAGGTGCCACAAGGACTCCTCATTGTTTTTGCTGATACAGACTAACACAGCTACCACTCTGAAACCTAGATACAACGAGATACTATACTGAGGGTACGTCTATACTTACCGGCCGGGTCGACAGGTAAGCGTTCGACTTCTCGGAGTTCGAACTATCGCGTCTAATCTAGACACGATAGTTCGAACTCCGAACACGCTCCCATCGACTCCGGAACTCCACCACCACGAACGGCGGTGGCGGAGTCGACGGGGGAGCCGCGGACTTTGATCCCGCGGCGTCTGGACAGGTAAGAAGTTCGAACTAAGGTAGTTCGACTTCAGCTACGCTATTCGCATAAGTGCCCCACAAATACCATAGAGAGATAGAAGTAATGAAAATGTGGATAGTGATTTTTATGATGTGAACAGCGGTCTACCAAAAGTGGGACTGAAACCACCAAAGTCTTATTGCATAGACCACCAAGAATCCAACAGACAGCAAATACTTTCATTTACTAACAAACGGGGCCAAGTTCAAATGAGCAATCTGTGGTAAGAGGGTCTATGTCCTATGATCAGTCTCATGAACTGCCTAGTCCCTATTTATGTGCATATTCTTACAATACTAAACACTTTATGCAGGTAATTTTGTATACTCTACCAGTGCTGTTTAAGTAGAATGGCTATTTTTTCCATCTGCATTAATTTACCAGGCCCAGGTCAAAGAGGTATCAATTAGGCATTACTCTTCAATGACAGAGCCAATGCCCCATCAGTCATAAAGCCAAGAAATTACAGTAACTTTTTCACTTTGAGCACCAGGGGTATGTTTATGGTTGAAAGTTCACTGATGTCTCTGGCCTCAGATAAATATAAGGCTTTTAGTGAAATAAAGTACATTGTAGACTTGTACAAGTCACGTGTTGTGATAATTAATATCTTGTGTAAATCACATCATGGAAAAATTGCAAACAGTGATTTTTTTATTTAAAATATGCCAGTCATCAGAGTATTCATTTCTTGTTCCTCTGACTATTGTGAATTTCAATGAGAGAATCTTGAGTGAAATGAAAATTAAGCAGGATATTGTACAGATATAACACATAAAATGCCTGCAGGCTCAGTTTCGGATATTCCAAAGCCTGTAACATGTGATTCTGAAATTCTGCCTACAGAGTTCACTCCGGTGAGTGAGGGAGAGAGTAATGCAGCCTCCACTGCATCATTGCAGTACATTGGCAGTACACAGGTAGAGCTAGTGAATCTTAGTTTTTATTATCAAAGAACAGACATTTTTAGAGAAGCATTTCAGCTATACCAATTATTTGTAAATGATTTATTCAGATTTTTCTCTTTCTCTGTCAAACAGACCCCTGGCTTCAATGGAGCAGCACAGGTGTAACTGAGGGAAGAATTTGCTCATTAAAAGTTAAGGCCACAGTCATAAGTGGTTTTAAGTTGTGAAGTACATCACAAATCACAGTCATATCGAGCAGTTCATGGCCTCTTTTTTCCCCATTTTAATTTCAAGGAATAAATGAAGCAGGGCATACTCTCAAATCCCAGTGCACTTTTAGACTGTAACTTTAAAGGGCATAGTTGCTGGCTTCATCTGCCATTCATCAGCTCTTTAATGCAAGCATGCTCTGCCTTCCTCCCACACTGCCCCTTATGCATGAAATGACCTCCCTGAACTGACCCCCTCTCTCTTCACATCCCTTCAAGATGTGCTATCAGGATGCCTATAGGAAAGCAGCCAATTAATAATGGTTTGAGGTGCAGGAGGGGATAGCTGGCATATAATTAAATTAAATTAAAATTAAAGTAAAAATTGTCAGTGTGCAAACACATAAAATGGCATTTATTTAGTCCTTTACCCCAGCCCTACAGGGTAAAGGGCCCTCAGGATGGATGTAAACAGGGCTGGCTCCAGGCCCCAGCACGCCAAGCGTGTGCTTGGGGCGGCATGCTGCGGGGGGCGCTCTGCCGGTCACAGGGAGGGTGGCAGGCAGGGCTCCGGTGGACCTCCTGGCACGCCTGCGGGAGGTCCCCCAGAGCCACGGGACTGGCAACTGGCAGAGTGCCCTCCGCGGCATGCCGCCGTGCTTGGGGGAGCGAAATGTCTAGAGCCGCCCCTGGATGTAAATGTAATTTTAAAATATCAGAGTAAAGCAGTCACAATATAAATGAGAATAAGGCTTTGTGCCTTAATAGGTGTTTGTAGACCATCGAATGTGATGATGATTGTAGCATCTGGGCCATATCATAATAGCATTAATAAATAACCATAATAAATAACAGAGAGAAAGGACTTTGTCTAGCAAAATATTTATGTGTATCTCTTCTACCCAAAGATCACTGCATCCAAGCATATAACACTGTTACTTCTCCAGATTATCAGATGTTTTCCTAGATGCAGATGACAATTTACTAGGTTTGTTCTCTACCAAGTCCTTTCAGCATCTCATTATTACAGACACATCATCTGAGTTAGACAGCAAGGCAATCTCCCTCTCGTTCTCAGGGATACATACACATAATGTCATAGGGTAGCTACATGCAAAATTTCCTCACATGTAACTTTCCTGTGAGTTCGGTCATCTTCCTCCCGCTTTTTCTTTGACGTGCTCAGTGAGCAGCACTGAACTCAGCACCTTCTGGCAGTCAGAGAGGATTACGTGCTTCCTCCTTGGCCACATTAACACTGTAGATGAATCACTTTAATACAGCTCATCAAGCACGTCAGACAGAAGACATAGGTTGGGAAGCAAGAGAAGAAAGAGATAAGTGAGGGGAAGCCTATTAGATTTATTTTAGCATTAACATACAGGGTGTATCTGTGTTTGGAGGATTTGAAATCTTTAAGAAGAATATATTTCTTGTGTATCCTTATGCACGCACACACAGAGAGACACACTTTGTTATATGCAGTACAGTTATCATTGCCTATAATTAAGGTTGCTTAGCATTTCCCATTATAAAACCCTGTTTCCAGTTCCTCATAAATTTTGCCAAACTTTAACCTCTGGTCTGAAATTTTCCATGCCAGGTGTTTGCCTCAGACTGAATGTTTTTTGGAATGTTTCAGAAAAAAAATGGTTCATCTGTTTCTAAGGAAATGAATCATTTGGAAATGTGTTTTGCTCATGTTAAAAAAAATCTTTGAATTGTTTCATTGAGAATCGCTTGAGCATCCAGGCTTTAGAGCTTTTCAATTTTCCTTGAAATTCAGCAGAGGGCTTGCCTTTGTGTCAGTGATGTGCCTTTTGTTGTTCCTGTAAAAAAACACCCAAACTTGGCCACATTATAAGACTATGAAAAATCTCAGTTCCCACATGCCCAAGAGTTTTGCAGCTAAATTCTCTGAAGAGTCTATCTGTACTGAGCATGGATAAACTATGCTTGGGGATGAATCAGAGTTGTATAGTGAAGGAGACAACTGTCTGTAGGATCCCTGCCTGATTTGTAGCAGAAGTTGTTAGGTGCATAGTGAATGAGGAAGAGGACTGCAGAAAGAGAAAGGATGGTCTCATGGTTAAAGCAGATGAGTGCTCTGGAGAACTGAATTCCATCCCTACCTCTGACAAAGAGCTCCTATGTGAGGCTGGGCAAGTCAATTAGACCAGTCTTTTCACAGGTCGAGATTAATTGTGTCCCTCATTTTCTTTTGATTTGCAGAAATGCTGAACACCATCGACTTCAACTGAAAACAATGGGAGCTGTGCTTTGAACATATAAAGTGATATCACATGCTAAGTACTTTGATAGAAAAATGGATCTGTGGAGCATTTTCTACCAAGTCAAGTTTGAATATTGTGTAGTAAATAGGGCATTGGGGGACACATTGAACAACAAGGAGAAAATAAAATATTGGATAGCTGTCCATCCAGGGCTTTGAACAAGGCAGGGCTCCTGGGAGAACAATAGCATGTGATCATGTAATTAAAGACTGAGTCATAAAGTACCTGCACAAGGGGACCAAATTAAGTTGCACAGGTAGCCTTAATTCTGGCATTTTCCAACTTTAAAATATTTGACTTTGCAATCTTAACATTCATTTAACATAGTGTGTATGCTATATATATAGGAAAAACTGGCACTCAGCATGACTGACCAGGCTCCTCCAGCTCCTTCAGGTTCATTGCAACAGGCAATGACCAAACTGTGAAGAAAGCAGGGGGTTGAGTAATCAATGTTCTTTTGCCTCAACATCAAAGGAAATATTAACAAAGCAAGGAATGTAGCCAAAACTACCCACCAACCAGTGTACTCCTCAAAGTTTGACCATTATGTGATGAGACACACCTGGAGAAAAGATGGGAATTTACTAACAACTCCTCCCACATCCACAGATTCCAAGACCCGAAGGCACCAATATGATCATGTGGTTTGAACTCTTGCACTAGCACAGGCAAAAAATGTTGTCCCATGATTCTTACTCCCAACTTGTGGCTGGTGTAGACAAAATATGACAAAATACCCTTAAGGGGTGCAGGCCTCTCCGATCTCTTGTTTCCATTTTTTCCATGATGAGTCTGTGCTGCTTGTTTTCCCCTTGTAGATAATCAAACTCACATTCAAACAACAAATCAGTTCCCCAGACCATGGAACTTTTATTTTGATGGCAGAGAAAAGCAGAGACACCATATTTTTCTGGTTATCGTTGTACAAAGTTGCTAGCATCTCCCTCAGAGAAATAGGACATAATTGGTTTTGTTGAGTGCATGAGGCATATTTAGCCAAGGAGGGAACAAAAACCAACACCATCTAACCAAACCCATCTGGAAACTAGAAAATATACTGCAAAAAGCTGCCTCCCATGCTGCCTTCCCTTGGGCAGCTATATTGCGGAAAATATTTTTCATGTAACTTTGGCATAGTTTTTGTTTGGATGAACAGTTCAAAGCACAATGCTGAGCTTACATGGCAACCGTGGAGAATAAACAAAACTGGACTAGTTTTATGATGTTTCGTGATTAATATTTTGCACAGATCCAACAGCAAAATTAATACCTGTTTCTGCTATACAATGGAAGACTGGAAGTTATGACAGGAAGCTGCAAAATCCACTTAGCTTTGAAAAGACTTAAACCCAAGACCCTACTGAGTTTTACAGAAGAAAGTTGTGAATCCTGAAAATAAGTTACCTTTTTCTTTTAATCGGTTGTAGGTATTATTTTCTTCATATAATTATGCACTTGTGTTGTTCTCCTGCCCCTTCAGTCCAAGGGACAAGAAGAGAGAATTATGATTACTTTTATTTATTGGGCACCCATACACAGATGTATAGGAAGACACGCTATCTGTCCTGAACAATATGCCATCTAAAAGAGGCAGGAACAAACAAAGGATGAAGGAAAGGAATGCAACACAGAAGCTATGTGATCAGAGTGATACTAGTATAAGTCTAATTAGTTCAAAAAACTTTATTTAAATTATAAGCATTTCCAGCATGCCCCAATAACTAGCCATTGTTAGTTTCATGTTTTCTTAGTCAGGGCAATCCCTAGCTGCACTTCTGTTTATCTGTCCCAGATGGAACCATTTCTCTTTATTACCCTGGCTCAAAAGCACCCTCTAACACTAAATTCCCCCTGCCTTCCTATTCGCCAGTGCCCTCTTCCCCTATCACAAAATTCATAGGCACCAACTCCGTGGTTCGCTCTGGAGCTGGAGCACCCACGAAAAAAAAATAGTGGGTGATCAGCACCCACCAGCCACTCACACATCAAATGTTTGGGGCCTCTGCCAATCAGCTGTTCAAAGATGGGTAGGAGGATTGGGAGACAGGAGTGCAAGACAGGAGGCAGACAGGAGGTGGGAAGGGCAAAGTGAGGGTGAGGTGTGCTGCCAGTAGACGGTGGAGAGGGGGAGGGAAGAGGCAGAGGGAAGTAGGATAGGGTCTCAGGGTGGAGCAGGGGTGGGGCACCCACCCGGAAAGAAGAAAGTTGGTGCCTGTGGTAAAATGTGAAGGTAAGAAGGAAGAGGGGGAGGAGGTACCTGGAAGCTCAGAGATCTAGTTGCCCAATGGTTATGTCCAGATTTGTAGCTAGAGGCTTCCCCTCTTTCCTGGCTTTGGACCTTTCCTCCAGCCAGGTGACATGGGAAGGGCATCACAAGTGGAATTTGGAGGAAACAATACTGCAAAGGGGGAAATCAATGTTAATGTTAAAGTTAATAGGCTTTGGCTAACGAAAGGAAAGTTTATTTTCCTGATGCTGGAGGGGTGTTTTAAAGCAGAGGTGGGCAAACTACAGCCCACGGGCCACTTCCAGCCTACGGGACCCTCCTGCCCAGCCCCTGAGCTCCTGTGCTGAGAGGCTAGCCCCCGGCCCCTCCCTTGCTGTTCCCCCTCCCCCACAGCCTCAGCTCACTGCGCTGCCGGTGCAATGCTCTGGGTGGTGGGGCTGCAAGCTCCTGGGGCAGTGCAGCCGCAGATCCCGGCCTGACCCGGTGCTCTGAGCAGCACAGCAACACGGCTGTCTATCCTGCTGCTTTGGGTGGCGCGGCTGTAGCACCGCCAGCCACCGGTGCTCCAGGCAGAGTGGGAAGGGGGCAGGGGAGTTCAGGGTGATGGTGGTCAGGGGGCAGAGTTGTTGATAGGGGTTGGGGCAGTCAGAGGGCGGGAAACAGGGGTTGAATGGGGTAGGGATCCCTGGGGGCACTCCAGAAGGGGAAGGGGTTGGATGGGGCAGTGGGGGGCAGTCAGGGGACAGGGAACGGAGGGGTGGATGGGGCAGGGGTTCCAGGCGGGGCCGTCAGGGGGCTAGAGGCAGGGGGAGTCAGATAGGGGGTGGGGCCGGGCCACGCCTGGCTGTTTGGGGAGGCACAGCCTCCCCTAACCAGCCCTCCATACAATTTCGGAAACCTGATGTGGCCCTCAGGCCAAAAAGTTTGCCCGCTCCTGTTTTAAAGATTGCCAATCCTGAAGGGAGACTGCTATAAATATGAAGATGAACCCAAGGAGTCAAATACTCTAATTGTACGTGCAGCTGAACTGCAAATGTCTGCTTAGAACCCACTGAGCAGATGTGATGTGAGCCCAAGTACAACAGAATTGAGACAGTGGTTTGTAAATAGCCTGCTCTCAACCTGCCCATCAAAACCAGCTCTTGGAAGATGTCATCTGCTTTGATGATCTAGTGGCTGCCAAAGCTGAGGGCGGGTTGAGGGCATCTTTTGTAACCTCTGCTTCTTCTCCTTGGCAGATCTTTGGATCTAGGGGCAAACCCCTAAAAACTCGGGAGGCAGGACAGAGAAAAGCATAACCAGGATGATCGCCTCATTGTGATAGCAGAGGACATGCTGCAAGCTACAGAATCCACAACATCAAGAGCCATTCTGGTGACCAACTTGCCCTCCTCTATAAAAATCTGCAGCTCCTGTTTCACCTCATCTGGGAGCTTGTCTTTGAACTTTCCCTCAGGGTCAAATCGCAGCACCACAGCCAAGTTTGCTGGTTTGCAATACAAAGCTGTAGCATGGCTACCTGTCTTTTTTTTTAGAATGGGCTTAAAGCCCTTAAAAATGGCATATTTGTCACTCACATGAGTCTCCGCAAAGAATTTAAGGCAGTTGGGGTGAGGGTCACTATTAGCCATTATCTTACCACAAAAGTGGTAGGGCTTGAAACCCAGAGAGCATGGCATATCTCTGGTGCTGAGGCCAGACCCAGACCGGGTGCTGTAACCACACCAAACAATTTTTTTCAACCAACCAACTGGCTACCAGACTACACTAACTCTACAATGGTTACTGTTTACAGGTTTTGACTACAGACTTGCAGAAGCAAGGACAGGGAGTTCCAACAACTTTCACAGACATAGGAAGGAATTGAGGGAGGTCAGGGGTGGTTTGGCCCTTCATGCCTGCACATAGTGCATGAAGCAGCAAAAGACACTCAAGTTGCCCTGACAGGTACTACTGTGGAGAAAAACTCTTCAACAATTGTGCACTGGAGCTCACAAATACCCACAGTTGAATCGACATGTCCAATCACTCGAGGAAGAATAGAACAATTATTTATAAAGAGAAGGGATTCAAATCCCAGGAAAAACTCAAAAGACAGAGCCAGATTCTCAGCTGGTATAAATTGGCATCATTCCAATTAAGCCCATAGAGCTACAGCAATTTATACTAGTTGAGGATCTAGTGACTGGATTCTAGTCCTAAAAATGTGACCCTTTGCTTTGATTAAATACCTGATTTGATTAGCACTGCTTTCATGTTTAATATATATTGTATATGAAAGGCATATTAATAATATAACTGAATACAATAAAGGAGTCACTGACCAAGTCAAATAAGGAAAGGAGACAACCTGTTCCCAAGATTTTGATTGCGCCTACACTAAGACACCATTTTCCCTGTGAAGAGACAACTCCAGTAATTTATGCAACACTGCCATCAATAGTTGATATAAGGGAAGTACAAACAATCTTTCACACAACAAGAAAAATTAGTGGGAGGGTAATCAAGCCAAGCTGTCTGTCTGTTCTAATTTTTATCAAGAAACACCAAAGGATAGTATTTTGCAAAATGAATAATATTCAGAACAGAGGTGTTTATCTCCTCAGAGACTTCTACACGTTATAGTGTCTTTGGAAGAATTCCAGTTAGAAGTGATGAACACTTTAAATAATTAACCATATTCTTCAAAATAGGTCCAGAAGCTAAAAATACTCTTGGAGAAGTCCCCAAGGGACAGTGCGCATGTGCTTACCCGCATCCAACCCAGAAAGCCAAAGGGAGCTGTAATAGCAGTTACATAACACCCATCTATAAATCCCTAATCTATATTTTATCAGAAAAAAATATAGTTCTAACAACTCTTGTTCGCAAACAACGACGACAGAGGGCTTCTGAAAATGAAGTTTCCAGTTCGAGAATGGGACAATCATTGCCATCTAATGGCAATGTAATTTCCAACAGAGCTAAGGGGACTCTAAGAGCCATATATTATGTCAAGTGAAAAACAATAGGTAGAAGTGATTTGATTGAAGAATATGATTGCAATAATATGTACCAGTGTTCTCCTTATGCTCTCACATACCATGGAAAGTGCAGACTAAGAGAAAAAAAACACTTAAAACCATTACCATTGAATTGAGTTGTATGTAGGACCACCCCATTGAAATTAGTGGGAAACTACACATACAGCTGTTAAAAATGTTTGAAATTAGAACCAGTCAAAATATTCACATGCAAAGTTATTTTGCCAAAAAATGGCCTTTTCTTACAAATGAAACTTTAATTTGATTTTTTTTCTTTTTTTCATGCAAATTTCCAAAATCTTTTTATGGAATTTATCTAAATAGTTTCAAAATTATTACTTTAAACATGGCTTCTGGTAAACAAAATGTTTTGAAATGGTTTTACTAGTAATGTTGGCAGAAACTTCAATAAAAAATGCAAAATTTCATTGAAAATGTGTCCCATTTGGAATCATATTTAATGGAAACAATTTTGAAATTCAGCAAAACATTTTATTCCCATTTTTCAACCAACCCTATTTTTAATATTTTTGGCATGGGGAAGTCTCTTTAATTTTTATCATTGTAATGAGATCCATCCAACTTAGCTTCTCCAGTGGGAGTGATACATGTGCCTCTGAGGACAGAACATGGCTCAGAAAGATAACATTACGTTGCTCAAATTTGGTTTGATTAATACACTAGTTTTCAAACACACACAAGGAGCACTTAAGAAGGACTAATCTGCTTGTGCACTGTTGAAAGCACAACACTGCTTCCATTAACATGAAAGAGCTTTTATATGCACCAAAGCTGTGAACGAAGGGGCAAGTTTCTCATATTGTAATATCTACCTCTTCCTCACTGAAGGGAAATTTTCAGAGGTACAAATTGGAGATCGGTGCCCAATTCCCACTAATTTTCAATGACATTTGGGCACCAAACTCCCATCTGTGCCTCTGAATATCTTCCTTTTAGAGTATGTGTGACACTGCACCCCATATTCTTCATAGAGATAATATGATATGATTATGGCATAACCATAATGTATTTTATGCAGTATAGGTCATGTAGGATATCATTGGAAAGGTTATGATTTAATGAATATGATTATCCTATTTGTATGCCTGTATCATTTTTGTATCTGCAGTTTCCCACCAGGGGCTCTTCCCGAGGATGCTACAAATAGCCTCCAAGCAATGGCTGCTGTGGCACTACAGGGGCATGTGACCGGGTCACCTAGTACTGGACTCCATCTTGGAATACCAGTGTTTTTCCAATGACTGGTGTGGGAACCAAGCTTTGAGACAAAGGGTTTCTGCCATATGCAAAGGTTATTTAAAGCAGGGAAGTGACATTATCATGGTTCTTCACTGACTTCCCACCCAAGGAGACTCCTGGAAACATCTGAAGAAACAAAGATTGAACTGTAGAGGAAGTGCTGGACCCAGGCTAATCGATTTTTAGCCTGTGAAAAGAACACATGGGGATTTTAAGCTGTAAGCTAGTGCAGCTGGCCCCTTAATAATCTCTGCAGCCTGCTTGAATCATCACTTAGGGTGAGAATTTGCTACTCATATCCAATCTCTTTAGTATACTAAGCTTAGTTTGCATGTTTTGTTTGTTTACTAGGTAATCTGCTTTGATCTGTTTGCTGTCGCTCATAATCACTTAAAATCTATCTTTTAAAGTTAATAACCTTATTTTTGCTTTGTCTAAAACCAGTGTGTGGGATTCATAACTTGTTGCACATCCTTCTCTGCATTGAAGGAGGGGGTTAATTTCATGAGTTTACGCTGTACAGATCTCTGTGAAGCGCAAGACAGTATAATTTTGGGTTTACACTCTAGACGATTATATGCACTTGAGTAGCTGGGCAGTTCCTTAGTTGTAGCCTCCCCATGCAGAACTGATCACAGCTCTGTATGTATTGTAGCTGGGTTTGTCCCTACTTGTATGTTTGCTGGAGCCTGGGAGAGGGCTTGGCAGGTTGATCACAGCAGTACAGTGTAAAGGGAGCCCAGGCTGGTGGGCCAGGGGGGCTCAGTGGTACCAGGTGGCATCCCAGGGGCGGGGGAAACTCGTCACAGTATGTTTACACAGCAATAACTCTGGACAGGCTAGCCTAATCAGAGCTAGCTTGAATCCAGGTAGCACAGAACAGGCCTCAGAACAGTCTAGAGAGCCAACTACATACCCAAGGTCTGTGCCAGGCTTGTACTATGCGCACTGAACTCCGCATTGCCCTGTCTTCACAGGTACTTGAGCTAGCTGGTAGTTTGCACAGGCTATCACTCAAACACTCCATACATGACAAGGTTAGTTGTATGCTTCAGGTCTCTTTATTGTTATCAGGAAGTGTAGCTCTTATCTATCACGTATGGTGCTGGGTAGCAGTGCTTTCAAAAGGTGTTAAGCCTGCCCAAGGTGATACAAAAGAGTCTATTCCTTTCTACATTTCACAAGGCAATAAAAACAGATAATCAATAACATCTTGAACATCTCTGGCAAACTCTTGCAAGATATAAAGTAAAGTTAACCATGCCAATCTATTTTCTTCTGTTGTTGGTGTGAAATATCACAAACCTTACGGTTGGAAAAGTTTCCTCTGTACTCATCTTTGACATTGGGATGTCAGTAACCTCCAGATGGTTGAGTGAAATTGCTGAGAATAGGATGTGAAGGTACAAGAGCCATTTTGCAGGCCATTCATCATTACTCTTTCCTCTCCAGAAGTTTAGCCATATTGCATACTATCCTTGAATTTTATCTTTTGTCCTTTCAGACAGAAACGAGTCAGAAAGTTTAATAGCTTGGCAGCAAATCTTTGAAAGATGCTGACCTAAAAAAAAAACCCCAAAAGACCTAACGTACTATCAGGGCAAAAAGGGAATAGAGAATGTTCTGTGGAAAGCAAAACTGCTCTTGAAAATCTGCTAGAAGATCATTTAGAAATACTACATAAAAATATAGCCATTCTGCGGTAATTCTTTGCAGTTTTAGTGTCATGGGATCAGTTCTCCCATGGATGAATCTGTATGTGCTTCTCGATGCATCATTAATGCTAACAGGAGTTACATGCACACATCAAGAGGAAAGTATACTGCTACAAGTTTACAGTTTTGCTGTCTGGAAGTCAGCTTGGCTTTGCTCTATTGCAGATCCATCTGACAAGCAAGTTCACTAACTACAATCCATAAATCATTAAAGGTATTCTGTGATTCTGAACACTGCTGCTCCAATTTGTTGATAGTTATTTCAATCAGAGACACCAGCAAAGTAGGTCAATGCTGGGTTTCTGAAGCACTACAGAGACAGGCTTTGAGAAATGCTCAGAATTCCTTGCTGATTTCCATCCGCTCTAGTATGGATGGCCTTCTACAAACCCTTAACAGGAGAGAAGGCAGCTCATGTCAAAATTAATCAAGACAATTGTCACTTGAGGGAAAGAATGCCTTAAAAATCAGAGCACAAAACAAGGTTTGTTCTGCAAGTAAATCTTCACATGCTTATTTTATGCCAGTAAAAAACCACTACTTCTTAAGTGTTGTTATAGAGATGCAGACAGTAAAAAAATTATTTCACTGATTGTTGCCTCAGAGTTATTATTTCAAGCAAATGTGTGTCTTTGATTGGTGGACATTTAATTAGTTGGATATTTAATTGCTTAAATATTTAAGCAATTAAATATTTAAAAGGCACAGGTGGCCATTTCTAGATGCTTCTATCTGTTTTCATTTTTAGTACCTGAAAAGGTCCATAGGCTGCTGCTCCAATCCAGTCTCTATCCAGTCACAGACAATGTACTCCAGAATTGTACATGTTGCCAAATATAGCATGAACTATTTATTACATGGGTCACATTAACAAATTTAAATATTAGCAGGCTGAATTCAGAGTTGATGTAAAGTTAGATTCCATACACACACAATTGGAATCCCTTAGACCTATTTACACCTGCTGTACCAACATGTAAGGGTAATAGGGTATGCACATTGTTATAAAGGAATAAGTAAGATAGCTCCCACCCTACACAATTTGCACTTTGTTCCAGCTCCTCAGTGTGTAGGTTGCACCAAAACACCAGTTGAATGAGTGTAAGTAGATTTGACAGTGAAGGGGGTTATGTATGTGAAGAGATGTAAGTCACACCACCTTATTGATCATTCCTCTGAATTTCTCCTAACTTCTCAGTGTTATTCCTTTTCCTGACCCAAGCTCATCATTTTTTTGCTGCTCCAATACTGCCTTGATAACAACTGAAAATGTTAATAGGCCAGTGTAAATCAGGAGTAACTCCACTGCAGAAAATGGAAAACATTCAATAAATGCCTGGAATTATTACAATTAGTGAGTGGGCTTGTCACAGGATGCACTCGCTGCACGTGGCACCTCCATCTTGCGGCTCTGGGAATTAGCTCTTGCCAAGCATTGCATCCTCCTCTGGCAGTGTCTCTACCCACTAACTCTTTCACCCTGTGACCCTTCTCGTTCCTGGAGCTGCAGCTTGCTGTTTGTGGCTTGGCCCTCCGGTCAGGTTACTAAGGTCTTCCCTTTCCAGGGAAATCAAAGTCCTTCCAGACCAGCTGTCCAGCTAGCATCTCCAACACCCTGTGCCACTTTCCCAGTGACTGGTAGGGCAACCCAGGCCTCCCCTTTACATTGGGTTCCAGCCCAGGGACCCTATAACAAGCAGCCAAAGTCCATACTGTCCTATCCCTTGCTGCTGTTTCCCTGGGCTTCTTCCTACTTATCTGGCTTCCCCCTCTTTCTGGGTTTGCCAGCCCAACCTCCTTCCTCTCAGGGAGTGGCTGTAGACTATCTCCTTGCAGACCCCTTGCCACTCGCAGCTCCTGGATTTTATAAAGGCCCCTCCTGTCATGCTCCTGCCAGCTGAGCCGATTTCCAATTAGTGGCCTGCTCCCTGTCTCCTTCTTCAGATGCGGTCGGGCAGTCAGTTGACCTGCCTAGCCACTTTAACCCCTCCAGGCCTTGTGTGGGGTGGACACCCCATCACAGGGATACAAACAGTTTACTATGAATGGAATGGTGCCATTTTGGCCTAGTCCATAGTAAGAAGTGATGTAGAAGCACACTTCCACAAGAGGAGTTTGCAAGGATGGGGGGGGACGGTTGAAGGGGATTCACCTTTAGTGAGGCAGAATTCCTCCCTGAGCTCCACAGAATGCAAGGGCAGCTACATCCCTTCAGGAGCTTACATCCCCTACTATATTGGTCCAACTTTGCCAGCCAATACAGGTGGAGTGAAGCCAGGGCCCCCTCTCCTCCTGTCCCGTATACCCACACACACACACACACCTTAAGGGCTCTGCACCCCCAGGAGGTTTGGGAGGAAGCATACCCTTCGCTCTGACAACTGCAATTCTGCATGGCTCTTATATGGGCTGTGCAACGTGGGGAGGCTCTTTGGACATTCCTTAAACTTTGCACTAAGGTCAAGCACATCTGTTAGTATAATCTACATGCAGCATCACCATCATTCTGTTCTTCACCAGGGATTGAAATGGGATCTGTAGAGCCAAATCATGAGCTAAAGGAGTAATTCTCATAGCTAGGAGCTGTAGCAGAATCACATTTTCTGTGGACTGGACAGAGCATAGAAAACAGCACTTTGCACACTCATTGTTGGCATTATGCACACATATGGAACTGTGATTTCAGATAGTAAATTGTAATTCTCTCTATTTTCTTCTATCACTTCCCTTTCACTGAAGCTAGTGCAAAAGCTTCCTTTCCCCACCTCTTACAAGGGGAGTTGGGAATTCTTGTGGAAGGATCCAGGCCAAGTTATGTGGCTGGGGGTATAAAAGCCACATAACATGCTGAGTTTTGGCTTCAAGTCAGAACACCTGTGAAAGGCAGGTAGCTTTTGGGAACTTTACATTTGTGTTGAGAAGGCTGTGAACATGAGGTAATTGGAGCTCAGGGAGTGAGCTAGAGAGACTGTCAAAGAACATTCCAGAAAGTTCTGAGGTAGATGAGGAAAAAGAAAGAAAGTCTGTTTGTGTATACCTAAAGACTAGGTTTTTTCCTCATAATTCCTACATAACTGCAAGATTTTATTTCATTTTGGGGATGCTTAATTTAATTTGTGTGTTATCGATTGGATGTTTAATTTCCAGTAGTACATGAATAAAATGTGGCATCTGATTGTACAACTCTGAAATGCTGGTAAATCCTTCCTGAAACTTGTGTGCATCATCACTGGCCTGGCAATCCTCAGTTATATGGTGTCTGATAACAATTGCTTTGGTTATCCCACTGCTTCTTATTCCTGTGATATTATTCTTGATACTAGTACCAAGGTGGTGAAACTATATAAAATCATTCTTGTGTGCCTCAAATACAAGAGCTACATAAAACAAAGAGAATGGTGGTGTTATTGCATAGCTTTCACAAGTGTTTCCTATTGGGTTATCAATACTGGGAGGTATTTTTCATAGCTCATTAAATAATTTATGTCACCGCTACATTTGACACAATGCTCAGTTAGTTCATTTTTCACCCTCCTGATGAGTTATGCTGCAGTTGCCAAAAGACCCTCAATGTGTTTAATCAGTTTCCACTAACTCTTGCAGCCTATATTGAAGAGGTACATACAAGTTGCTATAATTTACCAAAAGGCTTTTCAGCCAACTGCAAAGATCACCAAGAGAAATTCTGATCATATTTCATATAGTGGGCCTCGTACAGCACTCCAGATTGATTCTAATGCACCTCCATTGATTTCAATAGAGTTACACCACCATAAAAATGGTGCATCCAGCTCAGAGTGTTCACAGTCTCCAATAAGTCAAAAAGGTAATTTGTGATATATAAACACCAAGTGATAGGTAAGAATGTACTTACTGAAGTGGAAGTGCTGCATAACAGATTCATATCTTATTGCCTAGCTCTTAAACTTCAAAACATTTTGGTGATCGATTTGTATTTAAAAGATGTACAATAAACACTGCAATTAGATGTATTGGTATATAGTAAGAGATATTGCATGTTAATTATATAGTAACTGACTTCTCTGAAGTGTGAAATCTGTTATTGCTACATAGTTTTTTGATAGCCTTAATTTCACAGTCAACATATCCTTGAATGAGATGTTTATTCTGAGTGAATTTCATCACTCGGAGAGAATTAGCACAAGCCTAATGATCACCAGATCAACAATGCTTTTCTTATCCCATGAATATTTATGATAATTGATTTGTTTTCCCCATTGTGAATCAGGGCACAAAGTAGAAAACATGAAAATATTCATAACACAAACAGACTTTTTGAGTCAAAAAACATTGTTTTAATTTTGGCTATTTTTCTTTCTTTTTTTTTTAAACATTTCACTCCCTTTCTCCCCACCTGATTAGCTAAAATTTCAAAATGAAAAGTAATTTCAAAACAATTTTTTTTGTTTAGAAATGTAAAAATGAAATGTTTGACAATTTATTTTTGTTTGGAAACCAGATCACATTTTATACACAGTTTTAGTTTGGCAAATAAGCATTTTTCAGTGAAAAACTGATTTGTTAAAAAACTCCTGAACACCTCTAATGATCATGTAAGAAACACTATTTTGAGGTCATAAGTGCAAAAGTGGTATTTGGGTGCTGCATGGGCCTTGTGCATAAATAAGAGGGTTACTTACCGGTCTACTGTAACTGTTGTTATTTGAGGTGTAGGCACAGACATTTATTAAACTCAAGTGTTGGAGTCAGTGTTGAATTTCCTTCAAAATCAATCCCAGCCGATTGAAGAGGTCCACTGTGAACTGGACATGATGAGGACTTGTTCTTCAGATCTGCTCCTCAGTACCCAATTGTCTAGGTATGGGAAGACATGAATTACCTTCCTTCACAGATAGGCCTCTACCACCAATATACATTTGGTAAAAATGCATAGGGCTGATGACCGGCCAAAGGAAAGAACAGCATACTGATAATGTTGACCAGTGACTAGGAACCTCAGAAAATTCCTGTGGCCCAGAAAAATTGCATCTTTAAAATAGACATCCTGAAGAAAGAGAGCAGCAAACCAGTCATTGTGATTCAGTGTGGGAAGAATAGTAGCCAGGATATCCATGTGCAATCTCACATATTTGATGTACTTCTTGAAACCACAGAGATCAAGGACAGGTCTCTGCCCTCCTATATGGATATGTCCTCAAAAAGGTTTTGTGGGAAATAAGAGCTGGTTGAAAAAACAGAACAGTTTTGCAAGAAATTTAAAAACTCTTTCTATTCCACAGGATCCAAGCTGGACACATTTGCCATTCTCCAAGGATGTTCCCATGACCATTTTTACCACTTTTTTAAAACAAAATTGTGCTCAAAATCATTATTGAACACTTTTGTTTACAAAAAAACTGCTCAATAACAATATCAAACATGACTTTGAAAAAAATATTTTAAAATATAATTAGAAGTGTCATGGGAACATTTATGAGGAATGGAAATTTTGAAGTTGATAATTTCTCATAAAAATTGCATTTTTTTTAAAAATGGTAATTGTTTGTTAGAAAAACTGGGTGTGACAAATTTCAACCATCTCTAGTGACAAGACATAACCTCTACATATAGGAATCTATTGACAACAACTCTGATCTCTCAACCCCCTTTTCACACAGCCACACAAATACATACAAGTTATACTATTTCCTTACATACAGTATCGACAAAACTTTTGCAGTTTCCTGTACTCATGGGCATATACTTGCTGAGCCACTGGTCAGTCCATTATTGATTCAAAGAAAAGATGGCCACATACTATCACCAAGTCTTCTCTCTTGGTGCATCCAGGTGATTCTCGGAAGTTCCTCATCCAATTACTGGCTCATCCTTATAATATTTACATTATGATACAAGCTAGGCTCACAGCACCAAGTCTACAACTGCAGGCCAAATATATGTGGCTCCAACCACTGAATTGTATAATATTAGACACTAACTCTTGGGACTAAATGGTTAAATGATGACAGAATAGGTGAATGAAAAGGTCTTCAGCAAGACGGTTATTAAAACAGCACTGTGCCATGATTCTTATCTGCCAGGATTTATAATAAAATCTAGACCCCTCTACTCAGCATGTATTATATATCCCCCTTCTGTGGCTCATCCTCTGAAGACGAGATTCTGCTATAGCTATCAGCTGAAGAAATCACACCTTTGCCTCAAGTGGCATGACACTTCTAATGCTGGAGGCCCTGGCGATGGCCCACATTTATTGACCTAATTCCCTGGTTATAAATGAAAAAATCTTCCGGGATTGCAAACAAGCAAGTCAGAATTTTCTGACTGGATGGCACTTTAGAAAGTATCACTATCGCTTAATAAACCAAACACTCAGCCTTCTTATCTAGTCCTGAAAAAAATTGTTTATTTTCCCCGTAATCCCAGCTATTTATTTTTAAACACAGGTTTCATTCCTCACCCTGAGGTTCTGTTGATTTTTTTTACATTTTAACGCCTTCAAAAAGCATAGCTTCAGTTCCTAAAAAAACACTGTGATTAGTATTTTTGGCAAATGAAAACACTGAGGCTGTGAGTATAATGAAATATTTTACCATCTACAAGTAATATAAAAAAAGGCAAGAGTGAACTGAAGTGACACTTTCCTTTGATCAAACTTCTATCAAAACAAATCTATTAAGTCTCACAAAATGTGACAATTAAGATAGCCATGCAGAAATTCAAACCTTCACAGGAACTAGGAGAGAAATCTATAACGCATTTTATCGGACCAACAGTATATCACAGATCTAATTATTTATTGGCGATATTTTCTCTTCCTCTTTTTTCTTTGATTTCTTTCTGTAAAAGGACAAAACACATAGAAGAAACTGCTTTTGCTGTCTAAATAAATATACTGTAAAATATAGGGTCAGATCCTCAGCAGGTCCAAACTGGCAAAGCTCTATTGACTTCACTGATGTACACCAGCTGAGGATCAGGACCACTGGGCAAGTGGTGCTGGAATAATTTTTATAGTGGGGATGCTGAAGGCAGAACCATGTATTTGGGTTGTTATTACTACTTCGAGCTGTGGGGTGCTGCAGCCCCCCCAGAACCCCTAGTTCCAGCACGGGGCCCAACTCTGCAGTAAACATGAGGCATCACTACACCAATTAAATAGCTGAAAGCATCTGCCTGGGCTTACAGGTAAGTTTTAAATGGTCCAGCCTGCACACTGCTGGAGGCAAAGGGTAATCAGGATAACCTTACAGAACCTTGATGTCATGACCAAGTTACATGCATTTTAAGTGTCTATGCTGAAAGCTTGGGTATTTAGTCAGATTCTGACACCATTATTTAGAAGTCACTGAGATTCTGCACAGCATGCCCAGGGCATGGAAGGAAGCAAGGGCCAACCCCTTCTTTGCACAGGTCATATTGGGTCTTCCTGCATTGAAATTCCTTGCAGCTGGATAAATTGTAGCTCAGAAGTATAGAAGCTACTTCCCTGTGGGAGAAAGTAGGCAGGGAGCCATGGTGAAGCTGAGCAGCTATGCAGGAAGCAATATGCTGCACTCCCTAAAGCAGTATGGCAAATCACTTTCTCCAAGTGTAACAGAGAAGCCCTGGCAAGAACTGTGCTTCTCTGACATACATGGGAAGCTTCACCTGGACATTGCACCCGTACACTGACCCTTACTCAAGCAGAGTTTAGTAATATTTCAGGATATGATTCTGTTCTAAAAAGATGAGTAACCTACCTGGCATTCATCTTGTGGAAACAAGGAATACTATATATCAGAGAGGAAGAAATACTCCTTTCTCTAACTTAGGTCATTTTCAAGTCTCAAGCAGAGAGCTAAAAACCTATGGAATGACAAAGGCGATTTGCTGAACTGTGATGGAAAACATCTGAGAAAAGATGAAGCCAGAGGACAGGCATAAATTGAGAGATTCATTCCATTAGCCTCAGGACAGGAGGGACATATAGGGAAAGAAATTTAGTTTAACTCATTGGGCCAAATTAATTTCTGGTGCAACTGCATGGATATCATTAGGGCTACACAAGGGATACATTTGGCCCATTGGTACTAATGTTTTTATTGTGTAGTTTAAATATTTTATTATTAACCCCACTAGAAAGTTAATGTTAGATTATGCCATTTTTTCAGTGTAAAGTAGGGAAATTAATTTCCATTTTAGTGGCTAGGCTCATCTTCTTGGCAACATTTATTCAGATGGTATGTTTCACTTTTTTGATTCTAGCTGCATTTTTATTGTTTTATAATTACTTTTCTGGCTGAAGTTTCAGCCTGGTATTTGTATGATCTGAATTATTCACATTTAGGGTTTTATTGCACCTAAATTACAAATTTTGAGTGTTGCTTCACATATGATTAGTTTGAGTAATTGTCAAGAGTCTGCCAAACAGCCTGTGTCCACTGAGATGAGGGTGGTATAAATTAGGCAGAGAGTGAGTCTACCAGGAGAATTTGTACAATACAATAGATAAAGACCCTGAAATAGCTGGTAGTGTTTCATGTGTAATTAGAAAATGCATTGTTCTCCAATTAAGGAAATTAATTAAAACTAAGCAGATGGTAATCAAGGCATATTGTAATATAATCTTCTCTGGCACCTGTATTACTCTCATGCCCTATCACTGTATTTATGTACAGTATGGTTTTACATTGAAAATTTAGCTGCAGGATATTTTATCTTGGATAGCTGTGTCTTAATGCACTGTTCTTTCTCATTCTTTCCAGTTGCTGCTGCATCCTGCCATAGGAAATCTTACTTATTCTTTGGTACATTTAAAAGATGTTGGCAGCAAAACACACAAGTTGCTGGGATTTTTTCTTCTTCCCTCAGTAGATCCTGTCAAGGAAAACAGAAAGTGATTAGCAAACATTTTTGTGAATGAATGTGATAGGTTCAGTTCACTGTTGCTTGTGAGGTGATATTACTAATTGTTTGTGAGAATGTGAACAGTTTCCAGGTACACAGGAAAATATTTGCAGAACCTGAAAATATCATTCAATTTAGCGCATATATTTTAGAAATCTGTTCTGAGAAATTAAATTTTTCACTTTTTTTCATCCTTTCAGAAAGCAGACTTAATACTGAGGGACCATGGGACTAGTCATACTCCACAAATAATGGACAGCAAACCATTAAAGCAAACAATTCATAAATGAAATATAGACTGACATTTCTTTCCCTCACTTATTTGGAAAATACTTATGAATAACAAATGAATGGTAGAAATTAGGCTCAATTCATAAAACAACTGGGCAGAATTCTCAAAAAAATATTATTCACAATAACTAATTAAACCAGCTCTACTCCTTCAAAAGATGCAAGGGGATTTAGGTAAATTGTTACCATTAATGCAATGAGGATTTATACACTCAGAAATCCCTATGCATAAAAACAAGTGTATACTCCTGAAAGCTCTCAGGTCTCAATGCAAATCCATCAGCAACTCTCCTTCACTCCCACCATCAATTGATTCAGGATAGGAGCGACATATTTCATTCATTCTCCTACATTTTAAATATGTTCCATTTTTAACTGTTTGATAAAAAAAATAAAGTACCTATGGTTTAATATTAAAAAGTCAAATGAGTTAGTAACTAATGCCTTGCAAAAACAGGAAGAAAGTGTGAGTGCCACTGGCTGGGTTTGGCCTAGAAGGCAACATGACCGTATACACTTTGGCAAAATCTTGCCCTACATTGTACAGATGCACTGTAGGGGTCAGGGAATGGGCACAAGCAAGGCTAATTTAAAGCTTAAGCCCATGCCTAGGGCCAAAGCTCTTGGAATCATGCAATTACATCAAAATCCCAGATCTCATTTTTTAAAGTAAATTTCCAGCCCTCATGGTTGAGAAAAAAAAGCTTGAATAGAAGAACAGAGGATAACCAAAGCAGTAATAGCTACTTGAGGCTACAGAGAGCCTGAAACAATAGCTCTGAGAGGTGTGAACTGCCCTATGCATCTCAAGGAGGTGTTAATTCCAAGATCCACTGTGCTAGGGAGATCTGCCAACACCACCTATCCAGCAGAAGATTCTGTAGGTCACATGAAGGGAAGACTGATGCAGATTCAGTCACCTACCCAACCAGATACTCCCAGCTGCAAAGAGGTCCCCTTGCTGCCACCCCACCCTCTCTCTTGGGAAGAAGTCCCTGCTGCCATTCTAGTGACAAGAAGGGACCTTATGTCTCCTCCTCTGCTTCCTGGGAGGGGGCATCACTTGTCACTGGAGTACAAGAGAAGGGATCAAGTGCTGGGATGGTGCTATGGTCCTGTGTCATGGTACCCTAGGGCACTGGATCAACCTTAATCCAGCTCTAGGCATTGCAAGCATTTATCTCCCTTAGCATTTGGCCTGGTGTTTAATGAGAAATGAAATCAGAAGAAACATGCAATTGCTACAACTCAGATTGGGCATGGATGTGCTAAGGAACAAGAGGGATTTGATGGATTTTCTGTAAAAGTTTATTTACTCTTCTTAAAAGAAGGTTTGGCCCATGTCAATCTGGATTCAAACCTG
This sequence comes from Mauremys reevesii, assembly GCF_016161935.1. NCBI lineage: Eukaryota > Metazoa > Chordata > Testudines > Geoemydidae > Mauremys > Mauremys reevesii. The sequence continues at coordinate 39,424,691 of NC_052631.1, read as the reverse complement.
TTCCAAGTTCAGGGGATATTCATATGGTGCTTTTGTGTTTGGTTCCTGTCTCTAGAATGAAGCAGATTTTATTCTTAGTAATGTCACTGATCAAAGTGACAATTCATGGAAAATGTTTCCATTGATCAAAATATTTTTAAGACTATTACCATCCACTGCAGTAAAACAAATATGTCTATGATGCCACATAAATAAGTAGTTTTATCTTGGCTTCTGTACAAGTTTTTCTTCACTAATACATTTTGAAATGCATATTCAGGGATGGGAAAGAAAGGTGTTGAGGAGAAACTGCAATGTTTCCAGAAGTCAAAGGGTTAAACTTTTCATCTGTTTGCCTGGTAATCAGTGCTGCTGCTTCAGGGGGTAAGTAATTAGGATTTTTGCACCTTTGTATGAATCTGCCATCATCTACTTTGAAGAGCAAACATATGTTCAGGTGAACATAATTCCCTTAAAATGCTGCAAAATAATCATTCATTTGAACTGGATCAGCAGCAGCATTGCAGTCTTCAGAGACGAGAGAGAAAATAAATGTGTTATTTCTATTGCTTTCTTTTTATTGATGTCTGATGCAAATACCTCAGGTGCTACAGAAGGTTTTACACTTTTACATTTAGATAGCAGTTTACTAAGCACCAGCCGGCATAAAGAACAGCTCACACTGAAAACCATTATTTTCAGCCTAGTGGGCAGCTGTATAGATTACATAGACTTGCATTAATGTGGTTTAAGAATAGTATAGTTCATCCATACCATGGAAACAGTTCTTATGAGATAGGTTTTTTACAGCCATGGGATTACATTTGTGTTTGCAGTCTTGACTTACAGGTCTAAAAGAAAGATACAACTGCCCAACTCCCACCCACATGAAAACATCGGGTTCTCAGAACTCTGGGCCTTGGGTCCCATTGGCTCCTCTGCAAAGCACAGCTAAGAGTAAATCCTAATGCCTAAGGCCTAATTAAAGATAGCACTTAAGTATGTGACTTGCTTCAAGTATGTGCTTAAAGTGAGGGACTTGCTTAAGAACCTTAATGAATCAGCATCTAAATATGGATTTAGGTGTCTAACTTTAGTCATCCAAGTCTGAACATTTTGGCTCCAGTTTCTATTCTCAGCTCTGCAACTGACTGTGTAACCTTAGACGAATCACTTAACCTTCCTGTGCCTCAGTTTCCCGATTTGTAAAATGGGGATAATACTCACCTGTTTCCCAGGAGTGCAAAAAAGACTTAATCAATGAATGTTTATGAAGAGTACTTGAATCCTCTGATGAAAAAGCCTTCTAGGCGCCTGATCCTCATTTACATTTAGGGCTTGTCTTCCAAAGCAGAGTAATTAGACTGGAATACAGTCACTTTTCTTCCAGAATAGGGCGTTCACACAGAAAGTTGCAGTATAATTATTCCACTATAGCTATCCCAATTACTTTCTCTGTGTAAACACTTCCTAGGGACCCTTTACACTGCTCTTTACTATGGCCTTGGGACTTCATAGTATCATGATGCGATTACCAATGTTTATCAAATAAAAACTAAGTCCAATGATCACAAAAGCAACCAAAAGAGTAGGTGAAGCTGAAAGCAGCACTGTATTTACCCATATTATAATACATATATGGGTGTCTGTCTGTGTTTCTTTCCTTCTCTTACTAGTTTTTGTGATGAATTACATTAATATTGTTATTTGCTATGAATCTGATGTGCTAGTTCCTTTCTTATTCCTCTGGCAGATTCATACAATTGCCCATAACTGTGCTCTTCACGTGCAAAGGACTGAACTCAACATTGGATTAAAAATAAAAATGGACAGTGAATGGCAAAGTCACCGGGACAGCCACCCCACCTGCACAGTGTGAAGGTAAAAAGAAAAGAAAAAAAAAGCCTGAGGCAGACAACAACCTCAAATATGGGAAGTTGCTGGGTGGGAGTCGGAAGAAAAAAATCACTCTTTTCTGCAGAAGGAAGTGTTTGCCTTTGTATTTAAAAAGTTTAATCAAGTTTTCTAAACATCTGCACAACTTTTGAACTGCTCAAGGATTGGAAGTGGCCATGGAATGATCCCATAATAAGATTTCCATCTCCTCTTACAATTGCATCCAGTTTATCACATTTAGCAAAGATTACCAACAATTTATAGCATAAATTTCTCAGAATGCCACAAGGATAATAGATGTTTCCAATAACAGCAGGGTCAGAAAATAATAAGCGTTTGACAATAATAAATCTACAGGACCCAGCTTTACCATTTCAGCTACTAACAGATAGAATGAAAAGAACTTTATAAATCAAAATGGAAATGGCGAAACTGAGTAGCAGGTCTGACCCTACCCTCTTCCCCCTCAGCCTCTCAGTATCTTTACTACTTTGTGGCAAAATGGATTTCCTGTAGACATTTTAAATGGACTAGATTTGATCTTGCCAAAAAAAATTCTATTTAACAACATTGCTGACCCTCCTTTCATGGGCACAAAGCAAATTTTATTGCTTTGAGAAACTGAAATCCATTAGTGAGTAAATGGAAAGTGCAATGTATGAGTTGATGTGGTTTGCCTGCCAGAACAGTCCAGAAAAATTAATATCAGGAGGAAAACTCGGAACAATGAATGTGGATTTAATTTGCATGCACAAGTAACGATGGCTAGTTGATTTAAAAATAGCTAAGAAGTTATCTCTGTCTTACTGTCCTCAGCTCCCACACACCAAAAATTACTATTGAATCCACATAAAGAAAATGTAAGCTGCTTTATGGCACAGTGTAGAGCAGCTGTCTTGGTGCTTCCTTAGGTCCTAACTGATGGGTAAAGTGAACATTGCCCATAACAACAAAGGAGCAATAACCCAAAAAACCTGCCACCTCCTTCTCTCACTTACATTGCTATAAGCCAGGAGTAGCTCTACTGAGTTACACAGATGTACAACTGGTACAAGAGAACCTCAGAATTACATATATCTCCGGAATGAAGGCTGTTCCTAATTCTGAACAAAAACATTCTGGTTGTTCTTTCAAAAGTTTACAAACAAACATTAACTTAATACAGCTTTGAAACTTTGCTATGGAGAAGAAAAATGCTGCTTTTAACCATCTTAATTTAAATGAAACAAGCACAGAAAGTTTCCTTACCTTTTCAAATCTGTTTTAAAATTTTCCCTTTATTTTTTAGTCGTTACATTTAAAACAGTAATGTACTGTATATTAATTTACATTTAACACGGTAATGTATTGTATATGTTTTTTTTTCTTTTGTCTCTGCTGCTGCCTGATTGCATACTTCTGGTTCCAAATGAGGAGTGTGGTTGACTGATCAGTTCATAAGTCTGGTGTTCATAACTCTGAGGTTCTACTTTGTAAACAAGATTCAGATCAGATCCTAGATCTTGGAATTAGCCCAGAAGGGGTTTATGAAGGTCAGAGAATGTCAAATTTAAACAGACCTCTCATGGCAGAGCCTGGATTCAGAGTTTGTCTGCATACTTGCTGCTTCATATTAGTAGCATGGCATGCTTAAAATATTGTCCTGCCTCTAATATCGAACTCCGATCCTTATTGTAACCAGATGATCTCTGAAAACTCTACCAAGGTCTTTCAACTTATCGGAGGAAACAAAACTAGCTAGTAAGTGTTTGGAAGTGGGGCAGGAAGATATTAATTCAGCTTTTCTCTCACCTGTTTTTTTAGATTGCCATCTGCCTGCCAGCAAAGGCAAGGCTATTAAATTCTGCAATAAGATTTAGGATTCCTTTCACAGTACTGAGATCTGTCCTCTTCAAAAGATATTACACTTTGCTACTACCTACCAGTTTCACTACTAACATCTTACAGAGCACAGAATGTTCCATTGTTTGCCATGAATATGTTACTAGTAAAAATGAGTGCCCTAATCCAGCCATGCATTTAAACACATTACCAGTCCTACTAAAGACAGTGGGACTAACTCGTGTGGTTAAAAATAAGTGCAAATCAGGTCTTAAATTAAACAGAATAATCAGTTAATGCACAAACTTTTCACAACAACAAACAAAACCACCAACCCCAAGCAGAGCCTCCAATAACCAGTGAGGGGAGAAGAGTAGGATACTCCATAAGGCCCACTGTGAAACTTTTATGTGCATCTCATTTACTTGATTAGTGCTTAATGCAATAGAAAACTCAGAGATAGATAACTGCATGCGCGCGCGTGCACACACACACACACACACACAGCTGTATGTCATGAACTGTACTCCTCACTCTGCCACCTAATCAAAAACCTATCTGGAGCTTGGTCACTCACCAGCCTGCCATGCTCATTGCCATCTTGTTGCCCTCCAGTTCTGTGACATCTAGCATCTGCCCAAGAATGGATTGGATATGACTACAATTCCCATCAGCCACTGGTTATGCAAGGAAAGAGTAAATTCTAGCTTCTATTCACAGCCCTCACTAACTATTAGAAGTCTGGATACACAGTAATATGAGTACCTGGCTAAATAGACCATTATTTGCTTGATGATAGATATTATGCAGCAGGCAGCACAACTTCACACACACACACATTTTTTTTCATTTCTATACTCAGAATAATGCATGCATAAATCCTGCGTGTGTGTGTGTGTGTGTGTGACAGCAACAAACAAATCTCAGCATTCACAACCATTATTTTGCTTTCTTTGTACTGTCTTTTTATAGCATGATATACAATAATGGCTTAATCTTTACTCCTAGCTATAATTTAAATTTTTAGTTGCAATATATTTTGCTACACAGAAAACTCTCAAATGTATTCATTTTCAGCCTGCTATCTTCATGGGAAGAAAAAAGAGAGCCTCATTTTAGCTGAGACATCAATTAAGTGAGGCTGTCAGCCTTTTTGTGCTTCTTTAAATACCTCCAACCAGGAGGTATCTCTTGCAGGAAAGAGTGAAAAGAACTGTAGTGACTGAGAAAATTTCCAACTAGGAGGTTAAAATAATTTAGCAAATGTCACAGTGTTGTTTTCAAAATTTTCACAGTGGAAGCAACTTGCTATCTGGAGATGAATCTAATTACTTTAGATGGCTGCTGTGATGCACAATGCTCCACTGCTATGGGGAGAGGGGAGGGGAGGTGAATTCACACAAAGTCACACTGGTAGACTTGAGTTAACCTCCTTTCCACTTTCATAAAACAAGGCAACAATTGTCACTTTCTCAGACGCAGTGATGCAAACATCACACTGGATGATATCTAAGCCAGAGTGTCACAGTGGATAGAAACAGCTGTAATTAGAGTTGCTGCTTTCAGAACTTTGTCCTCAGTGTCAAAGTTGTTGCATCTCAACTTTATGATGGTTGTGTCACTGCATTTCCACGTGGAAGCAACACAACTTGATGGCTCAGGTGTCAATGCTCCTAGGGCCTGATTTTCAAAAGAGCTCAATAGTGAATGTCAAGTTCTTTTGAAAATCTGCCTATAAGTGTCACAATAGGAGCAACTGGCTACTAAGCACTTTTGAAAAATCTGTTGTAAAATCCTGGCCCCATTAGTCAATAAGTGTTTTGTTGCTGACTTCACTGGAGCAAGGGTTTCACTCCTGGCCCTTAATAGCCACCAAAACCAGCTTGCGGGACAGCTATATCAAAATCAGAGCTGCCCATAAAAGTTAGGATGGAGAGTAGTAAAAGTTTGAATACCCAGTATTTCTGTTACATTTGTACTGGAAGATAAGACATTATTTTGATGATATTTTAGAATGTATGTTTACATATTTAGATAAAATTATAACAGGAGACGAGCCCAAGGTACACCAGTCACGTTTGGTCTAAGGGAGTTCCATTATATATTCCAGGATATTCCTACTTCTTACAGAATGAGTAAGGCTAAAGTGTGAGCTCTGGTGGGTAGAAAAGTGAGTACAGCAGCAGCACAGAAGTAAGTGAAGAGGAGAACCGAGGGCCAGATCCTTAGCTCACCTGACTGTTTTATGTTGCTGAGGCTGTGCAAATCAGTTAGAAAGCCTCCCTAAAGGGTAGGGGAATTGATGTGTAGCAGAAAGTCAGCGTAGCCTACTCAGTGTAGGGGGCATATTGGGGGGGGGGGGCTCATAGGACGACTGAAGGACTTTGAACTGCAGCAATTCCTGTCCGATGGAATGATCTCTAGGGAAATGTTCCTAACAGAATAACTTAGAGGAAAGTGGAAAGGTGGCTAAGACCAACTATTGTCACTAACACTGCAGGTGCTTTTGTGTGTTGCACATTTGTACATCAGCTACCAGTGCGGGTGAAACCATGCAAGCCACTCTTTCTTGCCACCCTAGAATGTGGGTTCTTCCGGGCTGGCATTACAACATGACGATGTTTGCAATGCCTACTGACCTTGCACACATGGTTGGCCCTAGGAATGTAGAGACGATTACATATGATGATAGATATTATTGTTTCACTGTTTATCTTGTCCTATGCCCATTCATTTTTAGAGATGTGCAAAGGATGGAAATTCTGTTTCATGAAGGATTTCAAGGGTTTGAGATTTGGCTTCATTCCTAATCAGAATGAAAACTGAAAATGTTGAAACTGTCATTGAAGGAAAATTTCAAGATTTTGTTTGTTTGTTTGTTTCAGGTTGATCAAAACATTTCATTTTAACAAAATCAAACCTTCCCCACCCCCATTTTAATTTTTACACACACAGCACAAAAATAAAACATTTGAAATGAAAAGTTGTTTTCAAAACAAAATAAAGATGTTTCATGCTGAAATTGTCAAAACAGGATGTTTCAACATTGATAGAAACTTTTCCCAGTTTTCTTCCAAAACAAGTTCTGTATTTGTACAGTGCCTAGAACAATAGGGCCTTGATCTCAGTTGGGGCCTTTAGTAACTACCAAAATAATGGGGACATGCTTGAAAATGTGGACACTGAAGGTTCATGATGTGTGTGCACAGCGGGCAGGGGTGGCTCCAGGCACCAGCGCTTCAAGCACGTGCCTGAGGCGGCAAGTGGCAGGGAGTGGCCTGCCGGTTGCTGTGAGGGTGGCAGTCAGGCTGCCTTCAGTGGTATGCCTGCGGGAGGTCCGCTAGTCCCGCAGTTTCAGCGGCAATTCGGCGGCAAGTACGCCGAAGGCGTGGGACCAGCGGACCTTCCGCAGGCATGCCGCAGAAAGCCGCCTGACTGCCATGCTTGGGGCGGCAAAATATATAGAGCTGCCCCTGACAGTGGGGCCCTGAACACCAATCAGGACCCCAGAAACATAAATAATAATAAAAATATCATTATTAATTAATTAATTAATATTAACACAAACACACAAAAGTTCATTTTGGCTTTATCAGATTTGAACAGACCTGGTCTGGAGCACGTTCTAATTTTTTTCCCAAACTGTTTGTGCAACTGGAGCATCCATCAAATATCAGGCCCCCATCAATGCAGCTTCATTTGGTGCAATATCCACGCCTAGTCATCACCAACTGAAACAACAAGAAAAAGGGTCATCTTCCTTGAGCTCTCTCCCTTCCCCCTATTTACCAACAGAACTGAATTTAGAGGGGAATTTCTTCCAAATGCTTATATTGCCATCTGGTGTTCATCTTGCGTAAATGTAAATATTTTCATATATTAACATGTAAAAAATGTGGAAAGATAACTTAAGAATATTAAGGAACAGGAAAGAATGTTCAGATTATAAAAGTCCAAATACAGGATTTTAAAATGACGCACCTATTGGCAGCTTGAGGCAGAAGTTAGAGCTAATTTATGTAACCTTAAACTTCTCAAGCCTTAAAAGAATTCATATGCAGCTAATCTCCATTTTATAAAAAGGTATAAATGCCACTCAGAGAGGGCATTCTACAAACTGTTTGTTCAGATGCAGCCTAGGTGAAAAAGCTGAACATGAGATTTCCATGTCAACAGAACATGTGTATTAACAGCCATTCCTTGTCAGACCCATACATGGGCAGGCTGACTTAATGGTCAGAGCCTAGAGTAGAGTCAGGGCCCTGGTCAGGAGTCACTTCAAGGGTCACAGTCAGAGTTAGAAGCCACGCCAAGGGTCAAGACGGTGTCAAGAACTGGAGTTAGGGAAAAGAAGCAGGAACCAGGAGGAGGAGGAACCACGCCAAGAGGCAGGAACTTGGGCTCAGGTGTCTGGTCAGCAGCAAGCCTAGCAAGCAGTTGCTCACATGCGGTGTGTGGCAGGAACAGGAAGCTTTATGCTGAGAGATGACCAATCAGCAGTCTGCTGCTAGTGCAATGATCCTCCTGAGTCAGCTGGTTTAGCCCCTGTTTGTGGGGTATCAGCTAATGTTTCCCTAGCTAGCCTGGTAGCACTGTGGTGAAGAAAGTAAGGTACTTGCTTGGCGGGCTTGGGTTCAAAGCGTGGCCTACCTGACCTTCACCCTTGCAACTACATTCAGTATTGCCAACCCCGTATATTCAAAAACCATTTTTGGTGGGTTTTTTTTTTTTATTTGCCTTCTGGTTTTTGAGCCTTTAGTGTCCACATTTTCAAGTTTGTCTTTGCATCCCAAGGACTAGAAAGTTCCTTTTTTCTATAAATAATTAATAAAAATGAAAGCAGAGATTTTCATGCAATCTCTTGATTCCAGCAACTGCAATGTTAAGAAAAACAGCAAGTATCATAAAACTCACACTAAAGTCATCAGATTTGTAACAGTGCACTCATTTCATAACAGAAGTATGAGGATTTAGGACCTGCAGCAACATCAGCTGAAGTCAAAGTTCTTTTTGATGACTTCAGCATAGGCACCAACTGGGGCTGGAGCACCCAAGGGGGAAAATTGGTGAGTGCTCTGCACCCCCTAGAAGCCAAGTTTCCCTCCTGGCTCCGCCCCCCCGTCCCAGCTCACCTCTGCCTCCACCTCCTTCCCTGGCCGTGCCACATCCCCGCTTCTCCTCCCAGCACTTGCTGCCACAATACAACTGTTTCACGCTGTAACAAGCTCTAGGAGGGAGGTGGGAGAAGCGGGAACACAGCGTGCTCAGGCAACAAGGCGGGGCTGGGGCAGGGATTTGGGGAAGGGGTTAGAATGCGGGCAGGGCAGTGGCAGGAGACAGCGGGGCAGGGATTGGGTTGGGGCAGGGCTGGGAGCAGAGGGGGGTTGAACACCCACCGGCGCCAGCAGAAGTTGGCACCTATGGCTTCAGTAAGCTGTGTATTAGATCCAAAAGGTGTTTGTCCCAGTAGTCACTTGTCTTCCTTTGGCATCCTAGCCACAGAAGTGTGCACCATTGTGGCGGGCAGAAAGCATTTTTAGGATGTTATTAGGGCTCTCGATTAATCGCAGTTAACTCACATGATTAACTCAAAAAAATGAATCGCGATTAATCACAGTCTCAATCACACTGTTAAATAATAGAATACCAATTGAAATGTATTAAATATTTGGGATGTTTTTCTACATTTTCATATATATTGTATTCTGTGTTGTAACTGAAACCAAAGTGTATATTATTTTTTATTACAAATATTTGCTCTGTAAAAATGATGAACAAAAGAAATAGTATTTTTCAATTCACCTCATACAAGTACTGTAGTTCAATCACTTTATCATGAAAGTGCAACTTACAAATGTAGATTTTTTTTTGTTACATAACTACACTCAAAAACAAAACAATGTAAAACTTTAGAGTCTACAAGTTCACTCAGTCCTACTTCTTGTTCAGCCAATCACTAAGACAAACAAGTTTGTTTACATTTACAGGAGCTAATGCTGCCTTCTTCTTATTTACAATATCATCTGAAAGTGAGAAAAGGTATTTGCATGACATTTTTGCAGCCGGCATTGCAAGCTATTTACATGCCAGATATAAATTTTATTAGAGAATATTTAAAATAAACGATACAAAGTGTTTGAAGCGTCAGTTATTGTGTCATTGGGATTGTTATTGAGCAGAACTCGTCCTCAGCATGGATGCATGTCCCCTGGCACGGAGGTTGAAGTATGAAGGGACATATAAATCTTCAGCGCATCTGGCATGTAAATATCTTGCGATGCCGGCTACAACAGTGCCATGAGAATGCCTGTTCTCATTTTCACATGACCTTGTAAACAAGAAGCGGGCAGCATTATCTCCTGCAAATGTAAGCAAACTTGTTTGTCTGAGTGAATGGCTGAACAAGAAATAGGACTGAGTGGACTTGAAGACTCTAAAATTTTACATTGTTTTATTTTTAATGTGGTTTTTGTACATAATTCTATATTTGTAAGTTCAACTTTCATGATAAAGAGATTGTACTACAGTACTTGTATTAAGTGAATTGGAAAATACTATTTCTTTTGTTTTATTACAGTGCAAATACTTGTAATCAAGAATAAATATAAAGTGAGCATTGTACACTTTGTATTCTGTGTTGTAATTGAAATCAATATAATTGAAAATGTAGAAAACATCATAATATTTAAATACATAGTATTCTGTTATTGTTTAACAGTGCAATTAATCGTGCGATTAATTTTTTAAATCGCTTGACAGCCCTACATGTTATAATTTTTAAGTTACGACTCCTTATCCCTTTTTGTTTCTTGACACCATATTAACAGTAATTCAGGTTTGCAGTTGTGTAGCCAGAGACCTGTGCCAAACAAGCAGCTAACTTTTAACATTTGTTCAACACACACCAAAAAATAACATCTTTAATAAATATTTCAATTGTGAGTCCTCTCATATGATGTCTCTCCGGGGTTATCTTCTTTATTAAGACTGATACAAGGCCCATTGGTACTACAACAAGGCAGTACAACCAGGTTTGGAACAAAATGAAGATGCCACCAGTTCCTTCTGTGATAAGGGCTTGATTTGCCACCACACCTGAACTCTGCTCACATGCAGTGCAGAGAAAATTGGTGTCAGGGAATTCTCTTTTTTCCCTTGCACAGCCAACCTCAATGCAAATAAAGCTGCAGGAGAGCCAGCTTTAACTTAGGCCAGTGGAGAAACAGGCACAGTTGAGCCACCATACCTGCCCTCCCAGCCTCTCCTAAACCTCATGCCAAAGGATGAGGATTTCCAACACCGAAGGCAACACCGATGCTTCTGCCAACTTTACACTAGGGGAAATACCCCTTACACAGGGGAAAGTCTTCAGTGACAACTTCTGGCAGCTTTGGCTTCACTTTAAATGGCACCAAGAGAACTTGGCAGGCTGGCATGCCTTGATCTGACTGCTTGGGAATTGCTAACCCTTGTCATTCTCCTCTGATGTAGATTTCTTAGTTTTTCCTTTTGTGGCTTCCTCCATGTGGGTTTTACAAATTACAATATGCTGGAGTCATACTGTTCTTCAGCTGCTCATTCTGTGAGCTGTTCAGTGGATCCCCTCTTTTCCACTGGAATTGCAGAGAGTAACAACCCTCCTTTCTTTTCTGGAGAGCTTGGATTCCAAGTTCTTGGTTTTTTACACATGAGGATGGTACACTCCAGCTGTAATATATTTTCATCTTTCTGAAGTTCCCAGCACCTGCTGTGAGTGTTCTTCTCTTCTTTTGTGTAAGAGCCGAGTGATCCTATAATAATAGATTCTTGCAGCCTGGATGATGATGACCATTTCCTCTCTAGCATTCTTCAAGAGAGTTTTTTTGGTATTTAATCTCTCTACCTAATCTCTTGTACAGACTATAAACTCTTTGGGCCAAGGTCTGTCTTTTTAGTATGTGTGTGTAGAGTGCCTAACACAGCAGAGTCCTACTCAGGGGTTGAGGCCTCTAGTTCTATTGTAATAGAAATAATGACGACAAATCATTGACCTGATGCTGGCTCCCAGATTAGAAGTAATGCATGGTGTGTCCATTTCACCACTGCTCCCTCACTCATGCTGGGTCCTAATGCATCTGCTACTCAGCTCTGTACAAAGTTAGTTTTCCCAAATTTACAGGTGCCCTTTAAGTTCTTAGATACTCTCTCTGCACACTGCAATTTTGAAGCCATCAAAATTCACTTTCATCTTTTTCTCTCTGCCCTTTGGTTTTGTACTGTCCTGCTGCACCTCAATCATTAAATCTGATTTCATGCTGACCCCTTCCTCCACAGCCAAAAGCCTCCCATAAAAGAAAAAAAATCTCCTTCTGACTCTAAAACTTTGGAATTAAACTGAACTCTCAAATATTTGAACTCAGCCAGGAGTGCTGTGAAATCTGCTCTAGTTACTGGCTAGTTATTCTATTTCTTAGACTTTGATTCCGTCAGCAGCATCATATTTTCTTCCAAGCCTATTCCTTCTGATTGTAATGAGCCACTTACCTGGCCTAATCCAAAACTCACTGAAGTTAATCAGAGTCTTTACATTGACTGGAGTCAAATTTGGATCAGATCCATAGGTGCTTGCTTAGAAGTGAGTGTGATGATCTGGACAATCTGTCTATGTGCAATTTATGAATTCTAGCTGATCTTATGAAACTGCTGTATCATTGAATGCATGAGCAGAAATGAAGTCAGATGCTATCAGGGCTCTCATGTATCTCCCAGACCAGGGACAATGGAGGATCATTAAACCTTGATTACAATGGAATGATTAAAGTCTAGAGAAAGCAGTCCAACCAAGTTTGTCTGCAGCGTTGGGGTTTAGAATAATGGAATTTCTACTGAAGCAGAATGGAGAAATTGGGCATTAACAATAGGTCTTGAAAAGCACACAGAGACTGAGAAACTCCAAAGGAACTCAGAGGGACTCACAGAGCCACAGTAAGCTTGGATAAGGGAGGGGCAGGCTTTTGTAGCAGAGGGGACCTATTCAACTGTTAACCAGGCAAGTAAGAAGGAAACTAGCTGCGCAGAAGAGAGACTCCATGAATTGGGGGAGAATCAGGAAGGGGGGAGATCCAGGACTTTAGAGGGCTCTGACCTATGCCCAAAGAATATTCAAGAATGGAGAGGAAAAGGAGGCAGAGAAATGCGTGTAGGCATTTATTATTTAGTCTAGATCTGTGTATTACTTGTGCTAGCCAAAGAAAGGAATGATTGTTTTTGGAACCCTTACAAAGTCTGTTTGCTTTCACTATCGCATTCCCCCGAAGAACTGAAATGTAAATACAGAGTGCCCACAAGGCTGGAGCCCTGGGAAAGGCTGGACTTAAGCTTTTGAGGAGCCTAGGTGGTCAGCACTCATCTTAAGGGCCTAGGGAAGCTGGGCCATAAGGTCCTGTTTCCATGAATGGGTAAAAACACAGAGTCTGTACCCAGGAAGTGTGCCAGAGAGGCCAAGGAAAGAGACAGTGCTGCAGCCTACTCAGACCAAAGAAAACTTAAGAATGTATGGGACTGGTGTGTTGGGACCCAAACTCAGCAGCCTGGTGTGACACCTGTTGGGGGACCTCTACCAAGGGCTATGAGACACTGTGTTTATCTTTTAGGCACCTTCTATCATTTCCAACAATGTTTGTCTAGGCTATTATTCTCAAAAGTGGTCATTCATTTGGAGTGCCCAAGCTGAGACACAATGGGCTTGATTTTCCAAGATGCTAAGTAACTATAGCTGCTACTAAAGACAATGGAAGATCTGGATGCTCAGCACCTTTGAAAATCAGTCTGGCCGGGTTACACTTCAAGTTCACTCCCTTTCCAGGGTAACAGAAAAGTCCAACAGAAAATCACATTAACGTAATGGCTTTTATGTGAGGCCTTCAGCCCCCACTTGGGACTCATCAGTTTTCCCCTCTTTTAATTCTGAAACTTACATTCCCCTCTTGCAGAGGTAGGGGTGAAGGAGGAGAAGCCAAGCCAGCCCTCTTCACTGGGTTGCCACCCAGATACCTTGTGTTAGGCAGTTCAGTACTGCTCCCCTACAAGCCCCGATTTCTTCCCTGGGTAGCTCCTACCTTTTCCTTTTTTGCTAGTATCCCTCCTCCTACTGCTGCTCTGGAGATATGTCTCCTCATGTGGCTTCTGCTCAGCCCGCTACTGATGAGCATCCTCAAGGTCCTCCTAAGGCTCTCTGGCAATCTCCTGACTTCAGAGTCCTCCCTCTATTCTGTTTGAGGCCTGTCTTTATGGATCCCCCTCCTCCTCCTCCTCTGTTGATATTAAATTAGTACAGACCTTTCCCATCCACCCCTCCTCCCCACTGTAACCTGGTGGGCTAATTCAGCCCTCAGTCCGCTCCTGTCAATTCTGAATTGACACCCTAGCACAAGGAAGTCAGAGACAACCACCTTTTTGTGAGAGGTTGATTTTCTTTAAAAATTGGTGATGGTTTGAAAGCTGCTCAGTAGTTTAGAATGTTGGAAGTAGTCCTGGCAGAGGTGGGTGAGAGGGTGGAGCACAGGACAGACATTATCAAGTCCATGATAAATGCAGTTTATCACATGATTCTGTATTTAATGACAGTATAATCATCCATACATATGGGGTGAGGAGGCAATCTTATTTCATCCAGAGCTGTGAATTGTTGCTTCTTTTCTTCTGGAATGTCATCAATAAAGTCCATGAATTTGTTATAGTTTTTGTGGTCATATTTTGCAAAAACTGCACTATAATTAGCAATACGAAATTGTAGCGTTGAAGATGCATATACTTTACGTCCAAGTAGGTCCAAGTGTTTACTGTCTTTGTTGGATGGGGTGGAGCAGGAATACTGCTGTTTGGCCCTTTGGTTGGCTGCGTCTACTACCAACGAGTTTGGCGCTGGATGGGTAAAAAGGAATTCAGAGCCCTTAGAAGGGATGAAGTACTTGCGATCTACTCATTTACAGGTAGGTAGGCTTGTAGCGGGGGTCTGCCGGATGGCCTTAGCAGGTTCTAAAAGGGCTGTGTTGATCGGTAATGCAACCCTAGAGGAAGAAGAGGGCTGTAGAATGTCCGTTAACTCATTCTGTTGTTCAGGGACCTCCTCCAAGTTAATTCTCAACTCACTGGCAACTCTTTTAAAAAAGTCTTGAAATTGTGAGAAGTCATCCAAAGATGTTGTAGGAGGGGGAAGTAAGGCTTCTTCAGGTGGTACCTCTGGGTCTACTGGAATAGGAACAGGATGTGATTTATCCTGCAATTGTGACGGTGCTGCTTGGTGTCTTGCATCAGTGGCAGGTTCGTCAGCTGGTGGTGCTAGGCAGGTGTTGCACCTGGTTGAGGTGGAGTAGTGAGTGTTCTCGAGGATACGATGCCCATGGGGCCCAATATTGCCACGGCAGTGGGAAGGGCATAGGTGGTGCCATCCAGGGGTTGACATGCCATGGGGCAGGAACCTGAGAGCAGGATGAGGTAATTTTTCTGTGACCTCTGTTGACTGGGGTCTGAGGATGGGAATCTTGATACAGTGAAAAGTCCCCTTGTGATCCAGCTTCCTCATCACTGGAGGAAGGCTGTCCAGACCCTGAGTCAGCCATTGGAGAGAAGTAGGCATTCAGTAGGGGTGACTGCAGGATAGGTGACACGAGGAGGTCCCTTGACTGAGTAAATTGCAGTGCGGAGGCTCCTGTGTGAGGTGAAGGTTGTGCAGGAGGAATCTGCTGTGAGAAAAAATTCCTCTGCCCTGGTGTTTTGAGCCTTGACTCACTACTAGTCAGCTCAGCAGGTGTCGGTGCCGGAGCCGGTGCTGGGAGATCAATATCAGCCTGCAGGGGGTCAGGCAGGTCCTCATATGTCAGCACTGCATCCATCACGGTGCCGAATGGTGCCAGAAGAGAGGCAGGCAACTGGAAGCCTGAAGCCTTGGCACTGTAACTTTGCTTGTCCAGGATATCGCAGAAAATTGCCATACCTGTCACAGGTTGCTCCTCCATTTGAGCTCTGGTTGGACATGAATGAGGCCTAAGAAAATTAAGAGCCTAACTTCCATTTATTTTCAGTGGGATCTGGAGCCTAAATCCCTTAGCAAGTTGAAAATCACAGCCTTAATTTTGGACAAAATTGAAATAGTATACCTAAGACCTCTCTTCAACATCCAAATAGGGGTTAAAGACCTTACATACACCAAAAGACTTGGGAAAAATACCCTCACTCATTCATCTTCACACACTCCACATCTCCACTATTTTGTACTGTGCCTATTCCAGGAGGTATTTTTTCCCTTTCAAAATATTTCATTTATTTTACAGTGACACCTTCAATATGAACTTTCCACTGGTTGTTCTTTTTATCTTGCGCCAAACTTTCTAAAGTAACACTAGAGGGTGCTTTAATACAGCTTTGCTTTCTGATCAGAATGCCTTCCTGAAAATGGAGATCATGCTGATATATCTGGAACAAAGTCAAAAGAGTGTTTCAGTTGTTACAGGATTCCAAACATTTTGTCTCTTTCCAGGGGAAAACAAACTCACTGGAAAATCATTAAAATGAAAGCAACAGGCAAAATTACCTACCTGTTTCACCATGTGATTCTCAAGAGCTCTGAAATTAATAAAATTTGCATAGGCAAAACTGATTGCCTTGCATTCCATTTATATAAATTTAACCCCATGCTGAAAAACAATTGCTCTCCATGCCAAGTAAAGCTAAAATCTGGGACTTCGAGAATGTGGGAAAACTTTTGGTTCATATAATGAGAGAGTAGGGTCATCTGTCTCCTTGAAATGCTGTGATCAAATAACAAAATGAACTCCTCTCGTTAATATTTAAATGAATTTACCTGGAATGAAGCTGTTTGTGAAGAGCTGCTGGTTTTATAGTACGCTTCTTTAATTCACTAGGAATCTCTACCAATTTTACAGTGCTTACATACATGCAATTCTGATAAATGCTCTCTTGGTTGTGGCTGAATACACCCAGCTGGTCAGGAAAACAACATATAATATGGAAATACATGAGAGATTAATCTATGGTGTAAGTGCATTGGACTGCACAGAGTTGAACATGTGATGAATATCACCTAACAAAATCAAACAGAGCAGAAAATTCGGTATGTGAAATATATTTAATAGTTAGGTCTGCAAGACTGAGAACCACTAGTAATTATGAGCTGAAATGCAATGTTGTACAAACATGGGAGATGATGTGCACATCTGGTGGAACATGGGCTACTATTGCTAAACACTTCGCACCTAACGGATCCATAGTTTTGTGCCTATTGTAGGTACTGATGTACACTCCTAAAGAGCGCTGAATCCCACAGAACATTTTATCTTTAACCATAATTGTAAAGCTGATATATTCAATGGCAACTAACCAGCAGTGACTGGAATGGGATCACTGAAAGCCTGATTCTGTCACCTTTGCTTAGGTTGAATGGTACCTTATTATGCAAGCAGTCCCCTATTGGAAATAAGGTACTATGTGAATGAGGCTGATAGAACTGAGGGATGAGTTTCTGTGACTTGGAAATCATTTTCTAAATGCAAAAAGGAAATTTGCAGATTAAGGGCTTGATTGTACCCTTAAAGTACAACTCTGCCCAATCAGAGTACCAGGATAAATCTAGAATGCCTCCTGGAGGTTCTCAGCATACATGGGCCATATGCCTTGTGCTTTGGGGTGCAGCATACTTTGTCCTGCATGTGGCTCCCACCCCACAGGCCAGTGCAGGAGAGGATTGGCTGAGCTATGCCTACTCTTTGGCCTTCCCTTCCCTTTGGGATCAGGGTGATGTGTGTTCCTGGGAAAGATGGTACAAAGAGAGTAGTCCATGCTCTTCCCTGCAATAGTGCCTGGCTCTTCTAAGACAGGAAGTGCTGTTGAGAGCTCCATGCAAAGAGCTGCAAAAAGAGAGCCATTTGCAGTACACAACACCAAGTTTTACTGGCCCAATAAAACCCAGGAACTATGCTACAAACTTCCCCCCACCCCCACCAAATCAGAAAAATTTACACAAAATATTCCATTTTAGGTCAGGTCAATGCAGATTGAAAAATTGTAGTTTGTCTAATTGAATCAAAACTTTTCATTTTGTGTCAGTTTTGTGTTGATTGGTGTCAACCTGAGGTGCCTCATGGGAGTCGTAGCTTGGGTGCCTCATGTCCCCATTCTGCTTCAGGGCAAACTACACCTCCCATGAAGTACCACAGTCTCCCTTCTGGCTAAATCGCCAGAGTGCATCAAGGGAGTCTCCTGACATGATGCATCATGGGAGATATAGATCACCCAGCCCAATGGAGAAGAAGGGACATGAGACACCCAAATTACAACTCCTATAGCACTGAGGCAGCTCTGGCGGGCACTGTTCAATGTCAAATTGAGCTGAAATGAAACGTTTGAGTATTTCCAAATCGAAATTTTTCAGAATTTTCATTACATGAAACATTTCTATATTTTGACTTTTTGTCCCAATTAACAAACAAATGTCCCAATTAAAAAACAAATGTCAAAACAACAAATGCCAAAATATCGGAATCACCTGTAGGATAGAAATGCTGGTTTTAGACCAGCTCTGATTCACACTTGCACCCACACGCACACTTCTCATTTAAAGATCACTCCTGTAAGAGGAAGGAAGATATCTTGCCCATCTCATTTCTGAATGCCCCCACCATGCAAGCCCATATAAAGACCAGGATCAAACTGGCCCTAAAAGTTTGGCATGTACCCTGTCTGTTATATCTATCTCCCATCCAAAGAAGCAAACAATTGATACAATATGTTGTGTAATGTTGGGTATATTGTATATTTATACAGAGCACCAGAAAAGTATCTATTTCAGCACAATCCCAAAGCATGGGATATGTTTTGATCTTTTCTTTCTTATTTTAATGTTATTTTTTATTTCCATTTATACCTTTTTTAATATTTATGCAAGCTGCGGAGATCTGCTTACACAGATTGATGTTTTTAATCAGAGTTAAAATTTGTTTGGTTTTCATTTAATCAATAGCAGAATGGGAAAGGGAATAAGATTACATTAATTAATTTAATGAAGACCTAAATTATTTCCTTTCAGATACAGTTACAAAACCAGGTACATAAGCCAGGATCAAATGTTCCCTTGTGATTTTGCTTATTCGGCAATAAAAGTTATATAACTGTTTGTTTTAGATGTGGTTATATCAAAAGGACACATTATCCAATATTCTCTGGGTATAATTATGTAGCTTTTAAAATGAACTACATTTAACAGTGCTCATTGTCTGTCTGATGAAGTCTGATTAGTAATTTTTACAGAATCTTCAGATGTCTTTTTAAAACAATCTACAGCAGAAAGTGATTTTATAAAGCACCAAAGCACATCTAAAGAAACATAGAATATGAGGTCCCAGTTTACTTGATGTATCTTCTTTAAATTGAAGATATGTGCATCTGTACAATATCACCGACACACTATACAGTATTCGGCACTCAAAGTAATTTAAGTATATTTTTGTCATTCCCAAGTGTTTCAGTGTTTTACCTGTAAAAGCAACAAAGAATCCTGTGGCACCTTATAGACTAACATGTTTTGCAGCATGAGCTTTCGTGGGTGAATACCCAGTTCTTCGGATGCAAGTGGTGGAAATTTCCAGGGGCAGGTTTATATATGCAAGCAAGAAGCAAGCTAGAGATAACGAGGTTAGTTCAATCAGGGAGGATGAGGCCCTGTTCTAGCAGTTGAGGTGTGAAAACCAAGGGAGGAGAAACTGGTTCTGTAATTGGCAAGCCGTTCACAGTCTTTGTTTAATCCTGAGCTGATGGTGTCAAATTTGCAGATGAACTGGAGCTCAGCAGTTTCTCTTTGAAGTCTGGTCCTGAAGTTTTTTTGCTGCAGGATGGCCACCTTAAGATCTGCTATTGTGTGGCCAGGGAGGTTGAAGTGTTCTCCTACAGGTTTTTGTATATTGCCATTCCTAATATCTGATTTGTGTCCATTTATCCTTTTCCTTAGAGACTGTCCAGTTTGGCCGATGTACATAGCAGAGGGGCATTGCTGGCATATGATGGCATATATTACATTGGTGGACGTGCAGGTGAATGAACTGGTGATGGTGTGGCTGATCTGGTTAGGTCCTGTGATGGTGTTGCTGGTGTAGATATGTGGGCAGAGTTGGCATCGAGGTTTGTTGCATGGGTTGGTTCCTGAGCTGGAGTTACTATGGTGCGGTGTGCAGTTACTGGTGAGAATATGCTTCAGGTTGGCAGGTTGTCTGTGGGCGAGGACTGGCCTGCCACCCAAGGCCTGTGAAAGTGTGGGATCATTCTCCAGGATGGGTTGTAGATCCCTGATGATGCGCTGGAGGGGTTTTAGCTGGGGACTGTATGTGATGGCCAGTGGAGTCCTGTTGGTTTCTTTCTTGGGTTTGTCTTGCAGTAGGAGGCTTCTGGGTACACGTCTGGCTCTGTTGATCTGTCTCCTTATTTCCTCGTGCAGGTACTGTAGTTTTGAGAATGCTTGGTGGAGATTTTGTAGGTGTTGGTCTCTGTCTGTGGGGTTAGAGCAGATGCGGTTTTACCTGGTTACTATTAAAGCTAAGCTGGAAAAAACTAAAGACCACCTGTGCCTTTTATGAACATGGAGCATTTGGATATAGACCAGTCGGGAAGTTCTAACAATGGGAGCCATGAGTGCTCCTGGATTTTTGCAGTAGCACCTTTTACTAGCCACATTTACAAAGAAAAAGAGTTGAACAGTCATGGGACCCAATTCTGATTTCGCTTACACTGGTGTAAATCAGCAGCAATTACACTGGAGTTAAATTGAGAGAGAGAGATTGGTGCTAGGAGACCATTCCTGATAGTGTAATTTATAATCTGCTCTAATTTATACCAGGGGCCAGCCTCACTGGCAGCCCTCTCCAGGACTGAGGAGTATAAAGGTGGCTTAGAGGTTGTAAACTATATCTTCTCCTTCTTCCTTAGGCCATGCAGCAAGCACAGCTCAGCTGAACAAGAAGTTAATCTTTTTTTATTTGTTTTCAGGAATGTCATTATGATGTTGAATTATAAATAAATAACAATACAAATCTTAATTCTCTCACATCAGTGATTCTAAAAGGTCACTTCACTTTTTCATACAGTCACATTAGCTTATATCGTACAACAGTAAATTTCACAGTATTAATGAAATAATCTAGTAGCACCTATGTTTCTGAGATATTACCAATGTGGGATGGCAGTGGAAAAAAATCAAGAAAGAGAAGAGGATTGTTTTCATGGAAATAATAATTGTAGGGTTCAGGATATTAAGCGTGGGCAAATCCTGTACACATTCAAACCTACACACAAGAGAACAAGAGTTGCAAGATTAGTTTGCAGAGTTCCATGAAATTTTCACAATAAAACTGGAGGTGTTATTACAAATGCAAAACTCAAGCCAGGCTACCTAATATTCATGCATCTTTCAGGCCTAGTGTCAAGTAACTCTGGACCAAGTTTGAAGTGGACAGTCAATTTCTGGGTTTGGGTGGAGACTCAGTGGGCTTTAACTGTGGCTCACTTTGATTTTGGGATTTATTTGACTCTGAAAACTATAATGAAACTTGAGCATTATAAAGCCAAAGCAGAGAGTTGAACCCTCTGAGTTTTGCACAGCTCTGCTAATTCACCTCACACAATGCACTGAAAATTTACCCTCTCCCCTTCACTGTCAGCTGTCAAAGCTCTTTGACTATCTTACCCACACTCTGGCTGACAAGCTGCCTGCCAGTCATTCCTCAAGGTAAGAAAGTTAACTATACAGTTAGGAGCCTGGGACATAACCTCCCCACTGGCAATGACACTTTGGGTGTTTCTGTAATTAAAGCAAGCCTGAAGTCAGATCTTTGCCATCCACCTTTGGAGTCTGTGATAAACCATAAATTTCCAGAGGTGCTGCTCTCTCCAATCCTTCGACTCGTGCTCAGCACAACTGACAACAACAACAAACAAAACAGAAGAGGATTAGTTTCTCTTCAAAAGATATTTCTTTGGTCCCAGGGAGAACTGCATTTCCCCCCAGGAGTTGATGTGTTCCATACTTGTTAGAATTTACCAGCTAAGCCAAGGGCAACACAGATACGTTTGCCAACATCAAAAAGCATTTGTCATGGTTTCCTAAGGGGCCTATGTACAAAGCTCACTCTGTGTATTAGAGCCTTGCCCACACCTACTTCAGGGCATATCCTTCAGATGCGGTGCCTCCTTAGATGTCTGATATCAGAAATGTGGAAGTGACCATTTTAATGTTCAAATATAAATATTAAAGAAACCATCACTAGGGGCCCATTGCTCTCTCCATTCATACAGGAAGAGGAGGAAGTAGCACTGGGAGAATGGAAGGGTAAAACAGCTTTATAGTACCATCCTTCCAACATCCCTACAGAGCCACTCCATCAGCACTTTGTAGTACTGAGGCTCTGCTGGGTTGGGTGGGGTATGGTGGGGGAAGGAGATGGACAGAACTAGAAAGCCCCTCTTTGGACCTGGTGGATTCATGGTCTATAATCTGGATGGAAGTGAGCAAATGTTCCTGTTATCCTGACTGTCTAAGGCAGGCAATTATAAAGCAGTCACTGTGGTATCTGAATGCTAATTTAGACCCCTATTCTGCAATTCTATTCTACTGTGTTCTATATAGATTCTTATACCATGTGCTTCCCCGATAGTATCTGAGTGCAATCAGATCCAGGCATACTGAACTTAACGCCTCCGGGGAGCACCATTGACTTCAGTGAAGCTGTGCATGGCTGAACTCTTGCAGATATAGGTCTTACTCTCCACTCCCTATGCAGTGTGTTCATTGTTCACATTTCTATCACTTTGGACAATGAAGATGGGCTAGCCAGTTTGATTTGTGCTCAGAGTCCGTTTTTTAGTCTGTTACTTTCTTGTTCTCAATACTAATGCTGCAACATATAGGTCTTTGCAAATACTTCTTGCAAAGTCTATTTTCTAGTGAAATTAGAAGATTATATAGATGTTTCCCATTAGTCTTAGTTTTAGTTAAAACTTAGTTTTATAACACCTAAAATGGGCAAATTTTGACAAGAGGGTATCTCTATAACTTCTCATTTTCCAATTTTTTTACACACAGGTTTATTTGCTTTTCGTCTTCCTGAAAGGAAATTTTCTTCCCTGCCTTTATTCTGTAATTCAGTACATATTGTGCCAGACCCTCCACTGCTGCAAACAGGTTAAAATCACTGGAGCTATCCGAGGAGCTAGCCCACTATGTTTAACTGGATTTTCTTTAAGACTAAATAAAATGTACTGATATTTAAAAAAATAATATTGCTGCAACAAGACTATTACACTGCATTGTAAAAGCTCTGATATGATAATAGAAGTCCATGGGAATAAAGTTATGGATCACAAAGTGACCCTTCATGGTACTGTGTGTATGGAAATTACATTATCTTGTGAGGAGAGCCCCCTTACATTGCAAACGGGATTACATTAAAGAGCACAACAAAAGAACACATCTCTTTAGAAACTTCTCAATAAGCTACCCCACGGCCTGCCCTGAGGTAAGCAGAGAAGTGTGGTGTTTTCAAAGTGTGATAACTGTAGCTGTGATTCATACAAAATAAAAATCCACACTGACATATAAAGCCACATTGTGCTTATCTATTATATAGAATGACATGAGAGACTATTCCATTTGATCTAATATATTTTGTTCTTCTGGCATTTTCTGAACCATTGGCTTTTCTCTCTCTTTCTAAATGTACTGAAGATTAAACTAAATTCCCTGCCAGATGCAGAGGTCATATGGGGCCAGGAGTCATCAGAGGGCAACTATTTTCCAAAGGTGCTTTGAGCATGGTGTGAATGAGTCTACCATTGTAAAATATAATGCGGTCTACAGAGAAGCCCTTAGAACGGGGACGGAGGGGAGGGACAGCTCAAACAGGAAATCTCTATTAGAGAATCACAGGAGCTATGTGATTTTTACCCTTTCTTCTCATTTAGTTATGGCCATTATCCCCATCACCAGAAAATATGAACATCTGGACCGCTGGCTCACGTGTGTGTATCCCTATTTTCTCAACAGCAAGTTGCCAACTTGTGATACAGAACACTGGATTCAGGACTGAAGGGACAAACACACAGGCCACCTGCTGAACCCTGCCTGACAAGCAATTATTAATAGGTTTCCTCTCCCTGTTGCTGGGCTACCTGACCGCAGCAGCACTGAATCTTTACCACAGCAGCTCCTGCCAGTCACCAAGGCCACCTGCCATTTCAAGAGGGATCGACTCCATGTGGCAGAGGACAGATGGCAGCAGCAGCTGGAAGCCTCTGCAAAAATATAAACAAATAAAGAACAGCATACGTGGAAAGAGGTGCTCCCCTCAGAACTGATCGAGTAGTCCAGAGGGGTTCCCTTCTTAGAGAACAAGTGTGTGAGAGAAGCCGTTTAATTAGAGGAATGGTATTCTTGCCATAGAAGAGCAAAACAAAGGTCCATCCAACTTAGTATCCTGCCACAAGCAGTCACTGACATGACATGGGGATATGCTGCCAATAGTTTAACATGGGGCTCCCATAGAGAATTCCCTTCACCATATACTGCAGTGCATATATTTGCAGAGAGGAGAGATGAGGGTCTGGTTGGGGGTATACATTTGATTTTTCCATCTAAACACACGTGCTTTCTCATAACCAGCACCTGTTGGCAAACAAACTCACAGTAAGAGCATTGTCTGGAAAAGTTCATGATTTGTTCTTGAAAAGGTTAGAGCTGGCCCAAATGGGGTGTGGTGCAGAGCTCCAGTGCTTATGGGGAACAATCAGAAAGAGCATGCTTCAGGCAGGAACAATTCTGCCCTGGCTATGTGTTCCCTGGTGAATTTGGATGATGCAGCTTGTTCCCACTAATGCACTCAAGCCGCCTCTAGAGGCTGGTGTGAAAGGAAGCAGGGAAGTCATTGCTCTGCCTGTTTTGAGTGTCTTCAATCCCAGTGTGCACATAGATGGAAGTCTCTTATTTCCCCCAACTACAACAATTTAAACTGTGGCTGGCTAGGAGGGGGGGGACTATGGAGGTGTATTGGAAGGGAGTAGAGTTGTTCTCCCTTCCCCACTCCTAGTCCACATAAGGACCAACCACATCTAGCTCATAGTGAGAATACTAATATAACTTATACCCAATTGAAACTGAAGTATTGAGCCTTTATGTGGGTCTGGGAGAACCTAGGAAATTATTTTAAAGTATCTGCTGCAATCATATCTATTCCAAAGGCAACAAAATGTTCTCTCCAGAAGTATTTTTCTGAACCTTAGGGACAGGTCATCTCTGGCAGGGATAATTATCAGATGTCAAATGCACGGAAATCATACAAACTCAACAATCTAGGGGAGCACTATTCACAAAGCACTCATAAATCCCCTGAAAAACTCCGTGCAGCACCTTTCTGGACTGATATCCACCATTTCTTCTTGATTTAAATAATGTCAAACAGCTGTGCAAACTCATATAGAGGGAACAAATGCCTTCCCAGCTTCCATTCTTCCAGTCTCATTATTCCTTGGAGTTTAAAGTTTGCATGTCTTATCATAATTTGGATTCACATACTACTGTACCTTAAGTGCAGGTATCTATTTGATACTTATCTCCATTCAGGCCCCTTTTAAATTCAACTAAACTTTTTCACTTGATTACTTGTGGAAGTAAATTCATCCCACAATTAATTACACACGTTGTAAACAGGTACCTTCTTCTATTCATGCTGTATTTTTACTAGTCAGCTTCAAGAACATTTCCTAGTTAGAATAATATAGGCAGGAGCAGCATCTTGCAATCCATGCTAAGTAAGGAGCAGCACTTAACTGTACAGTGATAGGAATAGGGCAGGAACCAAATGGTGATTCTGAGAGTTGCACAGTTCAGTCTCTTCCTGCCCTTTGTTCCATGGTGGGGAAGTAAGCGGCACCAATCCTTTTCCTGGCAGAGATCACCTCCCCATCAGGGCCGGCTCTACAGTTTTCATTGCCCCAAGCAGCGCACCGAATTGCCGCCGCAGGCGGTGGGGGTAGTCCGTGTGCCCTTAGGGCGGCAGGTGCATTTCCGCCCCGGACAGCTAAACCTAGAAGCTGCTGCTGCCGAATTGCCGCCACCGCGGAAACGCGTGTGCCGCCCTAAGGGCACACCGACTGCCCCCGCCACTCGCGGCGGCAATTCAGTGCGCTGCTTGGGGGCAAAACAACAGGACTGCCGCCCCTTGTAACTCCACCAGAGAGGTCCTTTGGGGCCATCTGCCTGTCCCAAGTCAGGGTAAAGGAGGAGGGTTGGGCGTGGGGCTAGCAACTCCACCCTGTAAAAATCAGCTTGCTACAGAAACGCCAACAATAGAGTTAACAGAGACTTTTAGCCTAGAAAAAGAAGGGTCTTCAACTCGAAGATGCATGACGCTGGGTGGTGAAAGCCGCGAGGAAGCCACTAAGCCGATCACCCTTCTTACAACCAGGAGGATTACCATCGGCACATGGAATGTGAGGACCATGTACGAGTCAGGAAAGACGGCGCAGGTTGCAGCAGAGATGAGGAGCAACAACCTGACCCTACTAGGCATTAGCGAGACAAGATGGACGCAAGCTGGACAGAGCTCCAGATCCGCTGGCCAGACACCATCAGTAACATCCACCTCTTGGAGAGGACCCATCAACTCCCAGCAGAGGAAGAAATTAGAAGGAGAAGGTGGGGCTGGATAGGACATACACTACGCAAGCAGCCAACCAACATCACCAGACAGGCACTGCAGTGGAACCCCCAAGGCAAGCGGAAAAGAGGCCGCCCAAGAAATACCTGGCGACGCGACCTTCAGGTTGATAGCAAAAAAATGGGCTATACCTGGAACCAGCTAGAGCGAATGGCCCAGGATAGAAGACTATGGAGATCTGTGGTTGGCGGCCCATACCCCGGTTGGGGTGACGGGCATGAATGAATGATGAATGATGCCGCCCCTTGCAGATTGCCGCCTCAAGCACCAGCTTGGAATGCTGGTGCCTGGAGCCGGCCCTGCTCCCCATCCACAGAACTCAGCTGTGCTGGCCAGAGCAGTGGGAAGGGTGGAGCCAAGTTTCCACTCAGTCCTCACTTACCTGTGCAAGAGGGGAAGTAGCCACCCAGAGGTGACTGCTTTCCCTGTTCCTCTCCTCACGGTCTGGTGACAGAGCTAGCCCATCCAGGGGAGCGAAGAGGCTTCTTACACACCCTTTATCCCCTGCCTGGGCTTGCAGCTGGGCACAACTGAATCCTATGAGACTGGAAGAGAGGAAGAAGTCAATCCAATGCAAACCTTATTTTGAATACCTCTGTCATGTTTTCCCTAAAGCTGCACAAAGTAGTTTAACTCAAATTGCAAAACTATTCAGCTTAGGCTACATACTGGTGGCAGCAGCAGCAGACATACTATGCACAAGAGAGTTCAGTAACTCATGCACTACCAAAGACCTTTTGAACCAGCTGGAGGTGAGATCATATCAGGCTGAATGGCTAGCTGCTCTCCTGAAACATTGCTAATGTGGTTCATACAGTGTGTGAGAGGGCACCCATCTTTGTGCACTGCCTCAGCTGAAATGTTGAGGGAGTCCTGCCTGGAGCAATGGGCATGGAAAGAGGATGGTCACCATAAACTGTGGCCATATTAGCCAGTCCTGCTCACAACACAGCACCGCACCACAAGGAGGTGCTTCCCTGCCACCAGCTGCAGTAGCTCGGCTGGCATGGCTATCTGAACACCACACTGTAATCTAGAACATTTCCTTCAGTCCTAGAAGGACACTGGTCTGCATTTCTGCACCATCTTAAGACCATATAAGCATGTAAGAATTAACTGCATTGGTACCACTGGAAATTTTGTCTAGATTGGATTTACCTTTGTAAGCAGAACACAATCGTCTCCTAAAAAGATACTTCAAGAAGTCACATTATCCAATATCAGATCACACCTGACAGCATTAACTTTGAGTTGGAATACTGCTAGCCAGCATTTGAGAGTGCAGCAGACTCCAGTTCAGGGAGTTAAATCCTTATGTCTGCAAATAGAGGTGTACGTTACACTTTTCCAAAATGTGCATCCCATCTCTCAAACAGCTGATCTGTTTTAATCTCATCCTGGCTGAAAATACAGCACAATATTAGTAATGCTGTGGCAGGATACACCTGTCTGTGGGCAGTTGCACAAAGACATAAGGGGTATTTCAGATAAATAAAATGAAGATGAGAGTATTAATGGAAGTACTTCTTCGCACAACACACAGTCAACCTGTGGAACTCTTTGCCAGAGGATGTTGTGAAAGCCAAGACTATAAACAGGGTTAAAAAAGAACTAGATATGTTCATGGTGGATAGGTCCATCAATGGCTATTAGCCAAGATGGAAAGGGATGGTGTCCCTAGCCTGTTTGCCAGAAGCTGGGAATGGATGCCAGGGCATGGATCACTTGATGATTACCTGTTCTGTTCATTCCCTCTGTGGCACCTGGCATTGGACGGGATACTGGGAAAGATGGACCTTTGGGCTGACCAGTTCTTATGTAATGTCATTTTATTTCTAACTGCTCCTGAGAGGCAGCAGTTAGTTATAGTGTGTATAATGTACCCTGACACCCAGAAAACCTACCAGCCACTCCTGTTAAATAGTACTTTTTATTTTCCCCCCTTTGTAGGAAGGCACTGTATTACCCAGGATGTATAACAGACTACACAAATCACAGGGCAAACCAATTATTTCTGGGATTAACTCTCACTATGAAACCATTTGCTATTCTATTGACTTTATGTATCAATATATTATGAGAGTAAAGGAGCCAGAAACTATCTTTCACAAGAGATTATAAGGAAACATAAGAATTACTACTGGTCCAACTAGTCTTAGCTATTAGTCAATACCAGATGCTTCAGAAAAAGGAGTACGAAAACCTTATAATACAAATTACAGAATAAACTCCATTTACGGGGAAATAGCCTAGCCCTAGTGCCTCTGTTGGCTAAAAAGCACAGGCGGAGCACAGCATTCCGGGGGACGGCATACCACTGATTTAGATAACGCATCATAATATTCTCACAATTGTTTTCTGTCACAGCCATGTTCCATCTTAATATTCTGTTTGCCTGTCTCACTGCCTCTGCACATTGAGCTGAGGCTAGTATTGAGCTCCCCAAAATACCCTCCCCAACACAAGTCATTATTCAGGCTAGTTCCGATTAATCTGGAACCCAGCAATGAGGAGTTCAAATGATTTATTCCAGTGTGTATTACCTTGATATCATCAACACTGATTTTCATCTGCCATGGTGCAGCTTCTTCATCTAGTTTTATAAAGTCCTTCTAGATTTTTTTTAATCTTCTCTAACCTAAATAACTTTGTGTCATCTGCAAATGTTTCCATAGTACCATCCACCATATCAGTTAATGAATCCATCCTGATAGAGCCAAATTGTGAAATCAACACAAGAATTTGACTGGTTAGTTCCATATATTGGGAATACACAAAAATGACTAAGAGGATGCTGAGTCATACAAGCAGAGGCATGACTCACAGGAGAATCAGACGTAATGAAGTGTGAGTTCACAGGTGTTATGAGGGTTAACGGTCAGGCAGTAGGAAGTTGACTTGCAATAGGAGCATGATTGGGTCTCTTTTGAGACTGAACTTGAGAGAAAAAACTTTGCTATACGGGAGCATATTCTAAAAAAGACTCATTCCCTTTTCTCCATAAGGAAATGAGCCTTATACTACATACAACATTAATTTGATTCATATTGTTTTAGACTTGCAGCTTAGTAGTGAGAGAGTGGAAAAGAGAAAATGTAATGGCAGGGAGAAAGGCAAGGGTGGGGGACACCAATGACTACATAGTGCTGCTAGACACCAACTTTTATCAACTGCTAGATTAATCTTTCTTCTTGTTTATATTCTGACAGAAAAAAAATAATGGAGTCAGGCAAGGTACAGAAATTATTTTCAATTATTTGCATAGATTTTTAACTTTTATGCCAGAAATAAGGCCCATTGAAAAGGTTTCATTCATATCTTGCAAACAAGTTGGAGGCCTCCACTCTGCATGATACTTAAGCCTATAACTAATTTTATGCAGGCTTATAGTTCCATTACATTCAATGGGACCGCTATTGTGCTTAAACTGGTGCATGCTTAAATACCTTGCTGAACTAGAGCCTGAGTGACGAAGCATTTGAAAATCCTGCGCCTGATTCACCACTGCTTTGCGCTAATGAAGTTACACTAGTATAAAAGTGGAGTAATGTACTGGGGAATTAAGCCCATTATTTTTCAAGTTTCTTTTCTCAAAAGTGCCTCCCCATATCTTCAAAATAATGCCACAATTTTGGAAGAAAAATTAAGAACATCACAGAAAGTCACATTTTTTCTAATTGTTTGTGAATATGCCCCTCAGATAAATGTTAGAATACAATGCAGAAAAAATAATGGGAAAATACAACATGGGAAAGAGAGAAGAGGGGAGAATATAAGCAGCAGGGACCATTATGTTCTCCTCACTTGGGGTCCACTCCTGCAAGGTGCTTAGACATCCTCAATTCCCACTGATTTCTTTCCTCTCTTTTATTATAAACTCTCCCTCTGGGACAGATTCATCAGTGTTTGAACCTAACTTTTCCTCTGTTGCATTCACATTGGCTTCACCAGAAGGTGTCAGTGGTCAGCACCACCCAGGATTCTGCCATTAATCATCTCACATATATTCCTAAATGGTAAAAACGAGCTGCTGTAGCTTTATTAGTGTCATAGGTTTATTCCCCAGTTTGAACGTTAGCGTTCACAAGATGGGGACCTGCATGGACTCCTCTAAACTAAAATCCTAGTTTAGATCTGGTAAAGCTGCCACCAACCAAAAATATAGTGTTTTGGTACACTTTCCATTCCTCCCAAACCTTCCCTGGGAACACAGATCCAAGCTCCTTGAATCTTAACACAAAGGGAAATAATCCATTCCCCCCTCTCCTCTCCAAGTCCTTAGGAGAGATACCTGGATTCAAATTCCTTGAATCAAACAAAGAGGGATTCACTTTTCCCCCTCCCCTTCCCCTGAAAATCCAAACAAGGGAAGAAATCAATCAAGTTCTAAAAAGAAAAGATTTTATTAAAAGAAAGAAAGAAAGTACACTATCTCTGTAATACCAGGATGGAAAAAATTACAGGGTCTAACTTATAAAAACTGGAGAGACTTCCCCTCCCTCCTCCTCAGAATAATCAAAGTAACAGCAACAGACATAAAGATATTTCTTCAGCAAACACACAATTGCAAATGCAGAAATTAATTATAAGACTAATTCGCCTTTCTAATACTCACTATACTGAATAGAAGAAAATACTTCAGGAAACTTTGGAGAACTTGAAGAATATGTCTGGCCTCTCTTAAATCCAAAGAGAGAACAGCAAATCAAACAAAGGACACAAACAAAGACTTCCCTCCACAGAGATTTGAAATTATCTTGTCCCTTGATTGGTCCTCTGGTCAGGTGTTCATCAGGTTACTGAGCTTGTTAACCCTTTACAGGTAAAAGAGACCTTAACCCTTAACTAACTGTTTTATGACAATTAGAAATAATTTACATTGTGGTAGATCAGTTTGCTCATCCCTGATGCATTTTAGTATTTGCCTCAATGTCAACATTATTTTTTTGTTACCAAGGAACTTCTCATTAAGCAGCACCTATTGTACCATGATGTTATTGTACCCAGCTGTGGAGTGCACTCAGGAGCTCTTGGACTTGGTTTGATTTACAATGTTCTTAGATTCCAAGGACAGTACTAGCTTCATTCATTCATTCACCCAGGAAAGCAGTACAAGAATAACTCTGTCACAACTCATTCAGCTACAAAGATACCCTGCCGCTACTAGACAGTTTGGCTAAAGCATACCACTTTCTTCTGTGTCACTTCTGAGGTGACTTATCATCATATCAAAAGTCAATGACTGACTTATGTGGATTACTAAATCCACAGGCCTGTGGACAGAGTGCTGTTTAATGGGGAACACTGTTATTTTTTTTTTTGGATGTGACACAACAGGCTGGTGTACAATCATGATTTTGGAAGAAGGCTATACAAGTCACTGACCCCAAATAGGTAAGTGGCAAGAAGGAAGACAACAATTTTTTATTTTTTTTTACATGGGGAAAGTGATATTCAGCTAATGTTGTTAGCAACATTATAAGCCATGCAAACTCTTAAGAGTGGCCTTGAATGTTTAATACTGAAGTCAATCCTTCTTTCATATGAGGTTTGTTTTTAGTTACTCGTAATCAAACTTATTTACCTCGTAACTATTTGAATCTATCAATCTGAGGTACTTATATAGCCCCTTTACCATACTATCTGAGGACCTCACAATCTTTAATGTATTTATTGATCCTCACAACACAACCTCTGTAAGGCAGGGAAGTACTATTATACCCATTTTACAGATGGGGAACTTAGGGTACGTCTACACTACGGGACTAATCCGAATTTGCATAAACCGGTTTTGTAAAACAGATTGTATAAAATCGAGTGCGCGTGGCCACACTAAACACACTAAATCGGTGGTGTGCGTCCATGGTCCGAGGCTAGCATCGACTTCTGGAGCGTTGCACTGTGGGTAGCTATTCCGTAGCTATCCCATAGTTCCCGCAGCCTCCCCCGCCCCTTGGAATTTCCGGGTTGAGATCCCAGTGCCTGATGGGGCAATAATCATTGTCGCGGGTGGTTCTGAGTAAATGTCGTCAGTCACTCCTTCCTCTGGGAAAGCAACGGCAGACAAGCATTTCGCAGCTTTTTTCCCTGGATTGCCCTGGCAGATGCCATAGCATGGCAATCATGGAGCCTGTTTTGCCTTTTGTGACTCTCACCGTATGTGTACTAGATGCCGCTGACAGAGGCGATTCAGCAGCGCTACACAGCAGCATGCTTTTGCTTTTGCATGACAGCAGAGATGGTTATCAGCCATACTGTACCATCTACTAATCCATAAATTGGTAATAAGATGATCGTGGCTACCAGTCCTTTTGCACTGTTCCATTTGCTGCTGTCATAAGTGCCCCTGGCTGCTCTTAGCCAGGGGCGCAAAAGCCAAAATTGGGAATGACTCCCTGAGTCAATCCCTCCTTTTTGGTATCTAAAAATAGAATCAGTCCTGCCTAGAATATGGGCAAGTGTACTAGAGAACCACTGTATCAGAGAACCAGAGAGCACAGCTGCTCTGTGTCAGATCCTGCAGAAATTATGAGCTGTATGCTATTCACAGGGGGTGCTCCTGCAACAACCCCACCTGTTCATTTCATTCTTCCCCCAGCCTTCCTGGGCTACCGTAGCATTGTCCCCCCACTTGTGTGATGAAGTAATAAAGAATGCAGGAATAAGACACAGTGACTTGTTAGTGAGATATGAGTGGAAGGCAGCTGCTATGATAGTCCAGACAGGACAGTAAGGAGTGTGTAGGAGAGGAACCCAGCATCCCTCTGCTAGTTCAGGGGCACTTGAATCTTTTTTTTACACATGAAGGGTGGGGGCTGATGGAGCTCAGCCCCCTGTTGCTATGACGACAATGGATATCAGCCATACTGTACCATCTACCAGGAAAAATTAGGACCAGGCACCCTTGATCGACCTGACAGATGCTAGTCAGCATGGTTACCAGTCCTTTTGCACTGCCCCATGTGCCAATAGGCTGATGACGAGGACGGATACCAGTCGTATTGTACCATCAGCCAGCCATAGCGTGGGGGGAGCTAGGATGTTGGTGTTGAGTGCTGCACCATCGCGTCTATCTGCAGCATTCAGTAAAGATAGGGTGATATGTAAAAGAGTCAAGAGAGGATTGTTTTCCCTTTCACTTCTGGGGGTTGGGGGGGGTGCGTAAATTGCCGAGCTATGCCCTGACCCACCGCGGACACTGTTTTTGACCCTAGAAGCATTTGGAGCTCAGCCAAGAATGCAAATGCTTTTCAGAGACTGCAGGAACTGTGGGATAGCTTGAGTCCTCCAGTCCATGAGCGTCCATTTGATTCTTTGGCTTTCCGTTACGCTTGTCACGCAGCAGTGCGCTGAGTCCCTGCTATGGCATCTGTCTGGAGATATTTAAAAAATTATTTTGAATTTCGTCTTCTGTAACGGAGCGCTGATAGAACAGATTTGCCTGCCCTTACAGCGATCATGTCCGCATCGTCCATGCGGGAGCTCTTTTTTTATTTTCATTTTTAACTGCATCACCACCCGTGCTGATCAGAGCTCCACGCTGGGCAAACAGGAAATATTCAAAAGTTCGCGGGGCTTTTCCTGTCTACCTGGCCACTGCATCCGAGTTCAGATTGCTGTCCAGAGCGGTCAGTGGTGCACTGTGGGATACCGCCTGGAGGCCAATACCGTCGATCTGCAGCCACACTAACCCCAATCCGATATGTTAATACCGATATTAGCGCTACTCCTCTCGTTAGGGAGGAGTACAGAAACCGGTTTAAAGAGCCCTTTATACCGATATAAAGGGCCTCCTAGTGTGAACGGGTGTGGCGTTAAATCGGTTTTACGCTCCTAAAACCGGTTTAAACGCGTAGTGTAGACCAGGCTTTAGTTACAATGAGACTAAGTGACTTGCCCAAGGTAACACAGCAAGTCACACTCTAGGGGAGGGGAGACCTAGGTTCAATTCCCACAAGTCACACTTTAGCACCAGCCCCATCAACCCATCTTTCCTCTCTGAAAACAAAATTACCATAAACCTACAATTCCAAGCATACTTCAGTTACAAAAGTTACAGCATGTGTGTTAGGCAGGAGCACAATGCCATGCAGCCTTTTCAACCCTCCTTCTTCCACCAAACAATATTATAGACATCTTTTTAGAATGTTAAAATTTAAATAAATGAAATAGATATTAATAAGTTGTGCAGCTCTTTTCCAAGCCCCTGAAATACACTCCTCAAACTTTCTCTGTTCACTGTAATACACTTTCTCGTTACACACTGAAACACTTAATTAATGTCAACCTAAATATACACACCCCTTTCATGTAACTCCACCCCTGAGGTGCATAACTGTATCCAGTGAAATATAGGTGAATGAATTTATTGCAGACAAGTAGAGCAGATTCACTTCTAGCACTCACATAACCTACAAGGGACAATTTGCACAAGTAGAATATATTGTATATATTAAAGTGTATAAAAATATTACTCTGTCATGTCACAGGTCACAATTTAATGATGATCATGAAAAATATTTTTAGCTCCAGGCAGTCCTGTGCTAAGCTTTGAAACGACCACCTTTAAATCCATCAAATATAGTGCCGGTGCTAGACTACTCTCTTTAGTCACCGAAGAGTCCCATAAAATTCAGTGAGTAAGTATTGAACTTGTAGATATTAAGGACTTGTAGATATTAAGGACTTCAAGTCAATGGGAAAATTCTTACTGACTTTGTATAGTGCAAGATCAATCCCTAGGACATAAAGGATCCAGAATTTGCACTCAGGTATGCACAGATGCAAATGTGCACCCGTGTGGAGTTGATTGCAGGATTGGGCCTATGTACACCTCATCAGAAGCTGTTCTTAAATTCATTTTTAAAAAATCTAGTTACTTTTTCAGTCACAGGATAGTTCTAAAAACAGAGGGGGAAAGTATATTGTGCACATTTCATGTTTGTAAAAAATGTATGTTGGCTGGAGCATTCATTTTCCTCAAAAAGTAGTAAGATGTAAAAATTGTTCAGAAATTTCATAAATGTGGCCAGAATATTAAGCGGCAGTGATTTTCAAAAGCATCTAGGTTATTTAGGTGCACACATCCTATTGGTCTTCAATGGGATTTGTGTGTCTAAATCCCCTATTCATATCAAAATTTCCCCCCAAATTGTGGACAAGGGGTAAAATTTTCAAAATTGACTTAGGGGCCTAAGTTTCATTTTCAAAAGACTTACATGCCATTTACTTTTAATGACACTTAGGCTCTTAAGTCATGTATGGAAATTGGACTTAGGCTCCTAAATTACTTAGGTACCTTTGAAAATTTTACCCGAGTCACTAAGTGCAGATTAGTAATAATAAGGCTGACCTGAATACTTCATGACTTTATGATTCCACCCCACTTTTTTTTAAGTGTTTAATTTCTTAATTTCATTTCCTGATGCAACCAGGGGTGGCGAGTTATATGGGTCGGTGGTGCCTGGGTGCCAGCAAATTCAGGGCCTGGGGGGGCCCGGATCCACCAATGTTCGGGGCCGAGTCTCTCCCCTGGCCTCATCTGCCGCCCCGTGCACCTTCCACGGAGTGTCTCCAGCCCCGCCTGCCACCCCTGCACACCTCCTCTGGAGCGTCCCTGCTTGCCCTGGGCAGCGGGCGGCTGCCCCTGCAGCTCCGTGCAGCGCTCCCTTGCCAGCCCCTGCTACTGTTGGCTACAAGGGAGTGGCACCAGAAGCAGGCTGAGGCAGCTGCTGCACCTGCAGAGGGGAAGACGCTCATGGCAAACACCCCCTTGCCACCGGCAGGTGACTCTGAGTCGACTCCAAGCAGTGGCTTATCCTGGCTGGACCTCCTATGAATAGCACCCTGGGGGGGCTTGTGTGATTGTCGTGCTGGGGGGGCTGGGCAGGGGACACCCCCTCCCCCAGAGCTCACTGCTACCGGTGGAGTGAGGGCTGGGGGAAGTCCTCTCCGGCCTTCTGCACCAGTGCAGGCTGCCTGCTGAACCCCAAACTCCTCATCCCCGGCCGAGCCCCACACCCTTCACCCTCTCCTGCACCCTAACCCTCTGTCCCAGCCCAACACCCAAACTCCATCCCAGAGCCTGCATCCAAACTTCCTCCCAGAGCCCACAGCCCCTCCTGAACCCCAAACCCCCTCCTGCACCAAAACTCCTTCCCAGAGCCTTAAGCAGGTGTGGGGCGGGGCGGGGCGGGGCGGGACTTGGACCTGTTCTGGGCACCACCAAAAATTATACAAACCTGCTGCCCCTGGATGCAGCTGGTGGCTATACATCAAACCAAGGATTCTTTCCCAAGCTGTTAATGAAGTATAATTCATTAAAAACTGAGGATTCTTTTATTTCATCTCTTATTTTGATTCATTCATTCCCCCAAGACAATATTTTAATACCTCATTTGAAAACATTGTTAGCAGTCACAGATTAAATGTAATGCTGGTTCTATAATGATTTGCTTAACACAATGACTCTTTTATTAACATGGCTCTATTTGCCCACTAAAATTAAGGAGCTTGGAGTTTACACTGTAGAATTATTTGCAGAGATTTGCTGTGATCCATCTTCTAGTTGTGGTTGAAATGGTACTTCCATTCTGAACCTCCTTTCCCTCCCACCCCCAGCAGATCTTATTTGCTTTTTTTTTAAATTACTTTTCAAAGCTAAAATTTCTCATGCTTCTCTTCACCTTGTAAAGCATTTTTATTATAGTTGTTTTTTTTAAATACACCCTTCCTCTTCAGTTAGCCAAACATGAAACAAACAGCTGTTTCCAGCCATTTAAAAAGCATACTGGCAAATTTAACTTGCATTGAGATAATTAGAGCAGCTTGAATTTAAAAGTTCATACTCTACATGTGCAGGTCCCTCCATGGGAAATGGATGCTCTTTCTAACCATGGGGACAAAAATGGTTTAGAAATGCAGTACTAATTGAGCAATGTTAAAATAAATGTTATGTTCCTTATCAATTTCAGCATGCACTATGATTGACACAATGAAATGCATGAGCCAGTTAAGTTACTCTTCCAGTCTTCTTTACCTAATTGGTTAGTTTGGCGACTCTAGACTTTCCCTGCACCCTCACAAACCACATGACCCCTTCAGGTGCCCTGAGGGGTGCTGGAAGTCAGATAGCACCACATGATGAAGTAATAAAATCAAACGATTTACATTTTTGTTCACTAACTTTCAATTTCACTATACAAATTATTCCAGTGCCCCTGTGCCCTCGAATCTCCCTCACCTTAGAAGTGGATTAGTAGAGGCTTCATAGATGTCATGGCCTTTCCAATGGGATCTGGAGCTGCACCTTCAACGTTTGTTTGCTCAGGGTGCTCACTCCTGCACCTTAACGTACCTCGATTTTATCTGCTATATAGAATTTCTAAAACTAAAAACATTTTTATGTGAACTTATGGGATTCATCTGGAATGAGGCAAAAGACAAGAATGGTAAGAAGTACTTTAAAACTCTAAGTGACAGTCTCAGGAGGTTTCTGGAAGAACTAGACTTCACAGCCTATCAGTATAAGGCTTGTCAGCACCAATTAATTAGACGCTGGTTTGGAGAGACAAGTTTTCCACTACACACAAAGACAGAGAAAAAGCTGTCATTACCAGAACATTTGAGTGACTTATTATATAAGAAAGTATCCCTGGTTAAGACAAACCCATTATTTCTCATGAATGGGCAAGAATAAATAGTATCGGGTTTTGAACTGGATAGATATTTTCCCACTGTTTTGTCCTCCAATTATTGAACAATAATGGCTTGCCAGTGCCTTTAGCAGTTACAGGGAATAAAGAACCTAATGGATGTTCAAAACACCTAAAACAAAGAGCAACATCAGGGACTAGCATTGTGTGTGTTTAAAATGGAGATTATTGGCTTAGCGTTTATGTTTCAAATATGAATATTAACCCACTTCAGTGAAGTTATTCTGGGGTTACACTGGTGGAACTGAAATCAGAATCCAACAGGCCTACAGTCCACTACTTAGGCAGCCGTGCCATAGACAGCCTTCAAGACAAGGGCAAACTGGATGGCCTTGGGTCAGGCACACTTCAGGCTTACCCTTAACTCCTATCTATTGCACCATCATGGGTGCTCAGCAGATCTGGGAAGCTCTAATAATCTGGCTTGCATCTGCAAATAGCAAGATTTCAGGGGCTCCTATTCCATCAGATCTCAGATCTCTGCCTCTTTCATTCATGGGATCTGTGCGGGTGCAACCTCCACATCCCACCGGTTCGGATGCTCTAAATAGGGGGACTCAAAAGACTTGAAGATAACAGCATCCTAGAGACCTGAAACCTAGTGGAATAATAGGGGGATCCAGCTGTGTGTTGGAAAGAGTGATTGGATGGGAGGAAGGGTCCTAACATCATGAGCCTCAGGAGGCCAATACAGGGGCACAAACATGTGACCATGAAGAAGAAGAGCAAATCTCCCTCTAAAACTCTGTTAGGGGTGCATCTTAAATGGTAAAGGAAGTGTCTCCACGATATTGACACAGGCCTCTCCCTCCCCTCCTCTCTGTGAATGCTTGAAACACGATTATTTCAATGTGACAGACAAATCCTTCACTACTGGTAAGATACTGTTGATATGCTGCATATGAAATCATATTGGAAGAGAATTAATCAATAGCCAGGCTATAAGGGCCAGATCCCCAGCTGGTGTAAATCAGCATCATTCCATTGGCTCCAGGGGAGCTATGCTGAGGATCTGGCCCATAGATTCTCTTGAGGGTGGGAAACAAAGGACTGTGTTTATGGAGATTGAACCTTTGCAGTGAATAAAATATGCAAACAAATCGTATTGTTTGTTTCTATAGATGTAAATATAAATATTTCTATAGATGTAAAGCCCATTCAGTTCAAAGAAATTTCATATGGTCTCCTCAGCACAATTGCCGCCCTTGAAGGTCAGAGTATAAAATGTAAACTCCACAACGAGAGCTGCTTACTAAAATCACGCTGTTGCGAGATAAACACTGCTTTCCTAGCTCCCTGCAAGCAGGCAGGTTTTAATTCAGGCCACAGCGTGTTTGAATAATAGTAGTAACATAGTTTAATAATTTATATGCCTGCATTCCTTGCAACCTTCCTTTAGCTCGGTTCTTGCTCCTAAAATATCTCTCTGTTCGGCTCACTCCATGCCATGATTATAATCATTCTTCTATTTCCCTAAAAATGAATGTGGAATTTAGATGAATTTCTTTTAAACTATGCTCTTCCAGAAACATTACAGCCTGGAGAGTTTTGTACAGCTCAGCTTTAACTTCTCCTGACTCCATATTTGACAGCTGGATCATCTCTAACCAGACAAACATTTCAAGAGAACAGACATTGTTTGGAGTCAGGTGTGCTGTGGCTACCATCACGGAGATGGAAGTGTAGGAAGTTTTATTGTTCAAATGTTCTCTTTCCACTGGTTTTGATTGACTGTATTTTTCTGGTGTTCTTGGACTCCTGTTGGAAAACTTTCTTAGCCTTGCATCAGCTATGCCCACACAGAGCTCTCCCACTGGAGTTTCAAATATTTATTCATCTTCCCAGCCCCCCTCCTTTAAATTAATGACATGGGGGGGGGGAGAAATTATTGCCAATAAACAACAACTAGGGCTGTAATCAAGAGTTTACATGTGTAAAGTTAAGCACATGCATAAATATTTGCAGAATTTGGGCCAGTATTGGGAACTATGGCATTTGCGTTAGAGCTGGGAAAAAACTTTTCATCGAAAAATTTTGCCCAGTTCTAACACAAATGACATAGTTCCCAATATTGGCCTCAATTCTGCAATTACTACAGAATCAAGCTGAACAAAATATTCTGTGAATTTGTGTCAAAATTTGCTGGGTTGTTTCAGTAAGGGAGAAAAAGGAGGGAAAAAAATCACCTCAAAATGATTGTGGTGGATTTTTTTGGAACCGCCAGAGAAATGAAAAACCAGTTATTCAAACATCTCTAAATTGTATTTCAAATATCTTTAAAATAACATGGACACGAAACACTGTGTGGAATAATAGGTTTAATTTTCATTAACTTAGCTGGACAATTGGGGCGATCCTTCTTGGGCCAGTTGCACTGGAATCTATGGGCAGAATTAACCAGCGGTACAGTGCAGAGTGCCCATGCTCTACCCTTTAATAAGGGTACATCTGCCCTGCAGCTGGAAGGTGTGATTCTGAACTTGGCTAGACATACATGTGCCAGCTCTGATTGAGCTGTTGAGATAAAAATAGCAGTGTGGCCACCATGGCACAGGCAGTGGCTCGGGCTAGCTGCCTGAGTAAAATCCCAGCCTAGATCCTAGGTAGGTACTCGGGTAGCTAGCCCGAGCTGCCACCTATGCTGCAGTGACCATACCGCTATTTTTAGTGTGATGGCTCAAACAGAGCTAACACCTGTCCGTCTATCTGAGGGGGGAATTATTCCTCCCAACTATAGTGTAAAGAATACTGCAAGCACTCTGGCAAAGTTACACACCTGGCTAAGGCAAAACTGTGATAGTTTTAAGTGTGTCCACTGCACCGAGCCCTAATTTTGAGTATATCACTTATTTAAAATTGATGTATTTAAAAAGAGAGTGTCTATGTAAGATACGAGTAACATCTAAAGCTTGCAGGTTTGCTAATCACTACAGTGCTTACATAGTATCAGAGGTCCGTGTTAGTCTGTATCCACAAAAACAACGAGAAGTCCAGTGGCACCTTAAAGACTAACAGATTTATTTGGGCATAAGCTTTCATGGGTAAAAAAAAACACTTCTTCAGATGCATGGAGTGAAAATTACAGATACAGGCATAAATATTGGCACATGAAGAGAAGGGAGTTACCTTACAAGTGGAAATGCTTACATATACATTTAAAACCACACTCAATATATGGCCTTTAGAAAGCTGACATTTCAAAGGAAGAAGATTCAGTGAGATAAACTTTAGAATTCAGCTAGCAAGAGAGAATACACTCGAAACATCATACAAGTTTGATATGAGCTCTACAATCTCTCTCTCTCTCTCTGGATACACATATCATGCATATATCAGACAGAAGAACAGCTCATCTTTACTGATTCAAAATTCACAGAAGATGTGAACTGTCAGAATGTTACCTCTGGGCCTTTTCAAAGATCATCTCTCCAGGAAAAGGATAAGCAAAAATGCCCCAGAAGAACTTGGGCTGTGATACAAGGGTACTCTGAGGTTCTCAGTCTGATCTATGTGATCGAGAAGTAATTCCCCTAAAGTCAAAGGAGCTACGCTGGCATATGTAAGATCAGACTCAAGATTTCCATACTTATCATGAAAAAATAATGAGTGAAGTGTCCAGGTTCAAACCAGAGAGTAAAGTTCAGGATATACTGTAAACAAGGCTAAAATAGTCCCAGCATCCAGGGAAAAACTTACTCAAAAACTTCCCCAGGAAGCACAAGTTGATGCTCCAATAAGATTTTATCCAGATAGCAGCCCTAGGCCCACCTAGCTTTAGCAGGTACACAGGTGGCAGAGGGAAGCATAAGGAGAGGCAGGGAGGAATTTGCTGAGGGTTATAGTTCGGGGTGGGGGAGGGTAGCAAGTGGGCCCAGGAAGTCATCACAAACAGAGGCGCGCTTCTGTATATTACAGACACATTCCCCCTCTGCTTCCTTTGGCATAAGTAAAGAATAAAATAAGTAAATAAATAATTTGTGTGTGAATTTAGAGCACCTGAAAAGTGCTGAATTGAAAGTCCTGGAGACTGAAGTTCTCTGTTTAATCCATGGCGCCTGTATAACAAAAGTAGCAGCTGTGCACGCTTCTTATACAGTACAACCCTGCCCATATACCTAAACCCTGACCTAGACCTCGAAAGAAAGGATGCCCTTCTTTGGTTGAAATTACCAACATGTGCACAAATTATAGCCAGTGGTGGTGGGTTTGGGGATGAAG
The DNA here is from genome assembly GCF_016161935.1 of Mauremys reevesii. Taxonomy (NCBI): domain Eukaryota; kingdom Metazoa; phylum Chordata; order Testudines; family Geoemydidae; genus Mauremys; species Mauremys reevesii. Next base: position 39,382,312 of record NC_052631.1, on the reverse strand, counting down.
ACACCTGACTACAGAAAGCTGGACTGAGAACAAACTAATTTCACATGTGTAACTGTGCAGCCATCCAAAGGTATAGCTGTTGGGCTACATTTCAACTAGCTAAACAGAGGTGAAAGGCTCCAAATCTGATTACCAATCATCTGAATTTGCTGTTGGTGAATTACCCAGACAAGATGCTGAGGATCTGCATTTACCTTTGATTTGTTTGTCTCAAGTACTTTGTTAAGTGATGAGGTTTTCATTTGAAAAAGAGAGAGAGTGGTGTTTGCAAAGTCTGGAAACTACTCCTTGTGCCCCAAAATAAATTAATTCTGGGCACCTGTTTTACTGGTACATTTTCAAATTTGTATCAGTCATTCATTAAGCCCTGAAGATGTGTTAGAGCAACAGCAATACTTTTTTTTGATTGGCCTTACAATTCGAGTAGCTGCAAATGCTTAAAATGTGCGGGAAGATAGCCTGTTGTGATTTAGACAGTTGATGAATGGCAAAAATCAGGTAGAGCATTTATTTCATGAAGAATGTTTCCAGAGTTCTTATGACACTGAACACCACAACTCCATTATTTATTCATACCCATTAGTTATTCCTGTATCAGGAATTCTGATTCTGTAAATATTGCTCCATATATTTTCCTGGTCAGGCTTTTTTCATCTACCCTGTCATGACAGAGTGAAAAAGAAAGGAGAAAGCATTACATGTTTTTAAATAAGCACATTACCTTGATTATAATTGCCCTTTTTTCTTTTCCCTGCCTACTCTCAATTTTCTCCTCCTGAAATAAATTCGAGATGCATTTTGAATTCAGAGTCCAAGGTCCAGCCTGAGCCACAGCTTCTAAGTGCTGTCTACACAGATATTTTTAAGAGAGCTAGCATGAGTTTTCTAGCCCAAGTCTGTCAACCAGAGCTGGGAGGCTCACTTCCACTCACTCCAAAATTCTGCGTAGACATACCCTACGTGATTTAGGAGCTTAAGTCTAATTGACTTTCACCTAGGCACTTTTGAAAATCTTACTCTTGTTGAATAAGGATGGACTTGAGATTGTTCTTATGATGTTTTGCTGAATCAGGGCCTTATTCGGTACATTTGTTCTATCCAAGCTGCATATTTATGTCTGGGACCATAATTTATTTTGGCTCCTAGTTTTTTTTATAAACAACCAGTGTAAAAAGATTCTCTCTATCAGCTTCAGTTCAACCCCCAAAATTTCATCTGATTCACTGTGACTAGACCCAGTTCCTATACTCTTTCCTTTAACTTGAGTTCTTGAGACTGTACATCATCCTTGTTGCTGTACATTGCATCCTATCAGAGGTAATATTCTTCTTGTACTGGAGTGACCAGTAGTGCATGGCAGTATTCCAGGAGAGGTCTAAGCACTTCATAATCACAGTTAAGTATTACCTCCTGTCTTTTATATTGTCCTTCTGCTAATCTAACCTACTGTTCCCCTACTTTTTCCTTCTCTACTGCTGCTGCTGTACAAAAGGCTAATGGTTTTAATGATTTTTCCATAATAACCCCTACAGTCTCTTTCCTGATTGGTTTACTGTAGGACTGTTCCATTTAACATTTCACTCCACCACCTTTATTGCCATTCTGTTATTAACCAGGACATGGGAGATCAGGCCAAGCAGTTGGAGCAGGAGCCAGGGATCTGAGCTGGAGTCAAAAAGCCAGCAACCAGAGTCAAGGGGTCAGAGCCAATAAGGAACCGAAGCCAGGGGTCAGAGCCATAATGAGGAAGCCAGTGTGGAATGAACTGGGCAGAACAGGAGCAGGGTTGGACAAAGCTAGGAGCAGGCAGGCACAGGACAGATTGCAGCTGCGGGCACATGCATTGAGCAGCCAGCATCCTGCTGCTGCTGGTCTTAAGATCCCATCAGCCAGTCGGGCAGTTGGGCCAATCAGGCGGCTAAACTGGAGCCCAGCTGCATTTGTTAGACAGTCTGAGGGGTTAAGCTAGCAAGTAAGCAAGATAGTTGTAGGCCTTACCCTGATACTTTCTCTCCACACACTTGTCTCCTCCAACAAACTGCTTAGCCTTATAAATTATTTACTGTGAACTGTACCCATGATGTGGTGTCTGCCTTGAAATCAGACTGGGGCTTTGGAGTCCCTACTGGAATATGTGGAACAGCTGGTCTCTCTATATAATTCATGTGGAAGTTGCAAGTGTCAAGCTGCCCTCCAGTGGCTGAAGCACATGAGTACCAACCTCAAGGCAGACTGATAAGAAGCAGGGCACACACCCCAAATTGGTTGAGAGTTCTGTACTTATATTTCACCAATCAACTGTCAAGTGTCAACTCCTCAAGCACTACATACAGTCTTAACATGGAGTCACAGAGAGTTCCCTTGGGTACTCCGGGTTATCTTGCCACCCAGGTAAGTTTGCTTTTGTGATAGATGGTCCCTTACACCAAAGAATCACAACAATATTCAGGTTATTCCCAGTCCCAAAGGACCATTCAATTACACTAAGGCAACTGCACCTTAAACCTCACACCAAAGACAACTGTTGTAGCCAATCCCGTAATAAACTATCTAAGGATTTTTTTTAACTAGGGAAAGGAAATAAGAATTATTTGCAAGGTTAAAGCAGTCAAAACCTAAATACACACAAATGAGTTCCAATCTTAAGTTTCAAAAAGAAATAGAAGCTTCTATAATAAGTAAGCTCTATATAACCCCTTAGGGCTAACCCAGGCCAAGCACCGGGGATCTTTTGCTTGTGCCTAGTAAATCCCTTGCCCCTCAGAATCCAAGCCGCATAAAAGATACGTTTCCTTTTTGTTAGGGCTTTTTATTTCGTTCTCCCTTCTGCTTCGAGTTGCAAATTCACCTGTTGGGAGGGATTCACTTGAATGTCTCCACTTGATGGGGGGAGGAAGGGGGAAATCAGCAAAGCCTTTTTTGTCCTCTGATGGTGGGCCTCCTTTGATGGGCAGGAGAGAACACCTCCTTTGGAACTAGCATTTCACACTTGCTAATGATTCTCTGCTGTCTGGCAAGTTACAGTTATAGAGCAAACCCTTAAATATTACCTTATAACACGAGATACAGATATTATAAGTATGATTAATGCATGCTGCAATTTACAAGTATTTCACAAAGTCTAAACACAGAACACATTCTTATAACTCTGATACCTATTTGAACAATAACAACACACAGGTGAGCCAGACTGGTTCCAGCAACGTGTTTATCAGTGTTCAGTTGAGACCTAGGAGCCTTGGCATGAGCTGGCAGCTGCTCTGCCAGCATCACAGCAAGTTATTTATCTTCTCATTTTTCTGAATGGGACAGTGCTCCAAGGTTTCAGTAGCAGAATTACAATGGTTTCATTAACCAATGGAAGTTGGTCTAATAAGAGATATCACCTCATACCTAGTTTCTCTCAAATATTTCTTGGGTCAGAATGCAATTATTTTGCCTCAAAATATACAACTAAATGCACATATACACAGTCTCACTATGTGATGTACCGAGGCTCATTTGAACTACTGGGGCTCAGCCGTGGTATATTCCAACACTGAATAAAACCCTAAAAAACAATCAGATGAATATCTGAAGTAGGACTTTTTTTAACCATTAGAAAGCAGGATCTCAACATGACACAATTTCATTGGCCACCGAGTGGCAGTGTAAGGGGAAAAAAGCAAGCGTGCTTTACTTCCACATTAATATGATCATAGAAATTATCAGAACATATACTAATGTCCACATTATTAGAGGACATAATTATTCAAGAAACATTTTAAAATGCTTGTGTTTCACATAAATTATCTTATTTTATCTTGGTCATGTGTTCTCTTTTCCTGTCCCAATTTTTTTAAGTATGGAAAGAAGTCTTTTACAATTTAATAGAGATGAAGCTAATAGGTTTCGATAGAAATTACTCAAAAAATATAACATTGAAGAGAGGATAATCTCTCTCCCATAGAATTTCACAGTGTGAAAAATCTATAAAAAGCTGCTTGTTTCTCTTTTAAATTCTATGGGATTTTTCCATAAGGGTTATAAATCAATGTAACAGCTTGATGTGCAGGCTGTCATGAGGGAGAGTTGCACTCAGATATTCAATGAGTACTCCAATAATATGGAGGTTAAAAGCTGTGAGGAAATGTTTGAAATTGACAACGTGTAAACATATGAAATATATTATAGAGTGATGACCTCTGAAAAAAATCCAATAATCTTGACATGGTATCAGAATAATGAACAGTACACAGAAGAAAATGCTGCAGGAACTCTAGTATCACAGCACAATCATAGTTTATTTCTTTTTAAAATTGCAATCAGTTTGTATGCCTTTTAGCTCCTTGAGCAATTCAATCAGTTATATGACTATATATACAGCATAGTATACAAAGGAGAAGTAACCCTTGGCTGGCCATTGCTAGTCTTTAGTTCTACCTGGACGCTAGCTTCTAAAGCTGAGAAAACACAACCCTGAAAGGAAAGAGTGTTATGATGAATTATTCATTTGTATAGCCTCATAATCTGGGGGCTGATGAGGAAGAATGGCTAAGATGGGAGGGACCGAGAGGCTGTAAACACTAGTCTAAATGCAGAGCAAACTTCAGAATGAACTAGAGAAAGTAAAGAGGGAAATATTTATTGTAACACAGCTGAGATGTAAGAAGTTGAAGAAGGTATTCACCTTTGGTCTGATTCATCTGCCAGAGTAGGACAAAAGGAAAGCAAGATACACCTACATAGCCTGGTGGTGAGTGCAATGGGTACTCGGCTACTTACCAATCTATGTTTTTATAAGGTCACCCAGTAGTCAGAAGAGGTGAGACTTGGGTAAAATCCTGGCTCCACAAAAGTCAACAGGAGTTTTTTCATTGATTTCAATGTGCCCAGGTTTCACCCAGAGTTTCCTGGTTGCCCACCTAGTGCATTTGCCCTTAAACCAAATTGTATTTTTAATCCCACATTAATGAGTGCAGTATAAATGCCAAAATAGGCAGATTAAAAACAAAGACATGGAAAATAGGAACTAATATCTTACTAATATCTTTTTGGAGAAGAAAACAAAAAAAATTGATTTGTGGAGAACAGGGAAAGAGACCTAGATGGCTTGTGCCTGGAGAGATAATGTGGGATCAACCACCACCACCACTTAGGAAGGATTAAATAATGTGCCTTTGTCACAATGTATTCAGATTCTGGAAAGATGAAGGCAAGGCAGCAGTTTATATCAACTTTCACAAGGTAGAGCAGCTTTCCAACAAAGGTGAATCTGACCTACTTTTACAACACAACTTCTCAGCTCACCTACAGTATCTCTAGTCCAGTGGTTCTCAACCTATTTACCATTATGGGCCACATACGCAGCCCACAATGTGTTATGTGGGCAACATCCAATACTACCCGTGTGCCCAGAGGATGTCACATGGACCGCAATTGTGTTCTGATTGGGTTGCAAGCGGCCCACAGGTTGAGAACCGTTGCTCTAGTCATTGGCTGTGCATGTAAGGAGGACTGTAATTAACTTAAAATGAATGTGACAATGCTACTGCATTTTCCTAATCTGCTAGCAAATGGGGCTAGAGTTTCCAAGAGTCAGTTTTCTGACAGTCTGGCTGCTACACAAAGCATTCTTTTGTCAGGGCACAAGGTCTTAGAAAGGTCTCTGTCTCAGAAAGGTAAACAACAAAGCCAATGGAAGCCAGTTTTAGACTAGCCAAGCTAATGCTTGGAACAGAGAGGTATCATCCCAGGTGGCTTATTGGGTAGTGAATAATGTTGGGGAGAAAATGGGTTTCCAATCAGGAGAGCAATTTGGATCCCCAAAAGGCCTGATTTTGCAAATGTTGAGTGCCCTGAGTCCCTTTGAAGTCAATGTGAGCTGTTCTTTTTTTTGCCTTCGCCTTCCTTGTGTCCTCCCCTCTCCTGCTACTTCCATTTCTAATGAGTAAAGGGCAGAGCCTTCCTTTCTGTGCACCTGAAATTCTAATGTAAAAGAACAACCTGTGTCTATCATGAGGAAGCAACACACACTTCCCTGCTCCATACAAACTTCTCACTAGCTGCCTAGCAATGATTCCATCTGACCTAGGGTGACCAGATAATAAGTGTGAAAAATCAAGATAGGAGGTGGGGGGTAATAGGTGCCCACATAGGACACAGCCCCAAATATCAGGACTGTCCGTATAAAATTGGAACATCTGGTCACCCTAATATGACCCCTGCTCGCCTCTCATTCTCCATCCAATCTCTCACAAACAAATCTTTCCCACACAACTATCACTCCATCTTCTAAACCTACTGTTCACCTGCTACCTACCCCTACTCAGCTAGCACCAAAAGGGGATTTCCAGTGAGACTTATTTTCCAAATTCAGACTCCAATCTTGAAATCATATATATTTGCTTAACTTTATGCACATAAATAATCCCATTCGTGTTATTACCAAAGTCTGTTAAAATTAATTTGGATGAATGAATGGCAATGCTTTCATGAAATGGACAAATGGGTTCAAGTTTTTATCATTTCAATTTTTGTTCAATGAAAATCATGAAAAAATGTGATTCGGAATTGATTTGAGTAAAGTTCTATTAGAGCTCAATCATTCTTCACTCTTCCTTCAATATAGAAAACTAAAATCCAAGACTAATACAGGACTTGCAGTCTCTCCCATAGTTCAGAACTGAGACAATCTGGAAACTGTACATCTCTTATCCTGTTAAGAAATGTCCAGTTACAAATGAGTAAGCCGCAAGCTAACTAGCATTTGAAGGCAAATTTATATTTAGTGGCGAACCAGTACAGGGCATCCATAAACCTTTCTTAGAAATATTATTTAATATCTATTGTACTTCATTCATTGAGAATAATTAAGCAATAAGACATGACAGAACATGTATTATGCTGTATTAATTTTATACATAGTGTGGTGTTAAACACGAGGCCAAAGGCAGAATATCAATGCAATTTGGCACAAACAAATATAACACAATTATAATATTAGCATCTTTTATTGAAATTATAAAATGGGGGTGTGGGGGGGTAATGTCTATTTGTTAATCTTAGGAATCAAGCCCAGTGAGCTGTGCCAAGTTACTGGCACTGATGTTAGAATTTATAACAGCGAATGAGATTACTGGATTTCTTCTGTCTACTTTACATTAAATGATGACCTCACGGCCTGTTGCCATACCTGTGACCTCAGGCTGGGATCACCATGGCTCTCAAAAGCTAAACAGGATCAATTTGGATGAGGTTGGAATAATTTAAAATAATTTCATGAATCTTATCAGAAAGCACATTTTGAAAGGTACTATGCAACATTGTTAGGCTCTATGACCTATGATATCCCTTAACATTTTGACTTATTCTTTTGGGTTTTATTAGGGAAAACCTATTGTCATAATAATTATATAACACATCCATAAATGGGACAGAAAATAACTATATATTTTCAAGACTAAAGCTCCATCGTTTTCTGACACTTACCTTTATGGAGGAAGGATGACATCCGGGGCATTGGACTAGCACATGCAGCATTGATCTACGCAGCATTATTAGCTGGATAGCTTGCTGTGCCACCACATGCAAGAGAAAAGAGAAGGTTCTTCTGAAGATTCACATCTTCTTGCGGCCTTTGGGGCAAAAATAACACTATGTAATTAACACATTCAAAATGTCTTTTACTGCTTTACTCCTACATCAAAATGAACTGGAGAGACAGGGAGATACCAATAAACAGGACAGTAGTTGCAAGGAGCCTAGGAGATACAAAGTATGGTGCTATATGTAGTTGTATTTGTCTACTCTGAGGACTAACTTCTTTGCACTGACATGTATTCAACTTCCACTGACCTTCCTATGGAATTTAAGATTTCAATGGGAGCTGCTCTCACAATTTAGCAGACACAACATGACCATATGGATTTCCTATCACTGGGGACTGAGCTAGCTTTATAATTCATCAGAGGGGAGTGGACCCATTTGGGAACTTCACTCTCTCTGAGTGCATCCTACATTTTCATGTCTCCACTTTGGGTCCTCATTTGTGCTGCAGTTGTGAAGGGATTATAGAGTTCCTGGCACGCATAGTTACCAGAGAGGACCAGGATGTGTTGTAGTGGGGAGCTTAATAAATAGAAGAGCTTTCTGATTAGGGAGTTCTCGAGTTGCTGCTTGAGCCATAGCACTTTGTGTTTATGTCATCACACTACAAGATGTCAGTACTGAGTGAATCCCTCTCTCTAAAGATTGACAAAAGTAAAGAAAAGAGACCCAACCACAGACTGCCAGATCAGTGAGTGGGGAAAATGGAAAATCCGGGAGGAAATCTGTGAAAGCTGCATCAGGAAGGAGGCAGAGACCTCTCAATGCATCAGTGGCAACCATAGCACAAATGGATCTGTTAAAGAAGTCTGATTTTGGCCACTCAGGCATCTGGACTTGCTGCATCTATAGATCTCAGTGATTCTAGATGACTTCTGGTTTAACAGAGGACATTCAAGAATACAAGGTAAATGCCCTAATATTTGCCATGGGTGATGCTGCTGACAATATCCTATATGCCTGACCCCACACTGATGAGGAAAACAAAGATTAAGTTAGGGAAGTTGTCAGTTCTTGTATTACGTATATTATTTGTTGAAGAACTTTCTGTCCTTTCTCCAGTTTCCCAAGGAACTGGCCACAAGCATCCAATGTGGTGGTGTAAGTCCCACATACAATCTGATTTGGTCTTTGCAGATCTCCATCACAGGAATAAGTATATATATATATATATTGGAGTTGCAGTGATGGCTGCCCCAGAATCAGTTTTAATTTTAAGGTTTTGACCATTTAGATTTCTGCTTGTTTACAAAGATATTGTTTGCTCTATGAGGATATAGTCCACAGAAGTATGGACTCATTGTCATCTGATGATAACATTCCCTCTTGGATTGTTTCCTCTACTCTTAGTGATGTGCATGCTATTGCAAAATGTCTCATTTTGTGGCATCTCCTAGATTGTACCCTAGGGTTGCCAGCAATACAAGGACTACACCCAGTAGAGAAACTGGAATGCATTACTATATAAGAGATGTATCCACATATCTTCACAGGGCTAAGAAAGCTGTTAAGGAAGTACAAAATAAAATTGGTGCCCCCCCAGAGACTCCCTTTGCTCTTAAAGCCCCAGGCCATATCCTTAGATCATTGCTAGGGAAAGGTAAAGAAGAATTTAAAAGAATGGAAGTTATGGGGGTTATTTCCCAGATAGAAGATCCACTGATTTCTGTGCAGTTGTAGTACCCAAAGCCCTATGGCAAAATCTGAATTTGGGTGCACCTTACACAACTTAATAAAAATATATGCAGAGAAAGACACATGCTTCCCACAGCTGACTAGACATTAGCTCAGTTATCAGAAGCCAAAGTCTTCTCAAAGTGAGATGCTACAGCAGGCTTCTAAGTAAATCTACTTAGAATCTACATTAGTCAGATTGTTTGGAAGATACCATTTCAATTGTCTTCCATTCTGCATATCTTCAGCACCCGAACATTTTCAAGAGAGAATCTCTCAGATTGTGTTAGGTTTGCGAGTCATCCTTTGCCATACAGATGATGTGTTGGTACATGGCACAGATAAAAATGAACATGAGTGACTACATGCAGTTTTGAAATGATTGCACCCAGCTAATGTCATTCTGAATAAGAAATGTGTATTTGGCAAGGAGCAGCCAAGAGGAGAGAGCTCTCTTCTGTCAGCTTAAAAAATTCCTGCCTCCATGAGAGGCAGTAGATATGTCGGTGGGAGAAGCTCTCCCACCAACATAGTATGGTCCGCACCGGCCCTTAGATCACTATAATTTACGTTGCTGAGGAGTGCGGATCATTCACACCCCTGAGCGATGTAAGTTATACCGAAGTAATTGTAGTGTAGACATAGCTTTAGTTAGCCACAAATGACTGGGCTCAATACAAAGGTAACTGGGTGAAATTTAATGGCCCATGATATACAGAAATAGACAATCCAACGGCCTTAGAATCAATGAATCTATGAAAAAATATCCATGAATTTTACACTCTATTCCCATCTAGATGCAGAGGAAGAACATGGCTCCAAGCAACACTTTTTCCTTTGGTATCCCTTCCTTCAGACCAGTGAGGGTGGACAGCACAACTTTCACCAACTTGCCAAATAAATGCAACCTTTCTTATTGCTCTTTGTGCTGCCTCCTATGTATTGTGGAGTACAATTGTGATCTTGCACCTGCTTGCTATGCTTTTGCCTCAAGCAGAATGAACATCTAGCTTGGGGGCCTTGGAGAGCCACAGATGGAACCAAGGAGCATTGCACATGCCTACAGTTCCTCGGTGAAGATCCACCAAATTCTGATTTCTGAAAGATTTTTTGTTAAATGTGCAACATACCTGCCCCTTTCAATTATGGGCAAGTCAACACCATCACCAGTTCTCCAAGGAACTTTCCAGAAAAACCAAAGAAGTTTGATATTTGTGATATTTTGAAGTTAAAAAAAAAAACAACCAGAAAACCAGCCCCCACATTCAGGCTGTCTTTCTATATCACAAAATAGCAAAAATAGGGCACTGCCTAAAATTTTCTCTAGGTTGCCATCTAGGATCTTCTCTGGATACAAAAGACTAAGATCTGAAATAGGAACAGAATTGCTCACTCAACTTGGTGAGACAATAAAGCTAATCTTAGAAGTTCAAACTGGATAGAGGAAAGCTCTTTGAAAGATCTGTATTTTGGCCTTTAACACAGATGACAAAAGATTGTAGGACAGTCTCCTATCATTAGTGCCTATTCATTACCAGCTATTTGACAATCAAAAAAAACCCCTTGTTTCCATTTCAGCGAGAGGCTGGGGATTCTGGAATACCAAGTAATGCACAAAATTTGGCTTTATAGTCCTTTTATGTTTTCCACTCAGATTTAACAGGAAACTGGAGGTCATGGAGCTCAGACAGCCGGAGGTGTTTTGGGTTTTTTTGTTTGTTTGCTTTGTTACTATGTCAAAATGATTCCTGACATTTTGGACTGAAATAAGTCAGAAATAAAACATATCTTTTAGCAGATACATTCCTAATTAGGGAAGTTGAATACCTGAGGGAAAAAGTAAAAACATTCAAACAGGTCTGTATTATTCCAATTGTCCCACTGATTCTTGTAATATATTTTGCTTTCCAAATTATTCCTGGGATGGCCCAAGGAATTTTGATCTCTTGACACACACTATTTGGTGGAATATTGCACATCTTGTAGAGAAGACCCATAAAATTGAACTCCCTCAATGTCAGAACAACCACATTGATCTTCCTCTTTAATGAGAGGAATGTGGTAGAAGGACCAGGAGGAATTGCATATAAAATACATATTGTAATATACAAAGTACAAAATGGCTGCAATCACCTTCATGTTGGAAAGACAGAACAGTTAAAGCCAAAAGGTGAGTAGTTCTGGACAGAAGGGGGAGTGGCCAAGTCAGCAGAAATGAACAAATTCAGTACATCAATCTCAGCAGGCTTTGCTGACTGGGATCTTAGGGAACTCCTTGCACAGTTTAAAGATGCTCTCCTAGCAGAAATCCTGAGGGAAGGCAACAGTGGAAAGTCTCAGATTCACTTCCTAGGGTTGGACAAGATGGGAGAAGGGTCACTATCCCAGGTCAAGTTAATCTGGCCCAATATCTGCACACTTTGATTGCTGAATGTCCTTTGACAGCAAGGCATGCAGATACCTAGCATAACTTCAAACCTGTGCATAACTTTTTATTAGTTCATTATTTATCTGTATTACAATAGCACTTAAGAGCCCCAAACCAAGATCTTCAGTAGATACTGTGCAAACAGCTGTTAAAGACAGCCCCTGCCCCTAACAGCTTACAATGTGAACATACGAAACAGACAATAGGTCAGAGGGGGAAACAGGCACAGAGAGGCAAAGTGACTTTAAGGAGCACAGCAGGTCAGTGGGAGGGCAGGGAATAGAATCCAGCTCTCTAGACTCCCAGTCTCATGCCCTATTCACTGAAGCATGCTGCTTCTCACTTTTATTTATCATTTACTGATTTACTTTTCCATTATCCTCTAATATCTCCCTCCTTCTTGTTCCCTCTCATTACTCTGGAAAAGGTCTGAGGGGAACAAAGGTGCCTCTTATAGTATGGTGTAGGGATTGTGGTGAACCAAGATGGGAAATGAGTGGCCAACCCTGAGACCCTGACCATAAAACACCCTAGTACCAGTACGAAGAATTGTGTAAGATGGACTAATAATGGTAATTAGTGCCCTGCCAGTCTAACATCTATACTCTGTAAAATACCAGGAACAAATATTCAGAGGTAATTATCAGCCTGAGCATTAGCTTCCCAAGGCAAAGAGAAGCTCAATGATTTCTTTCCATCAGTCTTCACCAGCTGGGGAGATTCCGAAGCCCAAGGTGCTCTTTGCTGGGAATAAAGAGAAGGTACTATCTGAGACTGTGGTGTTAGAAAAAGTTGTTCTAGCCCAAATTGATCATTTGAAAAGAAGCATGTCACCAAGCCCATCTTATATACAGCCAAGAGAAGACTAATGCTTCCAGTTCTTCCAGTTTATTCCCCATATTCTTTGCATTTGTGTATTGACATCTAAGTTTGTCTACACCACAGAGCCTACAGTGGCATATCCAAAGGAGTCCACACTTCGATTCAAAAATTTTTTAAGGGTCCACCAATGAAATAAGAGGTTGAAAACCACTGAGCTAGGTTAATGGAAGACAATTTCCATTGACCTAGCAGGGTCTAGCTCTACCAGGACTTAGGTTGCCTTAATTTGTCAAATTCCTGAGCAATGTATCTAGGTTAACCTAAATTTTAAGACCAGCCCTAAGATGTTGAACAGATTCCCCTGCTGGTATCTCTCTTGTTGCTTCTCTGATCCTACTATAATTTTCCATTTTACCCACCCCAACATATAGCCTTCTTATAGGTCACTATTTTTATATCTATCTCTGGGCTTTTGACACCTGCCCTCTTTGAACTTAGCTTAAAGCCATCCTCACTAGGTTGGGAGCTGGCACCTGGAAAAATTCTCATATGATGAGAAATGGAAAAGGCTGGGATTGTTCACCTTAGAGAGGAGACTAATAAGAGGGGACAAGACAAAAGTATATAAAATAATGAATGGGACAGAGAAGGTAGATTGAGAGTTTCTTTTCTCTCTCTCTTCTATCACAGAACAGGGGGACGTTTAGTGAAGTTAAAAGGTAGAAAAGTCAAAACCAATAAAAGAAAATTACTTTTTCACACAACATGTAGTTAGACTATGGAACCTATTGCTATAGGAAGTTTTTGAGACCAAGAACGTAACAAGATTAAAAAATGGAGAACATTGTGAAGGCCAATGCTATAACAGGGTTCAAAAAAGAACTAGGCAAGTTCATGGAGGATAGGTCCATTAATGCCTATTAGCCAGTATGGGCAGGAATGGTGTCCCTAGCCTCTGTTTGCCAGAAGCTTGGACTGGGCGACAGGGGATGGATCACTTGATGATTACCTGTTCTGTTCATTCCCTCTGAAGCACCTGGCGGTGGCCACTGTTGGAAGACAGGATATTGGGCTAGATGGACCTTTGGTCTGACCCAGTATGGCCATTCTTATGTATGGATTGATTATTTATCAGTACATCACGAATATCCCGTCAGAATAATCTATAACATACTTTGTGGACAGGATATTAAACCTCATGCTTCAGGGCTCAAGAAAATCTCTGATAATAAGAGAGAAGGATGAAACCTAATGTGGGCGATGGATTATCCCACCTTTGCCTACTGTAATGTCCTTACATTTTCCTCTGAAGCATCTGGTGCAGGCCCCTGTCACAGGCAGGATACTGGACTAGATGGATCTCAGGAATGGCCAGAGTGGATCAGAGCAATGTTCCTAGGGAATCACCATTGGTTCATACCTTTAACACTCAGGACAGCGATGAGACCATATAAGAACCTAAAGAAGTAAATGGAATTTCTTAGCACATGTTCCTTTGGCACCAAAGGTTGTACAATTAATGCCATTGCACATATTTTACAGTTATTATTATTTGTATTACAGAAGTGTCCAGACATCCCTACAGAAATCATCATCGCCTACACTTAGGAAGAGACAGTTCCTGTCCCAAAGAGTTTACAATCTAAATAGACTAGACAGATGAAACAAACAATCCGAAGACTGTAGCTGGTGGGGTAGAAGCAGCCAATGCAGGGACTCTGAAACTGGAGGGGAGAGTAAAACAGGGCACAGGAAGACCCATCCCTCCCTGAATCCAAAGCTGTGTGGCAAAGAACTACTTCCCACTCTAGGAGTACTAGAACCCATTCACCCGTGGGGAAAACCTAGACAGATAACTTCGTCAGAGACTCCAGCCAGTAGAACCATCTGCAGAAGCAGCCAAAGCAAGGACCTTTCAGACATTCAGAACACTTTCCATAGTTTAGACTGGACATTCTCTGCCCTATTCTGTTTAGATTATAAAATCCTTGGGGCAGAGACAATCTACTATTCTGTGTTTGTATACTGCCTAACACAGTGGATCCCCATTTTTGGCTGGCCATTAAGCATTACTATAATAAATGTGAACAAGAACAAACAATAACAGTTGGATGCAATACTGGCCTGATTTTACAGAAGGGAAACTGAGGCAAAGAGATTAAACGGCCCACCCAAGTTCACCGAGGAAGCCTGAGGCCAAGCCACCATTTGAACCCAGATCTCCTGAGTCCCAATTTAGCGTCTTAAGGAGATCAACAGATTGCTTTTATCAACATATTCAAAAGAACGGCCTACTGACAGAAGCTACAAAAGGAAGAGACCTCTTAGTAATCAGATCCACCAACCTATGCATGCAAGATTATTTTTATGGTACACAAGTCTGTTTTGTGCAGAACAGCTTTAAATCTCTTTCCTCACATCAAAGGTTTAACATGAAAGGGGGGAAAAAGACATTTCACACAGGAAAAAAAGTCTGTGTGACAAAATCACTCCTACATTTTTATATTAGACTTCTTCATTGCAGGGCAATGAATGCAATTGGACAACAGCCTGTGGGAAATATTTTGTTAGCAGCAATATCTGATGCAATGGTAGGCTTTCCACAGATAGTTTAATTTGTGGAAATATGTTTAAATTGTTTTTGTACGGGCAGGCCCCTGACAGATTACCCTTCTCCTATTAATTCACAAGAAATATGTGCAGTTTTAATTCATCTATAAATTAGACATCAATTCCAACCCCCAAGACAACTCATAAAGGCATTTTTATTGTGTTTGAAAAGTCATTTCCAAATGCTTTTATTGAAATTCTGGCCACATGCCTTAAAGCTGTTCTCACTTGCTATATGAGAAGCAATTCACTTGCCAAATTGATTTTCTTAATGAAGAGTAGAAAGGCTGAAACTGTCTGCCATTAAAAACATGAATTAGTTTTCCCAGGTATGTGTGCAGCTGGGTTATTTGTGTCTCTGTGAATACAGCGCTAAGTGTAATATGAACATTTGATTCCCTGAAAGAATGTTAATTTTTAGGTGAACTTGAAATGTTTAGTTTTTTAATACATTCCCCGTCCCCCCCACTTTTTTTTTTTTTTTTTGGAGATACTGTTTGACCCAGGAAAATCACTGAACAGATGTTAACCTCATGTGAGTGCTTCTATGATTACTACTCAGGAGAGGTCTTTGAAACCGACAATGGAATTCATTGTACATGAGAACCATCAAAAACATCACCTCATCCTTTTCTTAGAAATGTGGAAATAGCAACAGTACTCTAAAATGTAGGTATTCTGTGGCTAGAGAGGGCAGTGTATTGAAATCAAACAAGTTCTCCCCTTGGAGAAGACAAGGGATGCTATTCTGTTAAATATCACTTTATGATTTGTAAAAATTAAAAACTTCACTTCTGTTTTACCCCTTATTTTACTCTCTAAGATTAAATGCTATATATAGGTCTCGATGCACAGGAATTCCATAAAGATGAGAATGGAGCAATAAGGGCAAGATGTTGATACTTTTATTCATGTCAGTTGGGATTTGCAAAGAAAACTAAAGATGTTTGGCACCCAAATCACATTGAAATTCAGGCTCCTTTGAATATGTGATTAATACCTTACTCTGCAAATTGACCCATTAACTCTAATGAAATGACATATAGAATAAAGTGCCCATGTGGATATCAGATGTGAATAGAAAGCATCTGGACCGAAGTTTGCACTGTACAATTTCTTTAGACACTTGAAGTATGTGCAGTACAAAAAAAAATCCATGCTACTGCTTAAAATTTTACTTCTAGAATAAAGACGTGTGGTTTCTAAACAAATCTCATGAAATTTTTGTTAATTTTTACTTTCTGTCCAGAATTTTAATTGTACATTTCATTCTAAAAAAATAAAAGATTTGATACTAGATCAATCTCTGACCAGTTGCTCAATGCTGTATTTATTCCAGGCTTTTGTAAACTCTTAACGCCATATGTGCTATTGATTTTTTCACCAGCACACCCTCTTCCCACCAAATGAATTCAGACTCCTTACAACAGTGATTTTAGTAAAGAATTGATGGTAGAGTACGGTTTGTTTTACATACGTTCAGCATAACATTCACAAACTCTGTATTTAAAGAGCTGCTGCCCTCTCAGGAAAGCCACATAGCAACATTTCAGCTGGTGTATTTTATCTGGTAGTTCTCTCCATTCTGTATACATGAAGAGAGTTTGCTCAGGGACAAGTTCCTCTTACCAGTACCTTTGCAGCTCTTCATCATCCTTCTGCAACATCAATCTGTTAAAAAAAAAAAGGAGGGGAGGGGGTTGATATTATAAGTATTGGGCCTTCTGTTGTGAGATAAGCAGGAACAGATGAATTCTAATGACAATCCGAAATTCACAAGTATTTTTAATTAAAATTCTGGGCGATGTTTTTAAAGATTTACAAAATCAGATTTTTTTTTTTAAATTGCCACTGAGGAGCCATGCGTTCTAACTCTCCCATTATATAGCTACTCAGTTTCAAATAGAAACATTTTGTGGCTTAACTTCCTCAGTCTTTATCTAACTTCACTTGGCAACATGTTTTGCCAAATTAGAAACGCTTCTGCTGAAACAATCTGTCTGACATCACTTACGTATACATGGATCATGCCAATCAGTGTTTTGGAAATGTTTGGAGATCTTTACATGGGAACCAAAATCTGCAGTGCTGACCCAGGCACACCTCCCACTGACTGCAGTGGGGATTTTATGTGGAACTGCTGGAGTTGACTAACGATTGCAGTTGAGTGATGTGAGAACATGCTAGTTTAGCAATATTAAGTTAAACAGGGACGAGACAAGCACATTTGTGGCTTGCTGCTTCTTTAGAACTATGAGAAACACTCAAATGACTCATTTGTTTAAATCTGCTCCTACAGCATTTTTTCCAGATTCAACAGACTTCAGGATGAGAAGCTACTTAGGCCTGGTCTACACTAGGCGTTTAAATCGGTTTTACGAGTGTAAAACCGATTTAACGCCACAACCGTCCACACTAGGAGGCACCTTATATCGATTTTAATGGCTCTTTAAATCGGTTTCTGTACTCCTGCCCGACGAGAGGAGTAGCGCTAATATCGGTATTAACATATCGGAATAGGGTTAGTGTGGCCGCAATCGACGGTATTGGCCTCCGGGAGCTATCCCACAGTGCACCACTGACCGCTCTGGACAGCATTCTCAACTCGGATGCACTGGCCAGGTAGACAGGAAAAGCCCCGGGAACTTTTGAAATTCATTTCCTGCTTCGACAGCGTGGAGAGCTCATCATCACAGGTGACCACGCACAGCTCATCAGCACAGTTAACAATGCAGTCTCCTGAGAATCGAAAAAGAGCCCCAGCATGGACCGCTCGGGAGGTAATGGATCTGATCGCTATATGGGGAGATGATTCAGTGCTAACAGAACTGCGTTCCAAAAGACGAAATGAAAAAGTATTTGAAAGAATTTCTAAGGCTATGACTGCTAAAGGCCACAGCAGGGACTCCGTGCAGTGCAGAGTGAAAGTTAAGGAGCTCAGACAAGCCTACCAGAAAACCAAAGAAGCAAGCGGAAGGTCCGGGCAGGTCGAAAAACATGCCGCTTCTATGCTGAGCTGCATGCAATTTTAGGGGCTGCGCCACAAGTACCCCACCCTGACTGTGGATTCCGAGGTGGGGTTGTAATCTCTGCCATGTCTGAGGATTATGCAGACGGGAAGATGAAGAGGAAGAAGAAGAGGAAGACCTCGCAGAGAGCACACAGCACTCCGTGACCCCCAGCAGCCAGGAGCTTTTTATCACCCTGACGGAATTACCCTGCTCCCAGCCCTCGCAAGCAACTATTGCAGAGAATGACGCCCTGGAAGGGAGCTCTGGTGAGTGTACCTTTGCAAATAGCAAACAGTGTTTTTTAAGCAAGCCTTTTTTAATGATTGATTTGCCCTGAGGACTTGGGATGCATTCGCAGACAGTATAGTTACTTAGAAAAGTTTGTTAACATGTCCGGGATTGAGAGGAAATCCTCCAGGGACATCTCGATGAAGCGCTCCTGTAGGTACTCCAGAAGCCTTTGCAGAAGGTTTCTGGGCAAGGCATCCTTGTTCTGCCCACCGTGGTAGGACACTTTACCATGCCACGCATGTAGCAAGTAATCAGGTATCATTGCGTGGCAAAGCATCGCAGCGTATGGTCCCGGGACTGCTGGCATTCAAGAAGCATCCGCTCTTTATCTTGTTCTGTTATCCTCAGCAAAGTGATATCGTTCAGGATAACCTGGTTAAAAATCAGGAATTTAAGTAAGGGGGGTGGCCATTTTTCTACTGGGTTCGTGGAATGCAGCAGCTTAAAAAAAACACTTTCCTGCACGTAGCGAGCGGGGAGGGGAGGTGAAATGCCGATGATCTTTTCTGTTTGGTCACCGGCGAGGCGAGCTTCCCAAGCTACCGGACAAGCAGTGGGTGGGGAGGGGAAGGTTGTTGATTAGCAGGAGCTAGCGTGGTATTAGCCATGCGTTGGGGAGGGGTAAATCACTGAGACAGTGGCTTACCATGGCCGCATGCAAGCTGAATCCTGATGCCTGGACCTGTGTCTGTGAGATCTGTAACCCCAGAGATGCAAGCAGTCACTATTAAGATGAAAATGCGACCTTGTAGGGAAATCACATGTGCTATGTAAGGTGAATAGTGCTTTTCACTGTGAAAGAGTATAACCATTGTTCTGTAAAATGTATCTTTCTAAATATTTATCTCCCTCATGCAGCTGCATTTTTCAAGCGTCCCTCCTCCATCCCAAAGGCTAGCACAGATAAGGCGGAGGAAAAGAAGACGCGATGAGATGTTCTCAGATATTATGGAAGTTACACGCAATGAAAGAGCTCATCTGAATGAGTGGAAGGACGTGGTTTCAAATTACAGGAAAGAGGCCAGTGAACGTGAGGACAGGAGGGATGAACGTGAGGACAGGAGGGACAACCGAGATGAGAGGTGGCGGCAGGAAGACCGGCAGGAAAATCAGCGGTGGCGGCAGGAAGATCAGCGGTGGCGGGATGCAACTCTGGGGCTGCTGCGTGATCAAACTGACATGCTCCGGCGTCTTGTGGAGCTTCAGGAACGGCAGCAGGATCACAGAGTGCCGCTGCAGCCCCTGTATAACCACCCTCCCCTCACCATGTTCCTTAGCCTCCTCACCCAGACGTGTAAGAACGCGTGGGGAGGCTCTGCACCCGCCCACTCCACCCCCGTGGACAGCCCAACCAGAAGGATGCCGTTACTCTGAATTTTTTTTTAATGGCCTTCTCCATCCCTCCTTTCCTCCTCCCAAAGCACACCCTTCCGACTCTCCCTCTTTTTAGAATGAACAAATAAAGAATTAATGCTTTTAAATGAGAGTGACTTTATTTGCATAAGTAAGCTGTACTCGAAGGGGAGGGGAGTTGCTTACAGGGACTGAGTCAATCAAGGGGTTGGGTGTTCATCAACAAACACAGCAGTCACACTGTACCCTGGCCATTGATGAAGCTCGTTTTCAAAGCTTCTCTGATGCGCACCGCTTCCTGGTGTGCTCTTCTAATCTCCCTGGTGTCTGGCTGCGCGTAATCAGCGGCCAGGTGATTTGCCTCAGCCTCCCACCCCGCCATAAAGGTCTCCCCTTTCTCTCACAGAGATTGTGGAGAATACAGCAAGCAGCAATAACATAGGGGACATTGGTTTGGCTGAGGTCTGAGCGAGTCAGTAATGTGCGCCAGCGAGCCTTTAAACGGCCAAATGCACATTCCACCACCATTCTGCACTTGCTCAGCCTGTAATTGAACAGATCCTGACCACTGTCCAGGCTGCCTGTGTATGGCTTCATGAGCCATGGCATCAAGGGGTAGGCTGGGTCCCCCAGGATAACGACAGGCATTTCAACATCCCCAACTGTTATTTTCTGGTCTGGGAAGTAAGTCCCTTGCTGCAGCCGTTTAAACAGAGTAGTGCTTCTGAATACGCGAGCATCATGAACCCTCCCTGGCCATCCCACGTGGATGTTTGTGAAACGTCCCTTGTGATCCACCAGTGCTTGCAGCACCATTGAAAAGTACCCCTTCCGGTTTACGTACTGGGTGCCCTGGTGCTGCGGTGCCAAGATAGGGATATGGGTTCCATCTATCGCCCCACAGTTAGGGAATCCCATTGCAGCAAAGCCATCCACTATGGCCTGCACGTTTCCCAGAGTCACAACCTTCGTAGCAGCAGCTTAGTGATTGCTTTGGCTACTTGCATCACAGCAGCCCCCACAGTAGATTTTCCAACTCCAAATTGATTCCCGACTGACCGGTAGCTGTCTGGTGTTGCAAGCTTCCACAGGGCTATCGCCACTCGCTTCTCTACTGTGAGGGCTGCTCTCATCTTGGTATTATGGCGTTTCAGGGCAGGGGCAAGCAAGTCACAAAGTTCCATGAAAGTGCCCTTACGCATGCGAAAGTTTCGCAGCCACTGGGAATCGTCCCACACCTGCAACACAATGCGGTCCCACCAGTCAGTGCTTGTTTCCCGGGCCCAAAATCGGCGTTCAATGGATAGAATCTGCCCCATTACCATCAGGATCTCCAAAGCGCCGGGGCCCGCGGTTTGAGATAATTCTGTGTCCACGTCCTCATCACTGTCATCGCCGCGCTGCCGTATCCGCCTCTTACTCGCCTCGGTTCGAAGGTCCTGGTTCAGCATATACTGCACAAGAGTGCGCGAGGTGTTTAAAACATCCACGATTGCGGTATGGAGCTGAGCAGGGTCCATGCTTGCTGTGCTATGGCGTCTGCACGGTTCACCAAGCAAAAAGGGCGCGAAACGGTTGTCTGCCGCTGTCAGGGAGGGAGGGAGGGGTGAGGCTGTACCCAGAACCACCCGCGAAAATGATTTTTGCCCCATCAGGCACTGGGATCTCAACCCGGAAATGCCAAGGGGCGGGGGAGGCTGCGGGAACTATGGGATAGCTACGGAGTAGCTACCCACAGTGCAATGCTCCAGAAATCGACGCTAGCCTCGGACCGTGGACGCACACCACCGATTTAATGTGTTTAGTGTGGCCACGCACACTCGATTTTATAAAATCTGTTTTACAAAACCGGTTTATGCAAATTCGGAATAGTCCCGTAGTGTAGACGTACCCTTATACTGGAATAGGGTGAATCAATCCATGGAGATACAACTTGCACAGCAGAAATACTACCTTGTCAGTACACTCTATATATAGGGGTCAAGTTTTTAGTCTGCTGATGAGTTTGTATTCTGAATTTGTTCTGTTTAGCTGAAAATGCCGGAAGTTTGGCATACTGTACTTTGGCTAGTTTGAAGCCAGAAACAAATTAATTATACTATCAATTTGCCTCCCCAATTGGAAGGGAAATGTATATGATAGTTAAATCAGCTGCTTTAAAAAGCAACTAAGAAAAAAAATCATGGTGGAATCTAAAGTTAAATTCTTAGGCACACTTGTAGGGGTCATTCCTGGTCTCTCAGATAAAAGGACACACCTCACTGTACCTATCATATCACATTAGCTACTGTGCCGGCACTGTAATTGGTTTTACTAAGTGTGCAGAAACGCACAGGTATGTATTGTACTAATGCAGATTGGAGACTACAGATTTTGCCTTGTGCTTTGCTTTTGCATTATAAATTTGAATGTCAATGTCTTCACATATTTACATATGCTGTAGAAGTTTTCAGTGGATGTCAGGTCAAATTTGGTTCCCAATTTAGGCTTTGTAAAAAAACCACATTTTTAAAGTCTAAAAGCCAATAGCAATATTTCCATAAAACCATTTAGAAATATTTTCCTTTGCAGTGTGTGCTTCTCTGACACTGCACTTCTGCTCTTCCTTAAAGTGAGATTCACTAAATACTAAGCATAAACAAAGTTTAACCCACTACCCTATTTTCACTGTTCAGCTGGAAAAGTTAACAACCAACTCCATTTGTTTGTGATTCCTGCTAGCTGTTCCCTGGAAAGACATGGGTGGGTCATGTCAATACATTCCCACTGACTCAAGAAAGATTTGGGGCTCCAGTTGCCATAGCAATGAAAGCCCACATCTATAGACAGTAAATAGCGGTGGATGGGAAAAGTCAAAGGCCATTTAAATGACTCAAAAGCCAGGGATGACATCTTCCAGGGGAGGAGTAAAAGGCTGAAGAGAAGCAGCATTAAAGTCAGGGAGTATCAGAGGGAAGCTGAGAAGGTTCAACCAGAGTCCTCAATATATCAGTCTGCAAATTCCAGTGCATGGTGCTGTCACAAGGGATCTTAAGCCCTGTACACTTTGAGAGGACTTCATGGAAGTTCCAGGAAAGAGGACCAGAGACCAAGAGAGGAGGAGCACTCCTCCTTAGTGTAACCCACTTGTCAGTTTGTGTTATGAGTCCCCCTCTGTGCCCAAACCACAATGAGTGGAAGTCTGTTACAGCTCTCAGCTACAGGACCTGGTTCCTTAGATCCAGCAGGATCATGCTTTTAGCTCTGGAGATCCCCAGTTTAATCCCAGTGTATCATACAATATGGCTGCCACCACATTAAGACAAAGGGAGGCCTGACCCTTCCCTCCTAAGAAATACCTGGGCCCTTGCCTCATCCAGGTGTTAATAAACAGCATGCGATTGTTTATATTACAGTAGGTGATCTGGATAACATCCAACAGTAGTTTAGAATAGATGTTACAGCTTCACCCTGACACAGACTCGGTGGTTCCCAAGAGATCTTTCTATTACCGCTCTGAAGACCCTCTCTCCTACCCCCTCACTGGAGTCCCTTAACCTATGGCAAGGAGCTCAATGAAGGTAAGCTGGCAAACTTTTGTGCACTTATGTCCAAAATAATGGGGGCGGGGAGAAAGGGAAGAGAAGGTTCGAAGAGTATTTTCTTGCCCAAATGAATAAATGAGGTGTATAAGGAAAGAACGGTTACTTACTTGGTAGCAACTGTGGTTCTTCAAGAGGTTGTAATCAGTGTGAATCTCACTATAGCTGTGCATGTGCCTCACATGTGAGAGATTACAGTCTTTTTGAACAGCACTGTCTGTCAAGGCAGTTCATGTGCCCTGTGTCTCCTCATGCTCCCATTGAAGCAGGGCAGAGTCACTATGACCCTTCCTCAGTTCTCTGGCAATTCAAATTGCTGTGATAGCTAGGAACTCCAAAAAGTGGGGATGGAGGTGTATCATGGGATCCACACTCATTACAATATCTCGAAGAACCAGTTACTGCAGGATAAGTAATCTTTACAGATTTCTGATATTGGCACATTCCTGAACCAGAGTGAGCCCAGAAGTTTGGTGGGAGAGATACACCAGCCAGCTAATAGCACAGTGAAATACATTGTGTTGTCCTTTTCAATATTCTTTGTGATGAGATGGCCTGATCTGTAGAACATCCGCCTGTGGCTAAAAATAGGCAGGATGACAGTCTGAATGGTTTGGTCTTATCAATGAAATAAAGTCAAGTTCTGGCTGCCTCTAAGTTTGAGTAATTTCTTTCTCATAGTGCTGAGTGTGGCTACAGAATATTGAATAAGGTGGTTTGGCCATAAGTGCCTGAAGCTTATTCACCTTCCTGGCTGACATGACAGCCACTGGGAAGCCTGACCGTGTAGAGGTGATGTAAGTAGTATTCTGAGAGGAGTTCAAATGGTGACTTCATAAGCATGAGGAGGAGGATGTTGAGACCCCAGGCGGGAGTAGGTAGGTAAGTGTGTAATAGCGCTTTGAGAAACTTTGACACCCTGGGATGAAACAAGATTGAACATAACTGTACAGGCATATGCTAAGCTGAGATTTCTGTGAGGTGAATCTTAATAGAGACAAATGAAAGGCCAGAGTATTTCAAGTGAAATAATAAGTCAAGGATCTTCAGTAGAGAGGCCTGGAATGGGTCCAGACCATATCGGGCTGCTCATATCAATAATTTCTTCCATTCATATGATTATGTTAGTCTGGGAGATGTTCTCTTGCTCTGTATCAGGATTTCCTAGACCTATGGAACTCAACCAACCAGCATACTTGCGGGGTTCATCTCACTGCTATGTACAAAGGAACTGAGTGAGGGTTGCAACTGCTCTGTCCTTTATGTTCTTACATGGCAGCAGGAGGAGGCACAGGTGCATGCGTAGCACCAGGAGACACTGCTATGCAAAGAACTCCAATATTGCACAAGAGGTCTATGCACATGAAGTGGGCTCCATGCTGACAGATATTGAAAGACTAGTCTGTCTGTAAGGGGGCTCCATTGACTGTTTTCAGGTTGACAGATGTTGGATTGTAAGGTTTCTATAATTTTTTGGTACTAGAGATGTTTAAACAGCTTTTTTTAAATAATCCTGTTTCATTTTTTTACTCGCTGTTAGTGTAAACAATGCCATTCAGAGTGACTGCTCATCTTCTGTGTCTTTACTGTCCACTCGTACGTGTGGGTGTTTTTGGCTTCTTAGATTGTAAGCATTGATCTCAGCACTATAAATAGGCTGCGCTTGTTTCCCTATAAAGTTTCCTGGAAGGGGACAAAAGCCTGTTTTTACAGTGTGATGACCGGTGGAACTACTTCACATTCATTAATCTGATATAGGGCTTCTCTTTCTGGAGAGACCTCACAAGCTACCTGCAAACTTAAGTCTCCTGCAGGTAGCCTGAGAACTTATCTGAAGATGGCACCTTGGACACGGGTTGAATAAAAGCGGGAGAGACTATACCAAATTATTGTTAGGCAAAAGGATGCACTGCATGGAAAATCATACACTAAAATCAATGTGCTTGTAAAATATTTTATTACTTTAAAATACTAAAACTGGATATTTTACATAATCAAATCTGCTTTCTGATATGTGCTGTTGTAATACCTCCATGATTATTAACTTGACACTTTCCCTCCCTAACATTTTGGGGGAATGGTAATTGAACATTCCTTTACTGAAAGTCCAAATCCAAGCTGTATAATAACTGGGTTAATGGACAGAGTGTAAGGGGAGATTTGATATTGATTTGTTCCAGTTCTGCTCCCAATGGGCTTTAATTTATGTCACATTCACACACACACAATTAACTTTTGCATTGACAAAAGACGATCAAGCATGGGTCAGGGTACAAAATGGTATTGAAAGATTAACATCCAAAGTGTAACAGTTGTGGTAGGCTGTCATAGGTTTTCTCCCCCACTTGGAGCTTTTGGGTTCCAAGATGGGGCCTGCATGGACTCCTCTAAACTAAAATCCTAGTTTAGATCTGGTTATCGCTGCCACCAGTCAAGTTTAAAGTGGATAACACACTGCCTGTCCCCCAAACTTCCCCTGGGGAACCCAGATTCAAACCCCTTGAATCTCACCAGAGAGAGAGAAACAGCCAGTTCCCCTCCCCCCCCTTCCCTCTCTCCAACCTGCTCCGGAGAGATTACACACCGAGTCAAATCCTTGACTCAACACAAAGAGGGACTCACCTCCCCCTCCTCTTCCCTAGTCCTGGAGAGAGATACCTTGATTCACTTCTTGAATCAAACAAAGAGGGATTCCCTATCCCCCCCATCCCTTTCTCCTAGTCCTTGGGAAAAATACCTTGATTCAAACTCCTTGAATCAAACAAAGAGGGATTCACTTTTTCCCCCTCCCCTTCCCCTGAAAATCCAAACAAGGGAAGAAATCAATCAAGTTTTAAAAAAGAAAAGATTTTATTAAAGAAAGAAAAAAAAGTACACTCTCTCTGTATTACCAGGATGCAAAAATACAGGGTCTAACTTATAAAAACTGGAGAGACTCCCCCGTCCCTCCTCCTCAGAATAATCAGTAACAGCAACAGAAATAAAGAATTCTTCCAGCAAACTCACAATTGCAAATATAGAAAGCAACTCAAAAGACTAATCCGCCTTTTTAACTAATACTCACTATACTGGATAGTAGGAAATACTCCAGGAGAACTTGGAGACATGTCTGGCCTCTCTTAGATCCAAAGAGAGCACACACAGCAAACAAGGAACACAGACAAAGCCTTCCCTCCACAGAGATTTGAAATTATCCTGTCCCTTGATTGGTTCTCTGGTCAGGTGTTCCTCAGGTTACTGAGCTTGTTAACCCTTTACAGGTAAAAGAGACTTTAACCCCTAACTATCTGTTTATGACACGCCCCCCAAATCACAGACAGTGGGGGAACCACACTGGCGGTGATTTCCTACTAGAACTTTAAAATAAACAGATTAATAAAACACATGCACTATTACATATATTACTAAGTATGTAAACAACAAGATTTTTCACATTTCAAGAACACTTTTTAACCATGTGACTGGACATACTTGGCAACGTCCTTGCCCATCCCCTCCCAGTGGAAGGACTTCCCCAACCTGTCCTTGGTTCAGTTCACCCCAGAATGACCACTGGGATATTATGGGCCAAGTTTAAGAGCTTGTTCCGGTACTTAGTTGGAACTACCAACTGTTTTTGAGGATGCTGGCCTTCCTGGTGTCCACCAGAAAGAATTTCCTTATATAAAAGTCCTTGTTTTACAACAAACTGGGATCGGGTAGAAGAGCTGAGAGGCGGCAGGTTGCTCCGTGCCGCCGCCCAAGCTGTCTTAAGGCTGTTATTGGCTTCCTGCTCAGTCTGGAACTGTTCCCTTGAGTCTGGAGACACCAGTTCCTCCGTAGACTGTGGACTTGGTCCCTCTGGAAGCGATGTAGGTGATGAGGTTGTTTCCGTTGACTGTGAACCGCTCTCCACTGGTGCAGTAGGTGATATTTCAGGCTCTGGCTGAGCCTCTTGGGTAGGGTTGTCTGCTGCTTCTGCCAGTTCAGGCCCGCTGGCGCCCTCTGGCGATGGGGTTGGTGACGGGTTTGCAAGCGCTGGCGTCAGTGCTGGCAATGGTTCTGCCGCTGGTTGCTCTTCCAGTTCCGGTTCTGGGACTGGATGTACTATGGCTGCTGTAGTTGTTGGCATGAGATCCGGTTCCACCACCTTGGTCTGGGTCTCTGGTAACACAGACGGGGTCCCGGTGGACGGCTCAGGAATAGGGATGGAAGTGGAAGCTTGTTTGGCCTGACTGCGGGTGACCACTCCCCCCCTCTTGGCCAGCTCCACATGGTTGGCCAAGTCTTCCCCCAGTAGCATGGGGATGGAATAATTGTCATAGACAGGTCCACTTTCCTGACCAGTCCTTGTACTGGTCTTCAGGGATGCTGTACCCATGGCAGGTCCTTTTAACATTTAGAATTCTTCCAGCATACACACAATTGCAAATATAGAAAGCAACTCAAAAGACTAATCCGCCTTTTTAACTAATACTCACTATACTGGATAGTAGGAAATACTCCAGGAGAACTCTGGCCTCTCTTAGATCCAAAGAGAGCACACACAGCAAACAAGGAACACAGACAAAGCCTTCCCTCCACAGAGATTTGAAATTATCCTGTCTCTTGATTGGTCCTCTGGTCAGGTGTTCCTCAGGTTACTGAGCTTGTTAACCCTTTACAGGTAAAAGAGACTTTAACCCTTAACTATCTGTTTATGACATAGGCACATTCATTAAAAGGAATGTGAACAATGAGGCTAAAGGGCAAGGCACTGATTTTCTGAAGTGCTTACCTGAGATGTTCTTCACTGCTGCACAAGGTCTTCTAGTCACTCTGCATCATTCTAAAATTAGTGTGTTTGCCTCCCCATGTCCTCAAATGATAATATAATTTACACAGTACCATAGGTATACACAGCATTTTAAAGGGGTCCTGTGATTCTTGCAATGTAAACTGGTCAAAAACACAAGAATATTGCATTAGACATGGTGGGATGGGCTATAGGAAAGGAAGGGTATTCTGTAGTTAACAAAGGAGGAGCAGTTGCTGCTTTTTGAGAAGCATGATTTTCCATAGATCATACATCAGATGCGATAAGGTTTTTTTGTTATATTCTTTCAAATTTGTATGATATTTTGGGGAACTGTGATTGCAAGATTTCATGGAAACTTTCTGCTTTGAAGAGCGAGGCTGAATGGGGCACACAGCTGGAAGACTTTTTCAAGAACAATGAGCATCAATGGAAGAAGGCATTAAGATAAGAGCAGGGGAGGATAGAACAAAGGAATAGTTAGGCAAAAGGCTTGAGCAAAGCAAAAAGTGAGTGGAGTAGGAAAAAATGAGGAAAGAGATATAACAAGTTTTGTAATTCGCAGCTAGGGTGACCAGATGTCCCAATTTTATAGGAACAGTCCTGATTTTAGGGTCTTTTTCTTATATAGGCTTCTATTACCACCCACTCCTTGTCCCGATTTTTCACATGTGCTGTCTTGGTCACTCTATTTGAAGCCTCCCCCTCTGCAAGACATATTGCAATATAGTATGCAACTGATCTCAGTGCTGGCAAGCCCACAGCAACTAGGACATGTCAGCAGCAGGGCATTGGCGCTACTAAGACAGACGAGTCCCTCTCCTTTCTACCCCACCCACTCCACTGCCATAGAAACACTACACAGAAGCAGCAGTGTAAGTGCTACAGAAACTGAACTTCAACTTGGAATGTATTGCTTCTGTTAAGTATATCTAATAGTTAATGAAAGGAGAGACTGGTTTCATTTTGGACAGTAGACTTTATTAGAAATTTTCTCCTTATTCATCAGTAAATTCACATTAAAATATGCTGAAGGCAGTTAAGTCTCAACAGTCAACATCCTGCCATTACAACAACTTCCAGTTTAAAAACTAGATAACTGATCAGGCAGATAACTTGAAACATAAGAAATGCAAATAGAAAGCAGCATCTTTACAAACAGGTTGAGCCTGAAAAATGTATACATCTGGGGGTGCGGGGAAGTAAATCAGTCCTTCCAAGATGAAAACAGTTAAATGAGGACTCCACAGACATTAAACAGATAAATAAACAACATATCACACATACATTAAAAAGAGAGCAGAAGTATTTAGAGTTGGTATAACATAAAAATAATAAATTTGTTCAAATAAAAAAAGTGACAGGCTTCTTAAAAAGTAAATATCCTAAAATTTCAAGATAGTGAACAGCTTTGTTGTTATAAACTATGCAAAACTTTGGAGGAATGAGATTTGGTCTTGAAAACATTGGACTGCATTGACTTTATTACCATATCCGATTTAGTTGATCTTCCACTCTTCAGGAACAACTTTTCTCATGTATCTTTAAATCCAGCAGTGGTGTTCTATATAATGACTTACTTCATATATTTTAGACATCTTAGGTCCTCTAACACATTAAGGGCTAAGTATTCAAGACTCCAGATAAACTGTGATTACTCAGCACTTCTGAACGTCAAATCTTAAGATTTAGACATTATTGTTAACTTAACACACTGTTATTTCTATCACTAGTAACCACATTATTCAAAGGATGCTATTCTGCATAAGGATAACTCTTGGGGGCCAGATTTTCAGCTGGTGTCTACCGGAAGTCAATGGAGCTAAGCCAATAAGTGCCAGCTCAGGATCTGACCGGGAGAATTCAGTCTTAGATACTGTCCTATAGGAAACAGATAATTTGTGAATCTAGATCAAATTGATGTTTTTTGCATACTTTAGTATTCCCCAGTTTGTTCTGCTTCAATTGATTCAGAAAAAAATACATATATTAAAACTTAAATAACACTCAAGTGTCCACCACAAAGATTTCTATTTTGATGTAAACAATAATTTCTGCCATTTGCATTGATTTAGTCCAACGTGAGGCCAGAAAAAGGATTCTAAGACTTCTTATTGATACTGTAAATAATTTTTCAGAGACTGGGGCAAAGGTAGAGATTCTATGTCATGCAGACGATCTCTGCCAAGAGCAAAGCGAATTGATCTTCGGCACAAGTCCATTAAAGGCAGGGGTTCCGCTGAAAAATGGAAGAAAACAATAATATAGGATTAATGTTTTGAAATCAACATTTTATTCATTATTAAAGAAGAAAATGGACATCAACATTTTCAGGAGCAAAAAAAGATGATGCTTGACAAAGGGTAACAATTAGTGGTAAAATTTTCACAAACTTTTACCACTAATTGTTGGTAATTGTTGTATATATTATCACAAAATATATACAAGTGTTACTGATTTATGAAGCAGAAGTGTCAACATTTTATCACATTTTATCACATTACATATATAGTAGAACAAGCATAATGTTTTCAGCTCAGTATTTGACTCTATAAAATATGAGCTAGTAATCCAGCACTATCCCAATAGTTAGAGCAATAGTGTTGTTACACAAGTGTTCAGGATTTCCAATAATAATGCAAGATCTTATAATCTGTTAATAACACATTAGTTTCTGCACAACTAAACTAATAGCTAATAGCTCCTGACCTTTAAATACCAACTCCTTTTCTGTTTTAGGGGTGGTAAGGGGTCTCTTAAGGCTAAATGCATTTCTCAGCAAACCTAGCAGAAAATATGGCCAACAAAGTCCAAAGATGAATCAAATCTCTTTGTCTAGTGTGTCCAGTGGTGAAACTCTTTGAAACAAACATTCTCAGGAAACACTGTTCAAAATATTTTAAAGTTTTTTCATCCCTACCATCACCTCAACCACATTGGATAGGTTATGACTGGTAGCTACTACAGAAAATACACCCCACCCCACAATTCAGCAATGCAGCTAAAACTTTTGCAAATCTGTAATATCTCAAGTTTCTTTTACATACAACTAGGAACATAACTCCTAGGGGACGGAGCTGTTTAATTCATTAACAAGGCTTAGTGATTATGAAATTGGGGGGGGGGGGCATAGATAGCTCACAGATTACAGGACTTGAGGAATAATACAGTAGACACTCCAGACACTACATCCTGATCTGCAGCTTGCTGTTGATCTTACAGGCATCTTCTATTTCATTTAAAAAAGATGACAATGACTGAAGCTCAATGATACTACATGTTCTTGAGTGACCACATGGTGCTAAGACTTTACTATTTTTACAGCCAAAATTTGCAAATAAATGTAAGTAATTAACCAGTCATGGAGTTAATTCAAAACTTTAAAATCTATAAATAAATAAATAAAATTAAATATTTCTCCAGCTTCACATGCTAAATACAGGGGCAGGTGACCAAAGCCCACGGGTAAGTCAAAAACATGGAGACCTGGGAGAGGGTCGGAATCTGGGTGGACTATGGGCTGTTATAGCAGAAATAAAGGAGAGACGAAAATCTAATTAGTATCTTAGATGTCTGTATACTAATGCAAGAAGTATGGGGAATAAGCAGGAAGAACTCAAAATGCTAGTAAATAAACACAACTATGACATAGTTGGTATCACAGAGACTTGGTGGGATAATATGCATGACCGGAATATTGGTACAGAAGGATAAAGGATGCTCAGGAAGGACAGGCAGGCGGAAAAAAAACGGAGGTGGTGTTGCCTTATATATTAAAAATGAATATACTTGGACTGAGGTTGAGATAGAAATAAGAGACAGACTTGTTGAAAGTCTCTGGGTAAGGATAAAAGGGGTAAAAAACAAGGGTGATGTCATGGTAGGGATCTACTACAGACCACCAAACCAGGAAGAAGAGGAGGATGAGCCTTTTTTTAAACAACTAACAAAATCATCTAAAGCACAGAACTTGGTGGTGATGGGGGACTTCAACTACCCAGACACCTGATGGGAAAATAACACAACAGGGCACAGATTATCCAACAAGTTCTTAGAATGTATTGGAGACAATTTTTTATTTCAGAAGGTGGAGAAAAATACTAGGGAGGAGGCTTTTCTAGATTTGATTTTGACAAATAGAAAAGAACTGGATGATAATTTGAAAGTGGAAGGCAATTTGGGTAAAAGTGATCATGAAATGGTAGAGTTCATGATTCTAAGGAATGGTAGGAGGGAGAACAGCACAATAAAGACAGTGGATTTCAAGAAGGCAGACTTTAGCAAACTCAGAAAGTTGGTAGGTAAAATCCAATGGGAAGCAAGTTTAAGGGGAAAAACAATTGAAGACAGTTAGCAGTTTTTCAAAGAGACATTATTAAGGGCACAAAAGCAAACTATCCCACTGCATAGGAAAGATAGGAAGTATGGCAAGAGACCACCCTGGCTTAACAAGGAGATCTTCAATTATCTAAAACTCAAAAGAGAGCTCTACAAAAAGTGGAAACTCGGTCAAATTACAAAGGATGAATATAAACAAACAACACATGTAGGGACAAAATTAGAAAAGCCAAGGCACGAAACGAGATCAAACTAGCTAGGGACATAAAACGAAACAAGAAAACATTCTACAAATACGTTAGAAGCAAGAGGAAGACCAAGGACAGAGTAGGCCCGTTATTCAATGAAGGGGGAAAAACAATAACAGAAAATATGGAAATGGCAGAGGTTCTTAATGACTTCTTTGTTTCAGTTTTCACCAAGAAGGTTGGTGGTGATTGGACGTCTAACATAGTGAATGCCAGTGAAAATGAGGTAGGGTCAGAGTCTAAAATAGGGAAAGAACATGTCAAAAATTACTTAGACAAGTTAGATGTCTTCAAATCACCAGTGCCTGATGAAATGTATCCTAGAATACTCAAGTAGCTGACTGAGGAGATATCTGAGCCATTAGCAATTATCTTTGAAAAATCATGGAAGATGGGAGAGATTCCAGAAGACTGGAAAAGGACATCTATAAAAAGGGAAATAAGGACAACCCAGGGAATCGCAGACCAGTCAGCTTAACTTCTGTGCCCAGAAAGATAATGGAGCAAATAATTAAGCAATCAATTTGAAAACACCTAGACAATAATAAGGTGATAAACAACAGTCAGAATGGATTTGTCAAGAACAACTCATGTCAAACCAACCTGATAGCTTTGTTTGACAGGGTAACAAGCCTTGTGGATAGGGGGGAAAGCAGCAGATGTGGTATATCTTGACTTCAGTAAGGATTTTGATACTGTCCCGCATGATCTTCTCATAAACTAGGGAAATACAACCTAGATGAAGCTACTATAAGATGGGTGCATAACTTGTTGGAAAATTACTCCCAGGGAGTAGTTATCAGTGGCTCACAGTCATGCTGGAAGGGCATAATGAGTGGGGATCCGACAGAGATCGGTTCTGGGTCTGGTTCTGTTCAATATCTTCCTCAATGATTTAGATAATGGCATACAGAGTACACTTATAAAGTTTGCAGACGCTACCAAGCTGGGAGGGGTTGCAAGTGCTTTGGGGGATAGGATTAAAATTCAAAATGATCTGGACAAACTGGAGAAATGGTCTGAAGTAAATAGGATGAAATTCAATAAGGATAAATGCAAAGTACCCCACTTAGGAAGGAACAATCAGTTGCACACATACAAAATGAGAAATGATTGCCTAGGAAGGAGTACTGCAGAAAGGGATCTGGGAGTCACAGTGAATCACAAGCTAAATATGAGTCAACAGTGTAACACTGTTGCAAAAAAAGCAAACAACATTCTGGAATGTATTGTAAGCAAGACATGAAAAGTAATTCTTCTGCTCTGCTCCATGCTGATTAGGCCTCAACTGGAATATTGTGTCCAGTTCTGGGTGCCACATTTCTGGAAAAATGGACAAATTGGAGAAAGCCCAGAGAAGAGCAAAAAAATGATTAATGGTCTAGAAAACATCACCTTTGAGGGAAGAATGAAAAAATTGGGTTTGTTTAGTCTGGAGAGGAGAAGACTGAGAGGGGACATGATAACAGTACATAAAAGGTTGTTACAAGGAGAAAAAATGTTCTTAACCGTGGAGGATAGGACAAGAATCAATGGGCTTAAATTGCAGCAAGGGCGGTTTAGGTTGGACATTAGGGAAAACTTCCTAACTGTCAGAGTGGTTAAGCACTGGAATAAATTGCCTAGGGAGATTGTGGAATCTTCATCATAGGGGATTTTTAAGAGCAGGTTGGAGTGCAGGGGACTGAACTAGATGACCTCTTGAGGTCCCTTCTGGTTCTCTATCTCCTCTCTCACTAAATCCTGCATGGGCTCTAAAAGTTCAATTACTAAATAATAATACGAAAATGCCCTCAAGTGTTTGCAGCAATTGCCAAACTTCAAGTATTAAACATGTTCGTATAACTTGGAATCTGAAATATTTTGTCTCCTCCCTTCAGTCCTACATCAGTTCTGAAACTTACAGATATATTAGGGCAGATTAGGTCTAAAATGTTTTAAAGAAGTTTACTCTAAACTCAAAAAAAAATATTTAAAGAAAAAATAGAAACACATGAAAATTTTCCAGCTGTGCAATGGCCCTAAACTATCAAAAATTATTATTTTTTTTAAAAGCCTCTTAAAGGCTTTTAAAGCAGTTTTAAATGTGGTAAATGTAAAAATGCTCAGAACTACGAATGATGGTAAAAATCACAGATTATAAATCGGCAACATCATGTGGTTCAAAGTATGAGAACTAGCTTTAAGCTGCATATTATAAGATAAGCACTCTGTCTTTCACTAAATTTAGGCCTCATTTGTTGTCCAAACTGTACACTGAATGATGCAGGCATCTTTGTCAAAATAATACTATATAATCATGCAATTAAGGACTGTTAGATTGTTGGGTCTGGCTGAGCAACTTGTGGTGCAACCTTGAGTGTTAGTGTATTATATACAAAAGGTAGTGTAGCGCCCCCTATCCACCTGGTTATCGTCTTTAATTCCAGTCTGCTTACAGGTTTTGATGGGCAGGTCTGGGTTCTTCTGGATCCCGCCACCCACTCAGCAGGGTGTTTCTTCTTTATTTTTCCCTATGAATTTATTTGGCGGTGCCTCCACCCCCACTCGCTCCTTCCGGGCAGGGTCACCAGGGCAGCTTGGGAGGAAAATTCTAACCACAGGGTAACCCCCACTTACTTGCCAGATAGTTGGAGACTCCAAAGAAATAACACAAACACATACAATATATTCAACACAGTAATTATATTAAACAGGAGACAAATATAACAGGATAAAACACTATTCTTAGGGTCACTGGTGCCCACACGGATAATACCTGTGGCTTCCCCAGTCATGTGACCAGATGTAGCAAATGTAAGATCAGTGTCCCGTTGGTATGTGTACTTTGTTGGGGCCCTTGATGACCTATGACTACAATATCTTCTCCGCAGTGGTGCACTCACAAACTCCATGAATGATCCTCAGGTTCAGAGATGACTCTGGACCCCTCGGTCACTACAGAGGGGATGATCTCTGCTAGCAGGAATCCTCTTCAGGCAGACTTCTGTTTCCAGGATTTCCCCTCACCACAAAGGGGTGCAGGGCTCAAGGTGCAGATTACACAACTATACTAAGATCCAAACTGTAGTCTCCTACCCCAGAGTCCAGATACACTCACAGTAGGCAACAGCCCTGGACTAGCAGGCAGAGCAGAGCTGACCATGTGATGACTGGTCTCACTAGGGAGCTGGAGGGCTAACTCAGCCTGGCTGGGGAAGTTTCCCATAAAAACTCTACAAACTTGGAGTCATCAGTGGAGGTGGGGAAAGCCCAGCTGAGGGATCTTGCTTTCAGGTCACCAGAGGCCAGTTTTCAGGGGGAACCCTGCATGCAGGCCTGGGACTCACCAGCTCCCCATACAGCCAGTCCTGCCCTGACCCTGGCTGGCTCCAGACTATCTAAAAAAAATGGCTTCTCCCCTTTCCTGAGCTCCCTGGGAAGGACATCTCAGTCCCTATTGGTTGCTGGGCAGACTCTAAGTCTGCCTTGGCTTGTCTCCCCTCCCCCACGACCAGGGACAGTGTGCCTCTCCCTGAGCTGCCAGCAGACAGAGCCCCAGGACTCTAGGTAATCTCCTTGGGGTTACAGTAGTATATAGCTTATCTTTGCATGCCCATGATCCAGAGCCAAGTTTCCAGCTGTAAATCAGGGCAGATGTCGGGCAGCTCTAACATACGACAGCTGCCAATATCCCAAAGAAGCCAAAAGGGCAGCCAGGATCTTGCAGGGCATAAGAAAGTGCCATTTCTGGCATTCTTCCTGCACCCATGCCTCCTATATTGGCATCACAGAAGGAAATGGTGTAGGAACCTGATTCCCGAACCACTGAAGTGCTAGAGCTGTTCAAAACAACTACCAATAACTGTTTATAATAACAAAAGGATTTCCTCCACACCATTCTTTTCATATTCAAGACATGACTACAGTTTTTCATGAAATTTACTTAAAAAAATCACCGGGGGGCAAGGAGTAAACATAGAAACTTCAGTCAGAAAGGTAATAGCTAAGCAACATAGTCTCTTGCTTGACAACCCTTAACTGTGTGTTGCTACGTGCTCCACCTATAAAATACACAGACCTTCCACACCCAAAATATTTGGAACACTAACATTCAAGATTTTAAAAATAACATTTCAGTTTGCACTATACAGACCTTTGAGGTGGTACAAATAATACTAAACAGTGACTCTTCAAATTCTGCAGGAGACAGCAGGAGAGTGGTATTCTGAATATTTGAGAACTCAGCTATGAAAATCAGTTTTACTCTTAGAACATTCAGCATTTGTCCCTGAAAAGAGAACAGTGTTACTCCAAGCAAGGGTGGCTCCAGGCTTCAGCATGCCACACGCGTGCTTGGGGCGGCAAGCCGCGGGGGGCGCTCTGCCGGCGCCACGAGGGTGGAAGGCAGGCTGCCTTCGGCAGCTTGCCTGCGGAGGGTCCGCTGGTCCCGTGGCTTCGGAGGACCTCCCGAAGGCAGCCTGCCTGCCATGCTTGGGGCAAAATGCCTAGAGCCGCCCCGACTCCAAGAGTAGGAACTAATTATGATTCCCCCACAACACTGTGTACTTAATTAGAGTGCTGTGGTAGCTAGAATAAAATACATTTGTAGGCCTACCATTTAATCACTAATTTTCCATTTTTGTTTATAACTTTTGTGTGTATTTTCTGCATTTGAAGTGGCCAACTGTGGTAGTGAGCTTGGAAGAATACAAGCCCTCAAAGCAGAATCTCTGTGGGCATCGGTTGTACTGAAGACTTATGAATTCTAGTAATATCCCATCAATTTAAAAAAATGAATTGCTAAGCTGAAATATAAAATTGGAAAGAAAACATGATTCACAAGAATAGCTCTTTCAGTTTCTTAGGCTGGTTAGGAATTTAATACAAAGTGAGATATTTGCAATGTGGCAAATTTTGCACAGGAAACCTAAGGTTTCCTTCCAAGCGCCAGCAGCTTATTCCAGTAATGTATGACGGTGAGCCTGCTTCCAAAGCTCTGTCATGTTTCTAAATGTGTTTTTGGGCATCTTCTCCTCATATTAAGGTTTATTATGAAAGCTCTCCACTTCAGCATCATTTCAGCAGCTGCCAGATGGGGGAAAACTGTATTTTTCAGTAAGACAGAGCACTTGTCCCTTTTCTTTCTGTCTTCTCAGTTCCATGTCACAGCTCAAATTAGATGGCCCCAATTTTGCATCAGCATTCAAAAAGGAGACTTTAATTTAATGATGCCACAAAGTAAAATAAATAAAAATAAGATATTCCTTTCACTCTTCCTCCCAAACAGTAAGTGTATCTAAAATACACTCATCCTAGGCAATAAAACCTACAAGTCAGTTTATAAGCCTTTCCTTCAGTCCAGGCCGCAGGGACCCCCATGAGAATGCTCCAGCTCCAGCCCCGTGCCGCGTCCAGGAGCAGCCCTGGACAGAACTAAAGTGACATGGCTCCAGCGGGGCCTGAGCTTCTCCCCCCTCAGAGCCGCGTGGTAAGGGGGTGGGCCTGCAAGCTCCAGTCTCGCTGGAGCCATGCCGCTGCAGTGCTGTCCAGGGGCCAGGGCAGCTCCTGGACACGGCGCGCTGAGGCTCCGAGAGAGGGGAGAGGCAGGGGTAACCCAGGAGCGGCCCTGGACAAAGCTAAAGTGGCGTGGCTCTGGCGAGGCCTGAGCTCCTCCCCGCTTGGAGCCACGTGGTAAGGGGGCGAGGCCTGAGCTCCTCCCCGCTTGGAGCCGCGTGGTAAGGGGGTGGGGCTGTGAGCTCCAGGTCTAGTGGCGGGAGCTCAGGCCCTGCTGGAGTCAGGCCGCTGCAGCTTTGTTCAGAGCTGCTCCTGGACGCAGCACTCTGAGGCTCCGGGAGAGGGGGTAGGTGGGGATAAGCAGCATGGCAGGGGGCCGGGGTGGATAAGGGGCAGGAGTCCTGGGGACAGTCAGGGGACAGGGAGGGGCAGAGGTTCTGGGGGGGCAGTCAGGGGACAGGGAATGGGGGGTTGGATCGTGGGCATTCCCAGGGGTCTGTCTCGACTCAGTGTGTGTGGGGGGGGTTAGGGGTCGGGGCAGTCAGGGAACAAGGGGAGTTGGTGAGGGGAGGGTGGGTGAGAGGACAAGGAGCAGATGGGTTGGGGATTCTGAGGGGGGCAGTCGGGGGGCAGGAAGTGGATGGGGGTTGGATAGGGGACAGGGACAGGCTGTTTGGGGAGGCACAGCCTTCCCTACCCTAAAGCTAATTCAGCAGTTTGAAGCTTGCAGACAGCTATTTAACACAAAGAGCCAAGCTGTTATCTTTTCCATGGGGGAGGGATCACATGAGAAGAGCAATATCCTACACCACCTACCTCCTTCCCAACCCTACCAAGGGAGACTCCCCCACTCCCCTGCATTCCCCGAGGTTCCAGAGGGGTTAATTCAGTGGTTCTCAAACTTTTGTACTGGTGACCCCTTTCACATAGCAAACCTCTGTGTGTGACCCCCCTCCCTTATAAATTAAAAACAGTTTTTTATATATTTAACACTATTATAAATGCTGGAGGCAAAGCAGGGTTTGAGGTGGAGGCTGACAGCTCGCGACCCTCAGTAATAACCTCGTGACCCCTGAGGGGTCCTGACCCCCAGTTTGTGAATCCCTGTGTTAATTTAATTTTAGCACCCTGTGTCCATTCACATGCATGTGCTATTTTGAGCATTTCAGTTTTCACAACATAGGCTTATCCCAGATTCTGGAACAAGCTCAAATGCTCAGGTCGTGGAGTATGTACATAAACTATACTAAAGACAAACCCACAGTAACCATCTCCAGTTTGTGAGGGACCCCGTGGAGCCAGTCTCTAGGAAACAGATACATTCATGGAAGTCCATTAATGGCTATTAGCCAGGATGTGTAAGGAATGGTGTCCCTAGCCTCTGTTTGTCAGAGGGTGGAGATGGATGGCAGGAGAGAAATCACTTGATCATTACCTGTTAGGTTTGCTCCCTCTGGGGCACTTGGCATTGGCCACTGTCAGTAGACAGGATACTAGGCTAGATGGACCTTTGGTCTGATCCAGTATGGCCATTCTTATGTTCTAAGCTAAATGAACCCAAAGTTATGGAGATAGATATGAGTCAAGGAAGCCAGCAGAGTATCAGAAACCTGGAAAAATCTCTGACTAGATGGGCTCATGCATTGGGTCACAACCTGAGGTGGTTCAAAAGTTTTGGATTTTTTTTAAGCAGAATTTTTTCATTGTTTCTTTAAACAAACACAGCAAGCAGCAAATATTTGGCCACACACTTCTGAAACCCCAAACCATGTTCAGACTAATTTCAGCTTTTCAATTAAAAAAACCACAAGAAATTTTGAAGGAAAGCAGACATTGTCCGTGATTTTTTTCTGCTTTTTAAAAAACCCCTAGTTTTTAATCCAAAAAAAGTTTTGACAGAAAATATTTGTCCAACCCTTTTAATGAGCTTTAGTGCCTTTTAGCACTAGCTGATGCTGAGAACCAGTGATACCTTGTAAAGGTGACTTGAAAAGAAGTTTTCTCAAAACTGGGTTTGTGCCGAGATGCGGAAGGTTTTTAAATGTTTATTTTTCCCAGGGCTGCCCAGGGGAGCAGGGGAGAAGGGGGGCAAGTGGGGCAATTTGCCTCAGGCCCCGCAGCGGCCCCCACGAGAATATAGTATTCTATAGTATTGCAACTTTTTTATGGAAGGGGCCCCTGAAATTGCTTTGCCCCAGGCCCCCCTGAATCCTCTGGGCGGCCCTGCTTCAATCATCTCATTACAGACTGCTGTAAGTGACACAAGTGACACATCAAGATAATAAAAAAAGGTAATAATTGGAGATATACCAATCTCCTAGAGCTGGAAGGGACCTTGAAAGGTCATTGAGTCCAGCCCCCTGCCTTCACTAGCAGGACCAATTTTTGCCCCAGATCCCTAAGTGGCCCCCTCAAAGATTGAACTCACAACCCTGGGTTTAACAGGCCAATGCTCAAACCACTGAGCTATCCCTTCCCCATCAAAGATAGGGGACAGTAATCGTTATGCCACTCATTCAGTGCTCTAGACTTGTACACACAAGTGGGGAAGATATCATCCTTGTTCAAACTGTAATTTAATGTGATGTGACAACAGGTACAAGGCTATCACACATACAGATGCTTATTTAACACCTCTTCTCACATCACATGTATATACACAGTGGAGATTGACAAGCTTATTTATTCTTGGCAACTTGTAGTCAATTAACTCTTTGGCACAGTAATAGGAATTCCTTATCCCAACAAACATGCTTTAAGAATGAAGACTGCACTCCTGAGCCATAGAACACTAAAAAATACTACTATTCACAGAAGTTCTGGGTGACACCTGAAAAAGTGAACTACATTTAGTATGTGCAATTAACGTGTCAAATGAAACAATTTATTTGATGAAGAATTTTGCAAGATGTAATAATGTGAAATGTTTCTTGAACAACACAATGTGTCTACTCTTGTAAAACTTTGTGTTAGTAAGAAGTAACCATTCATCTATGAAGGGCCTTTTTATTTTAAGCTGCAATTTTCAACCTGGCCTCAGAAGTCAACACAAAATTAAAGCTGGCTGAAAAATTGGATTTTTCATATAAAAATTAGAAACTTTTCAACAGGTCTACTCAGAAGAGAGAAAGGAAATAGCTCAATGCAATACTAATGAAAGTTTGATGCACAAAGTCTGGAAAAATAGGAAAATATCTGGTGCCCTTGTTCAGATCTTAGCTTTTTTACATAGATTTCTGAACTGTTGCTTTCAAAACCTGATGCATGTAATTAATGCCTCCTCTCGCCCCAGTCCTGCTAAATACCTGTCAGCATCCCTCAGGTTTCTGTCCTCGTCCTCTTCTCCCTCCTCAAATGGCATCATGATTAACCTCCACCTTTATATGGATGATGTCAAAATACACCCTTTATGCCAAATGTTTTGACCTCAGTCCATTCACACTTTTTTTTGGTAAAGCTGTCAGGCTATCATAAAGGGAAAAAAAAAAGGGGGGGGAAGGGTACACACCCAATTTTTAATTATATTTGCAAGTCACCTTTAAAAATAAATTTATGGCCAGAAGGTACTATTAGATCATCAGTCTGACCTAACTGTATATCATATGCGATTAAATTGTACCTAGTTACTCCTGTATTGAGCCCAATAACTTGGGTTTGAGTAACGCAAATCTTCCAGAAAAGAATCCCATCTTGATTTGAGGACATCAAAAGATGGAGAATCCATCATTTCCCTTAGTAGTTTGTTCCAATGGTTAATTACCCTCACTGTTACAACTTTGTGCCTTATTTCTAATTTGAATTTGTCAGGCTTAAGCTTCCAGCCACTGGTTCTTATGTCTTTCTCCACTATATTAAAGAGCCCATTAATATCAGTATTTTTGCCCCATGCACTGTAATCAA
The DNA here is from genome assembly GCF_016161935.1 of Mauremys reevesii. Lineage (NCBI taxonomy): Eukaryota > Metazoa > Chordata > Testudines > Geoemydidae > Mauremys > Mauremys reevesii. Next base: position 39,340,199 of record NC_052631.1, on the reverse strand, counting down.
GTCACCTCAGTCTTCTTTTTGATAAGCCAAACAGACTAAGTTTTTTAAGTCTCTCACTGTCAGGCATTTTCTCCAGCCTGCAAATCCTTTTTGTGGCTTTTTTCTGTACCCTGTCCAATTTTTCAACATCCTTTTTGAAGTATGGACAACAGAAGTTGCCACTATATCCCAGTATCAGTCTTACCAATATTATACGCAGAAGTAAAAATCACCTCCCTACTCCTGCTCACTATTCCTAACCTTCTTGCCACAGCATCATATTGGGAGCTCATGTTCAGTTGCTTGCGCCCTATGACCCCTAAAATCCTTTTCTGAGAAACTGCTTTCCAGGAAACATTTCCCCATTCTGTAGGTATGTTCTGCATTCTTTATTCCTGTACATACAACTTTGCATTTGGTTTTATGCAAACACTTTGTTCACACACATTTCAACTACCACTCAACTATAAAATTAAATATATGTAGACAAGAAAGAAGCATCCATCTTAACCCTTCCTTCTCATGATTAACTACTGTTTTACTTCCACACAGCCATATAGCACCAAATTATTCTGCCAGTTACACTGGTACAACCCCACTGAAACAATTAGAGCTGCGCTGCACTGATGTAATTGAGGGGGAAATGTGGCCCACTGCATTCTTTAAATTGCCTGTTAAGGCAGTGCAGTTTCTCCATTATATTCTAACGAAAGGAAATTGCAAATACATTTTTAAAGAATGCAGATTATGATCAGTCATAAAAACAAAATATGACTCTACCAACTAACAGGACTCAGATGTTAGCAGTGTGTGCCAGGACAAGGGCAGTCAAATATTTTTTCTGCAGAAGTAATTAAGCTATGTAGTAACCAAGTCTACCTTCTTTCTAACATAGAATATTACAACACTACATTTTTATACAATTTGGGTGTTTTAGAAGAATTTTATCTGTGTCAATGTTCATCCAGTTTAAACAAAACACCAGTGTCAATGTTTCTTCTACACATACTTTTGCACATCTGACCTTGGTTCTTTAAAGTGTTTTGCTCCTAGTATTCTATTCTAGTATCTCCTTCCTAATACATGTTGTCTTCAAAAGTCACGAAGTGTAACCCATTCAACTCTTGTAACATGAACTTAACTCTGTTACTGCTTAGAACACACACGCATACTCCTGCATCCCTACCCCATCCCATGCTCCCCCACCTGTCTCTTCACATACAAGCAGCTGGGAGCTATTGTATTTTCTTCTTGAAAAGACTAATGGGTGACAGATGCCAAGACCTTGTTATAGCTAAAACTGATAAAATAGTCACTTTAATGTCTCTAGCATTTATCTTCCAGGGAAGATAAAGTTTAATATGGTACTATGCCATTACCTTATCTTTTGGCGGAGGAAAAATTTAAAAACTAATAATTTAATCCTGATTTCACTTTTAAATGGTGTAGTATTTAAAGGCACTACTAAGTTGAAGAAAACAGCAGTGAATCAACAGTCTCCACAGTAAAGACATTCTTACCCATGTGCATTACTTTAGAGAGAGGAAGACAGTTGAAAAGCAGACGAGAGAAATACAAACCCTAAAGCTAGCTGCATATCATTAGCACTTTTTAGAAAGTGTGTGTCATTTTGAGACTAAGAGCCTGACCCTTCAATCTCCTTCTTGACATTTTCCTTGCTCACACTAGTAGTTTCATGAGGAAGGAGTTTTAGGAATGGACCCTAAGATTTTAGACCCCAATTCAGGAAAGCATCCCTATCAGGAAAGCACTTAAGCATGTGTTTAAACTGAAATCATTGGACAATACACATGGTTAAAGATTTGAAGTCATTGGACTTAAGCACCGGCTTATGTCCTTTCATACATTAGGGTCTCAGTTGCCCACAGCCAGATGCCCATTATAAGGAAGCTATCCACACTGTCAGGTTGAGGCAGAATACGTTGTAACAGACAAGACAATTGTGATGTGTCCACAATACAGTAATTTAACTCAATGGATCATCTACAGTTTGGGGGAAGGCTGTACATTTAACAATATAATTACACTATGCTTTGCGGTAGCAATTTCCTTCCAAGGACTAAAGTTACTTTACAAATATTAATTCAGTCCTAACACCCCTGTATTTTAGGGAAGCAGTATCATAGAAACTTAGGGTTGGAAGAGACCTCAGGAGGTCATCTAGTCCAACCCCCTGCTCAAAGCAGGACCAATCCCCAACTAAATCATCCCAGCCAGGGCTTTGTCAAGCCGGGCCTTAAAAACCTCTAAGGATGGAGATTCTAAAACCTCCATAGGTAACCCATTCCAGTGTTTCACCATCCTCCTAGTGAAATAGTGTTTCCTAATATCCAACCTAGACTTCCCACACTGCAACTTGCACAGGGTCACACAAGGAAGTCTGTGGTAGACCCATAAACCAAGGCTCCTGAACTGTGCCCTGTGGCCTACCAGTGATGCAAATAGCATTTGCTGGTCATCCATAGGGAACTGGATGGTCAAATGGTGAGGCTCCCCTTGTTTCCAGATAAGAGAAACAAAACAGTGTAGACCAGCCTTAAGTATTATCTAGACCATCCTTGACAGGTGTTTGTCTAACCTGTTCTTAAAAACTTCCAATGATAGAGATTCCACAACTTCCCTAAGTAATTCGTTCTAATGCTTAGGAAAAACTTCCTAGCCGTAAAGTAGTTAACATCTAACTTAAGCCTCCCCTGCTGCAATTTAAATAGTGAAAGAGAACAATTTATCACCCTTCCTAATGCAGGGCAACAGAAGAAAGACATTAAAAATTATATATTTTTCAATTGAATTATTATAAACAAACCCTAAATGCATTTGCTATTCCAAGGGACCCAATGGACTTTTGAGGTAACTGTTATTGTATTAAATACTAAACCAGTACAGTATCTTAGCCCCTCATGACTATCCGCCACTGAGAGCCACCTAAATTAAAGCAGATAAGGATGAATTATTTTAGAAGGTCAGTTGCCTCAAAAGGCTAAGTGGGTTCTCAGTGCAACTTACAAGCAGCAGCAAAATATATCATGTACATATATGATCCCCAGCAGGATGATGGGGAAAGAGGAAAGACTTGGAAAGGTTTTGTTTTCTGATGGAAAGATTTTAGTTTAGTTGTGTTTCTCTCATTATTAACTTTTGAATATTATCACAAGGCTATATTTGGTGCCGTTAATGTGCTATTGGACATGATATAAAGTTGAGTAGAGACATTTTGTTGCAGGAAACCTCAGTGCTTGATAGTTTCAAACATGAGCCAAAAAATCTTACCGCGTTATAGATGAAAACACGTTATATCGAACTTGATTTGATCTGCCGGAGCGCGCAGCACCGCCCCCACCCCCCCGGGCACTGCTTTACCACGTTATATCGGGTAATGTTATATCAGGGTAGAGGTGTATATAACAGTGAGAAGGCAGAACACCGCTAAACTTTTTAAATATATGAAACAGCATATGAAGATTTATTGGGCTTTCCAAACAACCTTACAGGCAATGTGCTGGTGAAATAGTTTAGGAAAGAGCTGTTGGTCTCCGTTCCAGAGACAGGGAGGAAGAGACAATATGCTAATAGAACTGGGGACCAAGCCTACAGCTTTAATAAAAGATAGACATAATTACACAGAGAAAGTGACCCAGTGATCATATTTAGGTAAAGCCTATATAGCAGGGGTTGGCAACCTTTCAGAAGTGGTGTGCCGAGTCTTCATTTATTCACTCTGATTTAAGGTTTCACGTGCCAGTCATACATTTGAATGTTTTTAGAAGGTCTCTTTCTATAAGTCTGTAATATATAACTAAACTATTGTTGTATGTAAAGTAAATAAGGTTTTTTAAATGTTTAAGAAGTTTCATTTAAAATTAAATTAAAATGCAGAGTCCCCCAGACCAGTGGCCAGGACCCAGGCAGTGTGAGTACCACTGAAAATTAGCTCATGTGCCGCCTTCGGCACACGTGCCATAGGTTGCCTACTCCTGCTATATAGTCTCTGAACTTGAGGCAGCTGAGTTTGAAGAACATACATAAACTAGTAGACCAATACACCAGGGAAGAGTTTCATATTGCAATATTTGTTCAGAGAAACAGAAATAGAATTTGCACATTTTATGCACAAATTATTGATCTAAAAATTCACTATAATCCAATTTCACAGGAATGGTACAAAAGTGGGAACCTGCATTTCAGATGTTCTACTTTATTTTTTTGAAAGGAATGCTTGGTTGCTTATTTGTCAGAGTTCTTGAAGAAAAAATAACTGAAGAGTGAAATGTACTTTTCCGGTATAGCCGTACTTATCTGCAGCAGCACAGAAGCCCTGGTGGCTTACAGCATGAAAGACTATTAAAATTTGTATTAAACTTCAGTTTCCTTTGATCTATTAAAGTTCAAGACAACTTTTAGTTCTGACAAACAAATTCTCCTGTATCTCAGGGGATCAATTTTGCCAAGCATTCTATCCTCATAAAATAAAGTCAGGTTATTTCATGTTTCCTCAAAGGTTCAACACACGTAATGCTAAATGCAGAAGTTGTAGTACCTTATCATTCAAGTTCTCCCTTGTGGCAGGACTTTTAAGACTATGTGGAGTTGACTTTTCTGAGCAGTCACGCAGAACTTTTAGTTGGTTTTAGAAGGATCTTATGAGATTTAAACATGGTTGCAATTTGCTATAACAGGGGTCGGCAACCTACGGCATGCATGCCAAAGGTTTTTTTTGATGGTCCCACTCAGCACCCGCTGCTGGCCTGGGGGAAGGAACCCCAGGCTGGCAGCAGGCTGAGACCCCAGCTGGCAGGAGCCAGTGGCTGGAACTCCAGAGCGGTGGTGGGATGAGCTGCTCAGTTGCTGCTCTGGGGTTCCGGCTGCTGGCCCCTTGCCAGCCGGGGTCCCCGCCACAACCCCATTCACCTTGCTTCCCGTTGGAGTTCCAGCGCAGGCCCCCTGACAGACAGGGTCCAGGTCTCCGGCCCTGCTCAGCCCTACCAGCCGCCAACTCCACTCACCTCAGCTGCTGATCTGGGGTTCCAGCTGCTGACCTCCTTCCAGCCAGTTAACAACTGATCACTCAGAAGCCTATGTGCAGCTTAAAGTATCCAAATACGTGCCAGACATTGGAAAACTCAGCAAGGGCAAGGATCACACTAAACTGATAAGATCTGCATTTAAATTTAATTTTAAATAAAGCTTCTGAAACATTTTGAAAACCTTGTTTACTTTACATATAACAGTAGTTTGGTTATATAATATATAGATTTATAGAGAGACTTTCTAAAAATGTTAAAATGTATTACTGGCATGCGAAGCCTTAAATTAGAGTATAAATGAAGACTCGGCGCACCACTTCTGAAAGGTTGCTGACCCCTGTGCTATAACATAGACAGACAAGTGGTATGAAATGTAGACAACTGGTAGGTAGATGGGACGAAAGGAGGATAGGTTGTTTATTTGGTTTTTAAAAGAAATTTTCAGAACAGTTTTTAGAAATCACTCTTTCAGTATCTCCATTCCTTGAAGGGAGCCAGCGAGGACTGCCTTCTTAATTATACAGCATTATGCTTCTCAACAGGAGGCCGACTCTCATGAGACAGAGGAACAATGAGAAAATTCAGGTCAAAATTATAAGTGTTTCGAAGTTGGTTTAAAGGTCATTCTATTTTTTTAAACCAATCATTAAGTTAAACAATTAAAAACAATTAAAAAACCATTTACCTTAGCCATTTTCCAGGTAAACGCTGCTCATTTTGTTATATCACCCTTCCACCATGCCCCATTCCATATGTCTGTTTTGTCATTCTGACACCTAAATTGTGACTATCTCTGGGGCAGGGACTGTCATCTTTGTCTGTTCAGGGCATAGCATAATAAGGACCTGATTTTTCACTCAAGTTCTTAAGTGCTACCATACTAGAAATAAATAATAAATATCTACCCAAGCACCCAGGCTTCTATTGCTTATAACCCAAATGTTTTCAGCCCTAATCTGCCCCATAAAACTGTCATCATGATAGTTTTCTGAATGAGTGTTAATTATTCTTTATTATATTTCCATGTTTTAGTCATTTACTCGGCTTTGTAATTAGATTTAGTGATTAAAGTATCTTTTATAGTACACTGCAGTTTTCCTTTTAGTGCCAAACTGGTAGAAAAATGGAACTCTCAGACCATCCTGATTAAATTTAGATATACAGTGCTGAACTGTTTAGAATGGTAAACATTGTGTCCATGTTTCTTGTATCATTCTGTTGTACATTTTCTTAATTATTTAAATTTAAATTACCTAAAGGCTCCAGATACCCTCAAACCAAGTGAAAAACTGGGAGCAGCCTAAGATTTAAAATTAAAACATGCTTGTAAATAAACTAATGCTCTCCAGGGGAGATTTGCAAACAACAAGCTTGATTCGTCACTTCATTATTCCAGTTTTGATTTCAATTGAATTTCATTGGCATAGGACTGGAGTAATGCATTAATAAATCAGTCACAATAACTAAAGGGATCAAAATTATTATAAATACTATTTGTATTTGCATGTCTTCACAGTGTTTATTGCTCTCAAATACCATCATCTTTATTAGCAAGTAATTTAGTATTTGCCACAAACAGAGTTACTTTAATACTAAATTAAGGATTTCTTGTTGAGTAGGAAAACACAACCTATGCTTACTGGGAAATGTTCATAAAGCATTCTATTTAGCAATACATCTGCTTGCATATTATAGGCAGCACTGGTATTACAGCTTTTAGTCAAGGTTGCCCAAATCATCCAATTATAAGTTCCTGTTTTCAGTTGCTTATAACTATGCCAAATTAACAGTTTAGACTGAGATTTCACATGCTGGATATATGCCTTGGGCTCATTTTGGGGGGAAATTTTCAGCAAAAACAGTTCAGCCATTTCCTAGAGAGAGATTAGGAAAAAGAAAATCTTACAAACATCTTTTTTTAGAAGCTCTAGCGCCTCAGTGCTTAGGATCAGGGACGTGCTGTCACAGATGTCTGTCAGGGATATGCCTTTTGCTATTTAGGATGAAAAAGAGCAAAGAGCAAGCTGCAAGTTGCAACTCAGGACTGTCCAATGGGACTTTCCATTCAATTGCTGCTTCTGGCTGCTGTGAGTTGGGGTGAGTACTGGAACTAAGAGCAAGAAGCCTGTTTCTCCTGTATTCTTAGTGTTGTCCCTGCTGAAACCCAGGAAGTATGGAGAATGATGTAGCCTGACTTAAATGCAGAAGAGAGAAGAGCTAGACTGGGTGTAGGAGACTGACCTGGCTGAGCAGGGCTGTGATTCTGCTCAGTACAGAAGGGGAGACTGTCAGTGGCCAATTACAGCTCCTTGATTCTACAGAGTGGACTTGTATCTGGAGGCAAGTAACCTGGTTACAGTGATTCCCACAGGCCGTAAGCCACCTGAGTATGGCTGGAGCACGGCACTATGCTCCATCTCTTCCCCATATTGCCTGTTCTGGGGCTGAATGGGCTTGCAGTGCAGAGGCTAGGTATGGTAGCTTGCACCTTTAAGAGACCTTCATTCCACCATGGGAATTCTCAGTGGGCCAGATCTGGCTGCTTTATGTCGGACTGCACAAAAGGGCCATAACGCAAACAGGAATCTGGCCTCTGATGAGCTTGGCCAGCTACAGCTATTCTAGTGATTTCCATAAGCACTGTGTGCCTCTGATCAAGGTGTTAGCAATGGTAGAGGACTGATATGTTTTAGCCTGAGACTTTTTTCTAAGGGTGGAATAATGTCTTCTTACTGGTCATCCATCCCTGTATTTCTGAACATCTTCTCCACAGAAAAGAGGTTTGATGCAGAATGAGCAGGAAAAAAAGTATAGCTGAGTTGTTACAGTGCACTTTCACTCTAAAATACTACCATGGGGTCTGAATTTATTGTGTCTCACCGATTCATTACCAAATGTGCTCAGTCTACAAAAGACTTTTATTCCAGCTGGCTAATGAGGTTGCACAGGTGTAAATGAAAGCATCCTTTGGTCTGCAAAAACTTTATTACTGGCAATGATGTACAAGCAGGAAAGAATCCAGCTTTATTTCAGATCCCAAAGTGAGTTTGCAGGACTGGCAATTAGAAAAGCATTACTAAGTGTGAGACGTTACATTACTTGTAAATTGATCAAATTTTACCATTCCATTAGTATGTCTATGTACTTACATGTCCCTTCACTGCTGTAGTATCTGATCTGGAATCAGTGAGAAATACACACACACACACACACACACACACACACACACACGGAACAATCATATTTGTATGGTCAGTTTTCAGAGTACAACAAAATAAGGCCTGTTTTCATCCAAATATCCTTAGTATTAAGGATAAAGGGAAGAGAATCAGAGAATATGCACTATTTAATAGAATAGTTTCTAAAAAACATGTTTTTCATATTTTGCTAAGAGGCATCAGCAAGTAACTAAGTAATTAAACTATGATAAGAAATCCTGCTATCTTTAAAAATATTGTAAAAGACTAAAATAATGCATTTATTCTACCATCAGCTGCAAGTGCAAGACGAATAAGAGAAAACGTATCAAGGGGAAAAAGCAACAACACTAATGTCAACAAATTTCAATGTCTACCAATAGAGTATACTATAGTTAGCTTTGGTGTTAGTGTGACACTTATTTATTATTTGTATTGGTAGTGCCTAGGAGCTCAAGTCATGGCTCAGGACTACACTATGCTAGGTGCTCTACAAACACAGAACAAAAATGACTCCTGCTCCAAAGATTTTAAAATCTAAGAACACTGGTTTGTGTTGATCAATTACTAACACTAAGTAAGTAGCATTCCAAGATTTCACAGCTATCTATCTCTGCCCATAACCCCGAGCTATCCAACTGAAGTGTGTCTATATCACTTTCAGGAGATGAAAAAGAAACTTAAAATGTAAAACTATTTATTTAACACAGTACAAGCACAATACAAAACTGGCACAATATTCACTATCATGAATAAAGATTATATTTAAAATAATATTTTCTTCTGAAACCAAATACATCTCACAGGGCCATACCTCTCAACCTTTCCAGAAGAAAAAATTATTGTAATATGGAACATCAAAGGGGTTGAAGACGGGGGGAAATTTCAAAGGTTTTTTTTGTGCGCATGCCAGTCCCACTGTGCAGAGATCTATAAGTCAAAACACCCTAAATATCCTATTTTATGTTTGAACAACATGAATTAAATAGATAAAAGATCATTTAATTCTTGCAGTTTTTAGTTTCCTATCTGCTTAGACTATGGAAAACGCTTTAATTAATAGCAGAGGACCATTCTTGTTTTTAGCATTCCATTGTTCTGCACCTTGTTCAAATATAAATTACTTACTTAGGTATTATGAAATATGCAACACATGCATTAAAGGCAATGGTAAAAGGTTTTTCAGCTCCAGAGAAAAAATCCATTGATATCCAGGCACTAGTATGCACACAGATCAAGATTTTCAAAACCTGGTGCTTAAATTGAAGTTTTTAAGGTTGTAGTTATTCTTTGAAATAAGTGACTTGGATAGTTATTTATTTATTTATTGCCTCCATTTAGTAGCCTAAATTTTTACTCCTACTTTTTAAAATGTTGGGCAACACTACACTCTAATCACACCCTGCATTTTGTTGTCAACTGCAATTTTTTCAAGGAGCATAAAGGAGTTAGGTGACCATCTCCCACTGAATTTCAATAGGGTTTGGGCACCAAACTCCCTAATACTCTTTGGGCATCAAACTTTGTATTATATTGAAGAAAAATTATGATACACAAAGTGAGAAATAAAAAGGAACAAAAGAAACTTACATACACAGTTTTATCTCTAAGTGTCTCTTTGTCCACCTTTTCCAATGTTTTCTATAATGTTAATTACTACTTCTCTCTCATCATCATCATCATCTTTTTTCCCTGTGTTATGTTCTCTCTCTCTCAAGCAGAGTGATCAAAGTGCCAGTTGGTATACACAGCTTTGAGAATGTAAAGTTCCATCAATTTCTATTTGCTGGTCCATAAACATCAGGGATTGTGCCGTATTTCACCGGCTCATGTTAAAATGTGGGTGATAATGATGTGGTAGAAAAAACACAACACATTGCTTTATGATTAAAACAACAGCCTGGAGGTATATTAAAGAAGGGAAATTCTGTCAAACAAACGCATAATACAATAACTGCAGCATCAAAAGTGTGTTCAGAATTAGGTACATGCCACAAGGATCATTATTCATGTTAAATTCCTTTTAATTATAGCCTCTGTTTAGCACTTCTTACTCCAACAGACCCACCTCTGAAGCCAATGGGAATCTTGCTAAATGTGGCCCAAAGCATTCATAGGTGAGGGTAAGCCTAGTTTGCCGCCACAGCTTTTCTAATGATTGGTTTGACAATTGTAGGACATGAATATATTTTGCTAAATCTCTAAAGTTCTAAGACAAATACTGAACTCTCAGGCTTAGAATACACTTGTGCCATTTTAAATTTCCAAGTATTTTAAAGCCAATTCAGCTTTAAAGGTCAGATTCAATTAAAAACAAAAACAAACACAAACAAAACTGTTCAATTTCAATAATACAACAAGACACATAAGACGACCTTAAAATCACTTTCCAGGGTTGGGTGACCAGCCATTCTAGTCCCATGGAAGGGCTTTATTTAACCCTAATTGATTTGTATAAACCACTCAAATTATCCACATTGGTTATGGCCTTTACCCCACTGATTAGAAGGAATGTTCAAGATCTTTTTGAATCACTTAAAACAGTAAGTGTCCTTGCAATAGAATATAGAGTCAAAATCTTAAACTAGGATAAGCACTTGGTTTTCAATTTAATGTCAGAAGTGAAATCCCTTACTTCCTAAGACAGTCCCCCAACCCCATAATTCATCATTATAGGTGAGCAGGCCTGGTGAACTTTAACCTCTTCTACTGGCCCACTCACACATCGTGTTTCTTAGGAATACCTGATACAGATAGGTCGCTCTCTTCCCTCCACTTTCCAAACCCCCAGACAAGGTTCTTCAAAGAGAAGTTCAGTGAGAATCCAAGGACCCTTTCCTGTCCTGTTGCTCCGCAAAGATCCTTCCCTGGTGGATTTCGGGGGACATATACTCAGGAATTTGTGGGGGGGGGTGGGCAGTGTGAGAGAGGTGGCCAACTGGTCAAGCCTTGAAGATTCTATGTGAACAGGAGCATGGTGGGGAGCAAGACCAGCTGAGTCCTTCCAGAAATGCTGACAGCTGGAAACTTCCTGGCTTACTTAGACTTTCACAGGAGTGCAAGTATCAAAGTAAACAACCACAGGGGACAAACCCACACAACTCAAATCCATTGGTTTTAGTTTGCTGAACCCATGCAAATCAAACAGATGAATTTCCAATAGACCTAGTTTTAAGTCAGTAACTATATTTCCAGTAACTAAATAATCCTAAATTACTGTAACTCCAGTTATTAAAATGAACAAAAGCTCTACAAACTAAGATGACAATAAATAAGCTTGTGCTTTTTGCTGTGCTGTTTGGACCCAACTATATTTCTCTTTACAAATTATAGATATATGTCCATGATTTCTACCTGTAAAGGGTTAACACAGACCTGGTGAAACACCTGACCAAAGGACCAATCAGGGAAGAGAATTTGAAAATCCCAGAGAGCGGGAACTTGGGTCTCTGTGTTCTTTGTTCTGTGTTCTTAGCCGTCTGGAACTACACCAGCCCAGACGCTTAATCAAGTCTGCTCATCTTTCTGAACTAATTTCTTCTGTTCAAGCTAGTAAGTATTAGAAGTACTGGGTAATTTCATATAAGAATTCTGTGTCTGCAATTCTGTGTGTTTGTATTGATTATTCGTAATTTTGCCTGTATTGTTTGTACTGAGGAAAAGGGAGAAATTTCTCCAGGGATTAATAAGATTAGACCCTATGAATGTCTATCTTGGATTCATAGAGATTGTGTATTTTTTTCTTTTTTTATTCTTTTAATAAACTCTTTTAGGTTCAGGACTTGGTTAAGTTCCTTACCTGTGGATTCAGGGGAAGGAAGCTAGGTGTCACTCTGTGGAGACAAGGGTTGTCTCCAAGCAGAGAAAGCAGGGAAGGGAGAGGGAAGTGAAAGGAATCTTTCTCCCTCTGTGATTTGATCTGTGCTTCCCCAGGAAAGTCTCTGGAAGGAGGAGGGGGGGGAACAGAGGGGTGTCTCGATTCACCGAATCAATCGAGTGGTGGCAGCGAAAAGGAAACCTACCCTAAGGGTTAGGGTGGGGGGAGAATACATGCGGGTCCCCATCTTTGAACCCACAAGCTCAAAGTGGGGGTGAGACCCTATGACACACCTACACAGCCCATCATAGGGAGCCACCCAGCCCAGGTTGACAGGCTACGGCTTGTGCTTGCGCTCTAAAGATAGCTGTGTAGACAGCTCTTTGAAATTGGAACTCAGGCTCTGAAGCCCACCCTGTAACAGGTCCTCCTTGGTTCTGCTTCTATCTCAGTCGATAAACCATGCAGAGAACCTTGTGCTGATTCACCTCCTTCACAGAGCACAAGTAGGGAAAGAGCAGTCTCTCTCTCTCCCTCTCAATGCCTGCTTTCCCCCCTTTTCACATCCTTCCTGTCTATTTGTGGGCTCTGGCTAATGCCTTAACTAGCCTTCCTGCCCTACCCCACCCACAAATCAGGCACAGGTCTGCCTTGTCAGCTCCAATTTGGAGCTGCTATGAACAGAGTGCTGACTCAGGGTTTCATACCTAGGCACTTTGTCACACGCACCCTTCCCTGATGTTCAGAGCCTAAGCCCCAGCCCAAGACACAACTTCAAAGAGCCATCTACACAGCTATTTTTGGAGTGGTAGCACCAGCCCTCCAAACCTGAGTCTGTTGACCAGGGCTGGAAGGCTCACTGCAACGGGCTGCGTAGATGTATCCTTAAGTGTATGCCTCACTTTAATCACGTAAATAGTCTCATTCACTGCAACAAGACTACTCAGATATGTACTGAATCAAGGCCTTAGCTCACCCCTCCTCCATCCAGCTCTGGACTCTAGACAAGGCAGGAGGGCAGAAACAACTCCACAGAAAGACAAAGGACAGACCAGTGAGCTCCCAGTGAAAGACTTATTACTCCCAGTGGTAACGGCTACCTTCCAAAGGTATAAAGAAGGAAGGAAAAATGATGAGGGTTTACAAAGATTGGTTCTGAGATGGCAACAACTATGTTCAGATCCATCAACTTCTTATATCACCAGCATGGTTGTTTGCACTAAAATGGGGAAATAAAGGTTCTGTGAGGCGTGTAATACTTTTTCTAGTTTTACTACATTTCTAGGATCCACCATTCCCACTCGTTGATGTTTTACTACCATCGTCATGATAAAACAATAGCTCTAACAATAAATCCCTAAGTGTGCTCATAAATCAATATCTAGCTTCTGATACTGAACAATGGGACATTTATGAAGTATAATGATGACAGGCCAGTTAGCGAAATCACTTCTGAAGCTGATTGGTAACATACTGCTTTTACCATATATATGCTGTTGTTTAGAAAGCCTTTTAAAATGAGAACAGATCAAAAAAGCCTGAAGATTCTGAAAAAAGCATAATATGTGATGTTATATACATACACACACACACACACACACATATATATACACACACACCCCTTAGAATAACCTGCTGATGTTGTTTAAGTGTTCTCTGAGACAACTCTTATTTTTGAGATATATTTCAGCAACATATTTACTACTGCATAATCAGAATTGAGGTTTATATTTTCAGGATCTTGGTACAGTTTAAATTATTCATTTGACTGTCCCTAAGGTAACCTCCATTCTTAGAAAAAGGTCAATGTTTTCATACAATTTGCTTTATTGATGCACTTTTCAACATACAAAAGCAGGACTATACATTATTTATCATGGCCATTCAGCTGTTTGAGAACATCAATTAAAACTGGTTTTCCAATAACTTTTTTTTTTTGAACAAGTTAATGATTAAAGTTGCCCTCTAATCAGTAGAATGATATAACTAGATTTAAGATATAAACTTTTGCCACTCTGTCACAAACCAGCACTTAAGCAGAAGCAGGTCATGGCAAACTTCAAAACAGGAAAATTAACCTTGCCACTTGAAGATTCCACATAGGAACAGAAGCTGCCCCTTGAGGACTCTAACTGCAGTTCTTACACTTCTTTTTCACTGTCCCATGACATAATTTTGGGCATAAAAAATGGCAAAATATACTACATTTGTAAACCTATCAATACAGGGCAAAGACTCTTCTCGGAAATGTGTTACTTACAAAGATTATCTGTATGTAATGTTTTTTGCTTTATCAAACTAGTGGGCTGGTCCCTCCACTAACCTTTTGTAATTGCTACAGAGAGTAAAACCATTAAATTCATTTTGTTTCCAACTCCACACCCCTCTCTTTCTATTCTTTGGTCACATCAGAAAAGTCTCTCTTGTTACTGAAGATTTAACAAGCAAATACCCAGATCATGCTGGATTTTTTTCCTGCTTCTCTCACAGGTTTCAGAGTCAGCACTGACAGGGTTATAAGAGATCAAAGGGATCTCCTTGTTTAGTTCAATAATGTATGCTCTGCAAGAAAACACCTCTACATTTTCTTCTAAATGAAATTTTGCTGAAATCTGCTATTTTGTAGAAGCTGAAATGTTTTATGGAGAAGTATCAGTTTCAACAAAGTTTTCATTGGGAATTGTTTGTTGTTTTTTGGTCAAGAGAGAATGTATTCCCTGGGCCCGAAAGAACTTTCCAAATCAAAATGCTCAGGTTTCAATCCAAAACCAGACATTTAGGCAATTCCATTTTTGCAAAAAACATTTGAAAGATTTGGTTTACATTCCAATGTTGCCATGAAATGGAATTGTCCTCTGGACATTTCTAGTCTGTACACTCCATGTACTTGCCCTGAAGGCCTCTTCTGCAAATACTGTTTCTAACTTGCTAGACAAACCTTACGCACCTTATTATCATTATTTCCTGTAATCCACATCACAATTACAGAGTTAGCTGCACCTCTATCCTCTTTATGGTCCCTCTGAGGGCTCCTCACCTGGGGTGGAATTTCAAAATTCTCCCATTCAACCACCAGGTCTGGCGACAGTAGTCTGTGTATCCACCATTCTTACGCTGTAGGTCTGCCTGAACTCAGGCATCCGTGGGTTCTTCCTTTCGGGAATCTGTGACCAGTGGTGTATATAGTGACCGGATAGTCTCTTAAAACCACAGTATTGTTTATTTAGGAGTAGGAACAAAGCATTAGAGAAAAAGGATTTTAAAACAACAGTCTATACACTCTTACCTTAAGTCCTACAATCCCAGGATTGCAATAACCAGCCCAACATACAGTATGCATAAAGATTACAGAGCATCTCCATATCCATCACAATCCAGATTAATCATATCTCTAACAAACCTATAATTCATTATCACTCATTTTAAGTACTAGTGTCCAAACCAATTATTATTATTTTGATTCACAAGAGAACCCCAAGCATCAGAAACAGGGAATTCAAAGTACTGACTCTCAAGTTAATGGCAAGGAATAGAATACAAAGAGCTGATAGGGATCACTGACCCACAGAAAAAATCAGTCACAGGTGGGGTGGGGGTGGGGTCAGAGGCTCAGGACTTCCCCTAGGCTCTGGGGTGGGGCCAGAAATAAGGGTTCAGGGTGCAGTAGCAGGCTCTGGGCTGGGGTAGGAGTGCAGGGTTTGGGAGGGGTTTCTGACCAGGGCAGGGGGTTGGGGTGTGTGCTCCAGCTGGGTATCGCTTACCTGAGGCGGCTCCTGGATGGTGGCGCAGCAGGGCTAAGGCAGGCTCCCTGCCTGCTGGGGCTCCGCACTGCTCCCAGTAGTGGCTGGCATGTCCAGCCCCTAGGCGGAGGTGCCAGGGAGCTCTGTGAGGTGTGCGCTGCACATGCCCACAACTGCCACCCCAGCAGCTCCCATTGGCCGTGGTTCCCAGCCAAAGGGAGCTGTGTCACTGGCACTGGGGGCAGCAAGTGGAGCTTCCCGGCTCGCCCCTCCGCCTGGGAGCTGGAGGGGTGCTGAGGCTCGGGGCTTCCGGCCCTGAGATTTGCCGCGGGCCGGATTAAATTAAGCAGCATTCCATATCTGGCCCATGGGCTGGAGGTTCCCCACCCCTATGATAAGTATTATACTATTCAGAGTTTAACTCATTTTCTTTTCAGCTATCCTGTGAAGCCACTTCCTAGAGACCCATTTATATAGCAAGTTTCATTCTGTTTGCAGTCACCGCACAGGATATAGTCTAGGTTGTAAACATCATGGCTAAACTACCTACACACCGTAGAATTAAATCAGCACCTTTGGAAACCCTGTCTTAAAAAAGTGAGACTAAAATATTTTCCTCTTTTAAATAAACAGAAATAAACCACCAAAAGAACCCTCCCCCAAAGCCACAAGCAAGTCATAATGCTGACACTTTAATCTTTATTTCCTAAGATATGTAACTTCTTTGAATTAGGGCAGCAACAGCTCTTAACACTTAATACTGAAAGCATTATTGGTCGAATGCAAAACTTAACACAACCTTTTAATCTTCACTTTACAGGTGTGATAGCCTTTAAGACTATGGTGCTTGCCCCTGTCCTTTCCCCATCCTCAACAGACAGCTATTATCATTTGACTGCAAGCACTCTGGAGCCTAATGATGCCAGCTGTGCTTCCCAACTAGCCTTGGCCCAACTCCCAAGCTCACCAGCTAGGTTCAGCAGGTTGCATACTATGCCTGCTCATACTGCTGTAGCATGTGATAAGTGAGCCTGCTCCCTCAGGTTGTCCCCAAAGGCATTATGACTAACAGAGATCACCTATTTCCTTCTTTAAAGGTCTCATTCTCTAAGACAAAGTTGAAACCTCACCTTGGAACTTCGGGGAGTGCATCACAAAATGCTGAACAAAGCCTGCAGAACTGGCTGGCTAAAAACTGGCTTGAAAGTTTGTTTTTATTGTCTGAACACAAATTAGAGAATAGCTGATTTAAAGTCAGACATTAGGATGTAAGTTTCAGCATCCTGAGGTTCTGGTACCTAACATCTAGAATTTTTATTAAGAGTGGTTAGTAAACCAAGACCAGAGTAATGATAGATACAAGATGAACTGAATGGAAACAAAAGAATCACTACTTATATCTGGCCAAAATGGCGGAGGCCCTTGTTAAAAACAATAGTGTAAAATTAATTCAAGCATCTACAGAAAGACTATATAGTGATTGAAGAGTGACGTATGATCACAACAGTCTGTATTAAATTTATTGTAGCATTCAGGCTCAATTGCAGCACATTTTTGTCAAATGACAAGATAGGAACCAAAAGAACAACATGTGATGAAAAAGATGTGAACAAACTGCAATATCAGCCACTGATAGATTCTTTCATCTGGAAGCATCTCTCAAGTTACAGGTTTTCAGTACCTTCAGGTGTGATTCATATATCCAATAGGATCTTCAATTTCCTGTTGGTGGTGACAGGAAGTAGGAAATCAACATTTAAAATATAGGAAATTTGGGACTACATCTCCAAATTCATTTAATTCCAATAAGAATTTATTAATCCTATTTTATTAATGCTTTTGCCAATTTTTAGATATCTAGCCATGCATATTATATATGTACTGAAATAGCATGGAGAGATTATTGTTATGGTCTGTAGGGAGTGAAGCGTCATCAGTATAAGAACACACACCTAGATTGTAATGGACATTTATAGAAATCTACATTGGAAATAAAGACATCTTCTTGTCTTGCAGGGTATCTGGGATAACCACATATGTCAGGACTGGTTAGCCAGATGCTACAAATGTTACAGAAAACATTATAGAATTGGAGTCTAGATACCATTGTTTCTTGGGATCTGAAGGCACTGGGCTCTCACGCAAGAGGCTGGTGCATACAAAGCATGCCAGAATCATGGCAGAAATATTCCTCACTCTGCAACATATTTCCTATATGATGTTAAGCAAATCACTTAACCTCTCTGAGCAGATCTTCACTGCAAAGTTAACCTGGCTCTGGACATCCAAATTAACCTAGCCCATGGGGTGAATGTCCATACTGCAAGCCCATTGTTGAGCTGAATTCAAGTTGCCACTTCCATACCAATACTGCACTCACCATGGGAGGAGCTAGGACTTCTTCGGGCACATCCCCTGGTTCTCAATGCTGCTCTAAACTTTACTGCTCTCTAAATTGTTCGCAGCGTACTATTGAAAAGCATGCTGCCCTTCCTGCCCCGCCTGGGCAGAAGTGTTCTCAGCCCACCAACTCAGCTCTAGACATCTGTGCATGACCTCCATTCCAACTTGTGCCAGCCATGGATCCAACTCCAGGACGACAATCTATTCCATGATGCGTCTATGTTGCGTCTATTGGCATTAACGCAATTCATTTCAGCAACAAGACACACATGAATGGTATGAGCCACAGCATAGGGTATTTTGGCAGTGGATTGTCACCTCAGAAATCACCAGTGGGTTTTGGTGAAGAGATCACTGAGGGCCTGTTCTCCCAGAGCAGTGAAGACACCCGATGCAGGCTCTAACAGCTGTAGAACTCCCCCTGTGCTGCCTGGTTTTTCTGGGGCAGGACCACAAACACAGAGCAGTGGGACTACATCATCATATGGACCTGGGAGGATCGGTAGTGGATCCAGAAGGTACACATGAGGAAGGCCAGTTTCACACCTCTGTATGAGTAGCTTGCCCTGGTCCTTCAGTATCAGGACACAGAGACGAAAGGCCATACCAGTCCAAATATAGGTTGTTATTGCCATCGGGAAGCTGGCAACCCCAAAACTGTGACAGGTTGGTGGTTAATCAGTTTGATATTGGAAAGTCAGCTCTTGGTGTCTCAATCTCCCCATCAGCAGAATGGAAATAATACTTCTCTACTTCCTCACAGGGGTGTTGTGGAGCTTATTTCACTAATGGTTGAAGAGCACTGAGGTCCTTGGAAAAAAGGCACTACATAAAGAGCATTATTGGTCTTTACATTCCGGAATTTACATTTTTGCTAAAACAATATTTTTACTGCACAAAATTACACTGTAAAATTAAAAATCTTGCCCACTTCCCTTCAGTAGGATTTTGAAAAGTCATACTGTGATGCAGCAATACGGGATAATAGATACAAGAACAAAGTACTCACAGGTATATCTATTCTCTTTGGCAAAGTTCAATAATTTACCATTATCTGCTTTCCCTGCTTCAAAAATATTCTTTCAAAAACCCATATTTTAAAGTATAACATCTGAAGACCTTTAGTTTCTCATATTGCACTATTTCTATTACTGAGTGAAGTAAAAGCAAGTCATTGAAGAAAGTGACCTTTATGCTTGAGTAATTTCCATGAAAGCTGTTTTTACAAGGTGAGAAAATCTTTAAAGGATAGGCATTTATAGTTTCTCCAAAATTAAATGAAAATTGTTCATTTTAAAAAAAAGAAAGTGGGATGAGATCTAGAAGGAATCCAGTTGCAGCAGTTAAAAGGAACATTCAGTGCAGTCAAAGCACATGCTTGTTAGATTCCTTCTACAGAATCAAACTGGTGGCTTAGAACAGAACTGGGCATTAGTTATAATCTTGTACACCCCTAATTTTTTTCAGTAAAAGGGGAACACTGAATTTTACAGAAGAAAGAAAAAATGGAGAGGTAAAAGATGAAAAACACATTATGACAAGCTTTTTTGCAAGGATGTGTTATAGTTGTGCTGGATAAGTGAACTGTAATGTCTAATTTGTGATGGAAAAGCTACAGGCTGTAGGGTGCTTACACTCCAAGGCAATTCCTGTGGATTATGTATTACTAATACAATAGTCATATAGCTACTTAAAGGCTAGATTATGGTGGTTTATCACTGACCTGTCACAGGTGCAGTGTAGAAGCACATTGTCCTAGCGAGGCACAGGAGCCCTGGTGCTTCCTGGCATGCAGGAGTCAGCCCTTGGGAATGTGCTCCCTCCTCTGCCAGCCAGGAGGCTGGTACAAGGTAGAGGCATGGCCCTACCTGATCAATAGCTCTTGTGTTCTCCTGACTAGGACGGCAACTGTGGCAGGCCCCTGTGGGGGTGATGGGGACATATGGAGGGAGAAGGCTCTTTGGATCCTTGCAATATTCACCCCAGGCTCAAAATGCAGCTCTAAAGTCTTTAAAGCCGTTTTGTGCAGTTCTACCTTAAATCATTCTTGCTCCCTTTAGTATCTAAATTTGCTCTTCACAAAAATGAGGAGCACATAATACTTCCTAAAGCCACGAATACAGTGGGCATAGGCATTTTGCTAATCACTCCCCACCGCTCTGTCTCAATCTGATATCAAGGGAATGGACCCTACACAAACACTGTCCCTGTCATGACAGAAGTTGTGGTTTATTACAATGACAGAATTTAATTAAAGACTAAGGTGACTAAACTCATTCACACTTGATATCTCTACATTATTTTATCTATAGTCTTCCTGTAGCCTCTAGCATTTTAAATTGTTTGGGCACTTTACCTGAAAATGTATAATCTTGTCTGTAAAGCTGGACAAAATCACTTCATCTGATTCTTACCTCAATCAGATTTAGACAGATCTTATTTGTACCCCATAGCACCTATGAGCCCCAGTCATGGATCAGGACCCAATTTGCTAGGTGCTGTACGAACACTGAGCAAACGTATGGACTCTTCCCCTCCAAAAGCTGATAATGTAATATATAGAACTAAGAAAAGAAGAGTTCAGGCAGATAATAAAAAAAGCATCTTAAGTGCTTTTGTGAATAGAAGAAAGTAGGTATGTCAAAGAGAAGGCCAGGGGAACTTATGCCAAAATGGACTAGGGATATCCAGAGACAGGGTTACTTACTTACCAACACCAAATGCTACACTCACACTGTTACCATTACTTCACTTGTACAAAAGCACAAAAATCAATGGAATTTTTGAGCTAACTTAACAGTGCAAATGCCTGTCACATTCATTTTGGACATGGAGAATGTTCTCCTATTTGCTAAACTTATGACAGGAAGAGTGAAGCTAGATATCAGTCATTTCATAACTTAGGGCTTGTCTTCACGCACAGTGCTACAGAGGCACCAACGGCGTAATAAATCTACTTCTGCAAGAGGTGGTAACTATGTTAACAAGAGAAGCTCTCCCATCAATATAGCACTGTCTACACTGGGGGTTAGGTCAGTATAACTACATCACTCAGGGTATGGCTACACTTGCGAGTTGCAGCGCTGGTGGAGGCTTTCCAGCGCTGCAATTAGTAAGTGTCCACACCTGCAGGGCACATCCAGCGCTGCAACTCCCTGGCTGCAGCGCTGGCCGTACACCTGGCTCAGCATGGGGAATAAAGATTGCAGCGCTGGTCATCAAGTGTGGCCACACACCAGCGCTGTTATTGGCCTCCAGGGTATTAGCAGATATCCCAGAATGCTTTTATAAATTACTCTCTTTGTTTTGTTATGCAGCCTCTCTTTGTTTTGTTGTGAACTCGGAGCTCCGTAGCTCCGTTGATCCCGGAGCTGCTTATCTACAAACACAGCTCCTGTTTGCTGTGATCAATCTGTGAACAATCAAATGAGATAATGAGGCAGGCAGGGAGTGAGTGTTTGCTTGACAGAAACGGGGCAGAGGGGAGAGAGGGAGTCCGTTGGCTGCAGGCTGTTTGCAGTTAAGAGTTAAGGGTAAGGGATCGGGAACATGTTCTGATTTTTCAAGGCAGGAAGGTAACACACAGTGTTGGCTCCAAAAATCCACTCTCTCTCTCTCGCCCGCTCCCTGTC
The DNA here is from genome assembly GCF_016161935.1 of Mauremys reevesii. Classification (NCBI taxonomy): domain Eukaryota; kingdom Metazoa; phylum Chordata; order Testudines; family Geoemydidae; genus Mauremys; species Mauremys reevesii. Next base: position 39,318,386 of record NC_052631.1, on the reverse strand, counting down.
ACACTACGCCCCACCCCACCCCCCTCTTTTGAAAAGCATGTTGCTGCCACTTGAACGCTGGGATAGCTGCCCATAATGCATCACTCCCAACAGCGCTGCAAATGCTGCAAATGTGGCCACACACCAGCGCTGGTAGCTGTGAGTGTGGCCACACACCAGCGCTGGCCCTGCACAGCTGGACGACCAGCGCTGCAACTACCAGCGCTGCAGATTTGTAAGTGTAGCCATACCCTCAGGGATGTGGATTTTTCATGCCCCCAAGAGACTTAGTTATACCGATAAACGTCTGTACTGTAGACCTGGCCTTAGACTTTTCCATTTACAGATGGCATGTAGTGGTTAAGTAGCAAACTAGGAATTGAACATAAGAGTTCTGAAGGCCAGTCCCTGATGCTAAACACCACTTCATCCCTTCCTTTAACAGAGTTACACAAAAACTAGAATGTGGGAAATCATGTTTGAATATTCTTCTGTCAGTAATAACACGCATATTTCGTTTAAATGGACATTTAATTTATTTTAACTGTTTGCTGTACTCTCTTAGAAGCTTGTAAGTAACATTTATTATGCTGGCCTTTTCAATTTGACACTTCAGGGTGGGAACATGTGCTATACTCTGACTGGCAGTAAAGTGAATGGGAATATCATTTTAATGAACTTAAGACAGAGATGGGTGCAAACATCAATGAACTAAGCCTGGTCAGAATTCATACCTGAATCTGGTCCCACTCTTCATAAGGAGCTGAACAAGAGTCCAAGCATTCTTAAGCTTTAGGAAGTTCAAAATTTATATTTGCATTCAAATTTTGCAGCCTGGATCCATTTCTAATTTCAACCTATCAGACAAGGTTTATCATCTCAGTGTCCAAACATGCATAGGAATAGTGCTTGCTTACTACTGTAGCAAAACTGGCATAAAGGCAACATAGTATTTTGCTGGCTCAACAGAAATATTGCTATTTTGAAGGGAATAGACTGACAATAGATAATGTGTTTAAAATCCGGGTAACTTTTGCCATCAAACTATAAATCCATAAAGATACAATTTTTGGTGGGTGAATGAGTAAAAAAAATAAATAAAAGAAAGGCAGAGTGGGAGGGGAGTAAACAAGCCTATTTTTAAACAAATCAATTCCGAAGTTAACAGAAAAGAAAAATCAAACTGAACTAGAGAATATTTAATTCCTTGATATTACTGATAGCGGACAAGAAAACAGCATCAGACACGCAGGGAGGGATGTACAAAAAGAATGGGTGAAAAAAGATTACAGCATCATCTTTTATTTTTGTAATGAGTGTAATTAAATACTTTACTGACTGGTGAAAACTTGATCTTTAGTTTTTAAAAGTGAGAACCCCTTCCTTTCCCTTCCAGAGCAAACTGAGTAAGAATACCATCAGCCTGTGAGAATTATATGCCTATGTCACTTTTTTGATCCTGGGTCAATGCGTTTTCTTGATTTCCATAAGCTTCAAACAGAAGCTATACACAAAGTGAAAGAACCTACTTTCATTAAAGCAAAAAAGCCCAGAGTGGAGCCCGAATAGCAGAAAAAATTCTCCCATGAAAAATGCACCACCATCTAATTTAATATTCTGAAACAGGAGAGTGTTTTAAAAGTTCTTGCATATTTAACTTGTTGATAAACTGGAAGGAAGTCAGAGACAAGCAATAAAAATGATTAAGAGGTTGAGGGATTTGATTTAGGAGAAAAGATTAAAAGAATTGAATGTAGAGCTTGGCAAAATGATGATAAAGGAGGAGGTAAGATAGGATAACTTGATAGAAAGCATAAATGGTTTTAACACCAGGGATGGAGAGTAACTGTTTAGCAGAAGCAGTTATAAGTTTAGGAATGTTTAGAAAGGAAAGTTTAGGTCGAGTATGAGGAAATGGACTATGGAATAGCTTCCCAAATGAAGTGGTGGAAGCCCAATTGCTTGGACCGCTAAAAAGTGAAACAAGTACTAGAAATTATACTGCAGGGAACAATGCTGCTTTGGCACGTAAAAGGAAGTGTCATTTAGTCCATCTCTAATTTCTGTAACTGATTTTCATAACCAAGCAAATAAAGCTGTTTTAAATTTTAAAAACAACATATAATCTATAATTAGGCATAAAGCTATATTTGGTATCCTTTGTTATTTACTCCAATTGAAATTGCAGTGACAGTCTCTATAAATAGAAGACTAAAGTATTACATTCCAATGTAAACAGAATTATTATCCAAGATGCAAAAAATCAAATCCTTAACATTTTTGTGCAGATTATAAAGTGGTGACTGATTATCAATGTTTCTTTCCAATTTTCCTTGTTTGTTTTTAATAAAAATCTATTTTTAAATAAACAGTTGACCTAAAAAAAAAAGCCCTATATTTCAAAATGTTATCCTATTCTTATTATAAGGATGCCATGAGATTACTATATTTGAAAGTGAAATTTTATATAATTCTCTCTTTTTTTAAAGTATCTTTACCTTGTGGATTTAATTGAAATTTGTATATAGTCAATTTCCCTCTTTTCCTCATTTGGGTGGGTCTTATACAGGAATATGGAAGATAAAAATAATCTTAATACACACATGAAAATCTAACTGCAAAACCACAAAACTAGCAGGGGATACAGGGTCAGGTATAGTAGCTGAAGCAACCTTTAATTATAAAGTTTCAAAACTGACTAGATTTCAAATTGATAATGTCTAAGTGTTTGTGTCTTGCAGTTGCCATAAAAAGAAATAGACTAGCTGGGTAGAATACTGTAAAATTTAAAATGTTTGTTAGGTTGCTTAAGTTATTGATTTGTAGCTGCTAACACTCAGTATAATGTGAATTACTGTGGATGTAAATGAATATAGATATAGATATAAAAATAAACGGGGTCCATCAGAAATTAGTCTTCTCCAAAAAAATCAATGAATCTTTGTGAGGAAGAAAAAAACAGCTACTGATTTTATCTTCATATATATATATATATGTGTGTGTGTGTGTGTGTGTGTGTGCGTGCGTACGTATGTATGCGCGCATGCGCACACACACACATGCTCCCAGAGCAACTGACACATAATTTCTTACTTTGGGCAACTGTCAGTATTGCTTAGAGTTAAAACCAGACTGAAGTTAGTTCTCTCATGCCATGGAATATTAAAGGTTTCAACATTCCATCTAACCTTACACCACTCTCATTTCAATCTAATAAAACATCAGCTAATGAAGGTATAGCAAATAGTGAGTAATTATGTCATCCTAAGTTACTTCTCAAACCGCTAAGTTTCTTTTCAACATCAGTCCTGGTCTTTGGTCTAACTAAAAAAAAAGGGGAGAAAACTGTTTAGTCTGTCTTTTGATTTCATCAGTGCTATGTTTTATTAAAATGAGTCAGACCTCAAAGGAAAAAACCTAGTATGAAATATTGACATTTATATTAAATTAATTGTGCTGCACATCTTAATTTTTATCAGAAATGTTCATGATACTAAAAGGGACTGAATTACACAGAATGAGAGTTTCAACCTCTGTAATCTCACATAAAATGCCCACCTAGAAATCAAGAGTTATTGTGAGGAATACACAAAGGGCATACTGGCTTAATCTCATTCCTTTTCACAAATAAATTAACTTAGATGACTGAGATAATGAAGCAGGAAAAACTGATACACCTGGGCAATATATAAATAGTGCTTAAATAGGCAGTTCTATGTGAAATGCCCATAAAAGAAATGCAACCATGTTTCCACATTTGGGTTTGAAAAATAACAAAGTTAAAACATTTTAATCTGAAAAATAACTCAAATTTAATCTTAAAAATGACACACATTTGATCTATGATTGAACTGAGGCACAGAAAAGATAAGGGTATGTCTTCACTAGCAATGTTAAAGCAGCTGTGTAGTCACGGCACCAGCACTGGTGCTCTGTCTACACTGCCACTTTACAGCACTGAAACTTGCTGCGCTCAGGGGTGAGGCTCACCTTTGACATGTGGTGAGAAAGTTGGCAGATCTTCAACATCCCCAGTGAAAAGCTGCATTGTATGGACAGTATATCCAGAGGGACAGACTGGATGACTCAAGTGAACGTTTCTAGTTCTAACATCTGTGGTTCCACTAAAGAAATGTGATCAAGGCCTGAGCTACACCAGATGAGGATCCAGCCCCCAAGCATGACAATAAATAAATAAATAAATAAATAATGGACGTAATATACTACCTAATGTATAATCAGGGGCGGCTCTAGACATTTTGCTGCCCCAAGCACGGAGGGTCCGCTGGTGTGCCTGCGGGAAGTCTGCCGAAGCTGCGGGACCAGCGGACCCTCCGCAGGCAAGCCGCCGAAGGCACTCTACCTGCCGCCCTAGCAGCGACCGGCAGAGCGCCCCCCGCGGCTTGCCACCCCAGGCACGCGCTTGGAGCGCTGGTGCCTGGAGCCGCCTCTGTGTATAATGCTTCAGATCTAGTGTTGAGCTGCTAACATGGTATAATAGCTGAGAGTTATGACCATTCTCAATTGTTCTTGCGCTCTTCATTTACGTCACTAGAAAAACAATTTTAACATCCCTGTTTTCTAATCTTGCTATAGCTTCACCTAAAATGAATAAAAAATCATTTCATTAGGGTTCAATTATTGCTAGGAACACTCTTCATAGGTGTCAACAAGCCAGGTTACTAGCTGAGACGCAATATATATAGCTTGAATATAGTGAATTGGTTAAAACAAAATTGTAGGGTGTCATGACTTGGCTATATCTCAGATTACGCAAGGATTATACTTTTAGCCATCACCAGAACATATTTTATATAAGGAAACTCGTTTCTCTATCAGCACTTTCCTTATTAAAGGAAACATTTGAATTACAGATTAAAATTACTAGCACTCTTCAGGAGCTGCCCTGCCAATTCTGGCCTCTCATGCTTTACTTTTCCTACATTACTCATATAACCCAAGGTTGAGGGAGCATTTTGCTAAAAATTAATGTGGCACGATAGAAACCCTTCATTGTGCTTCCTTGACCGGGAGGGTGGGGAACGGGGAAGAGACAAGCCTATGCTCTGAGAGTTGTAGTAGGCAAGAGAACAACGAGAAAGAAAGCACAGACAATAGTCCTGTATTTTAGATTTCCTAGCCATCCTTTTGGAATTGAAGAAAGTACCCCATAGACCAGTGGTTCTCAATCAGGTTTCAGGTCTGACAAAATAACCAAGAGAGCAGGGCCAGTATTCGACTTGTTGGGGCTCAGAGCAGAAAGCTAAAGCCAGGGCTGAAGCCCAAGCCCAAGCCCAAACCCCACTGCCCAGGGTTGAAGCTGAAGCCTGAGCAACTTAGCTTTGCAGGGCTGCCTGTTATATTGGGCTTCAGGCTATACCCCTGCTTGCTACCCCCTAATGCTAGCCCTGGCTTTTAATCTACTGGATAGGCAGGAAAACAGTTGTTGCCACAAAGGTGGGCCTGTCACATGTGTGGTTGGTGGCTAAGCAATAATGGAAGAAACTAAAGACCAAAAGAATTATTAACCGATGTCGTCTTATTGCTGGCAAGGTCAAATTCCTGTCATTCCAAGTACGAGCAGTTTACTCATCTGCTTAATACAGTGATCAGATAAACGGCTTGATAAAGGATTTAACGGACATGTTCATTAAAGAAGCAAAAAAAAGGGAGGTTCAGGGCTTCTATGACTCGCATGACAGGGAGCCCCCCCCTTTACCTTACCCCTCAAGGTGGGAGGGGGATGGTAAGGTCCCAGCAGCAGGTTGGCTGTGGACCAGGATGGAAAAAAAGGCCGGGAAGCTGATAGAAGCTCCTGGTAGATATTGAAATGATCAAGGAGTTGCCTGCATTGTATACTGTTAATTGCCGGGTACTCCCGGACAACTAATAATGAAATTACAGCCTAATTTAACCATATTCAGTGTCTCCTGCCCTTCTTCCAGTATAGCTGGACAACAGCTATGGTGAGACTAGAGGATAAAAAACCCTCAGATCTCATACTTTTCTGAGAATAAGCTAGTTTCTCTTTACCTTTGAAATTTTTTCCTACATGATTATAGTGAAAAGCAAATGTTGTAGTTTAACTACAGAGATGTTCAGTGAGTGGTTTAGTTACAGTTTTCAGATTCTCATGGAGCTTCTGTTCCACTATTAATGTACAGACTTCTACTCTTCTTACTAAATGAGAAGTGAATTCCACTGATAAATATTTAACCAACTGATATTTGGGAAATGGGAGAAAGAACTCTAGCAGTATTAGGTAGGAAATGTCTAGATAAATGTACATTATACAGAATGCTCTCATGGACTATTAACTAATGAAATCTTTATGTTTTAAACGTCTTGGACATAACCCAGTTTTTAAAAAATAATTACAGAAAACAGTTACTATGTATTTGTAGTAGGCCCTTTTAAATTAACTCGGCCATGTAAATCTACCAGGAAGTTGACAGTCCAAACTAATATTGTATGGCTGCAAAACCTTCATGATCTATATATATTACAGCAGCCATTTTTTCACTACAGCAGAATCATGGAAACCACACAGTTTGATTATTCGCTGTTCTTAGGTATGCGGGTAAAATAAGTAAGATCATTTTGTAGAAACTTTCACACAAAGGTTTGAAAAACCTCTGAATTATAGTATAATATGTGCTTTTCAGCTGAGCTGTAAACATGTAAAAACATGAAGTCCAATCCCGCAGTTCTTTTTTCAGACAAAAACTCCCATTGATCAAAAATCCTGAGAAAGGACTGAAGGATTCTGATCAATGGCTTTTATGGGGAAGATGCTGAAAAAACGCATAATTTAAAGTGTGCTTTTCATTAATTTTGGACTTTCACAGTTGAAAAGCCAGCTTTATAATTAGAGTCTCCCTTTTATTCTTTCGCTGACACTAAAATGAAGATTTTTACTGTGTTACAGGTTAAAAACAAAGGCTAGATGAATGGTGAATCTAATCTTTTAAGTTTTCTTACATCAGTTCAAAGACTATAGTGAGTTGCATGAAAATTTAGGCCTAAATTTTCACAAGTGGTCTCCGATTTTCAGGAATTATTGGCCTTTTCCTACTCCATACTCAACATCCATTCCATGCTTTTCTACATCTGAACAGTTGCTTACGAGTATAATATATCGGCCTGAATTTGATTGTGGAGGGAAGAGAGAGAGAGCGCAAGTAGATTTGCCATAGCACAAGACAACAGTGGGGAAGGGAAAAACCTACTTAGATTCCGAAGTACAGCAGCAATAGTGAAAATTTATTTAAGCCCCCAAGAACAAAGTATTGACTAACTTATAAGCACAGTTTTTATATTTCTAATTCATTGTACTTTAATTCTTCTGCATGCATCTATGCCTCTCATACATTACTAGGGCCAGGAGATTTTTCACAAACATCCTTAAGGAACATCTTTGCTCTCTTTGTTGAAGACTGGGCTGATGAATTACTACTTCATCATGAGGCCACTATAAACCTTTCAAATTCCTTTCCAGTTCTCTGTGGGACTTACTTTTCTTTCACAAATTCCTTCTGCCCTCCCAAGAGAATACAGACACTAGAATTCCATGACAAAGCTCTTTGAACTCATTACTATGAGTTACTTCAGTCAAATACTATACTTGCTGTAGAATCTTTTGTACATTTTCCCATAAATCTTCCACAAAGCCAACTGCTTTTATCATACACCTTCAAACTGCAATCCCAAACAATTGTATTTAATTTTCAACTCTGGGTTTGCAATATTATCCAGGAAAAATATTTAAAATGTACATTCAACATGCACGTAAATTTTTTCTAAAGGTTGGAAAACCTTGTAAAAGGTTCAAAAGAATAAATTAAATACATTTTAGACAATTAAACTATAAAAATCACTTGTTAAAAATTATCTGAAAAGATCAAGTCTGCTGTGTATGGACTCGTAGTAATACTTTAGGTGGGAAAAGTTTATTTAAAATACCTGTGGAATCAGATTATTTCTTATACTACTTCATTTAAGTATGAAAATCATCTCCTCTTTATCTAAACATTAAAAGGAGTACAAATTCTTCTTTAGCAGTTCTTCCCTCAACTCAACAATGACGGTTCCCACAAGAGGATACACCAGTCATTTCTCAGGAAATTCTGTTTCTTGTTTTATGAACCAGAAAAAGGCTTTCAGACTTTCACATTAAAGGACTCTCTACTAGCATTCACCCTGCTGAGGCATGAATTGCACTTCAAGAGAAAGTTCAGTGAGCATGTCAACTACACAGAAATACAGCAGTACAGATCACCACTTCTCATCTTCAGTTCTTGAACATACCATGTGTGGTGTTACTATGGCTTTGAGAGAATGAATAGACTCTTCATGGTGAGGGTGCTGACAGTGGAGAAGGAAGCTGGTTTGAAGTTAGACTGGTGGATTGATGTGAGTTAAGATGCTGTCTATATGTTAACTATGTATCTCATAAAGACTGTTAAGTTACTAGCAATAAATTATTACTAAACAAGTGGATTATTTGAATGTAAAACAACATCTGGTATCACGACTGAAGGAAGTGATTAAAAGAACTGGAGCAAGTTAAAACAAAACAAAAAACTCTGACGAAACAGTTCCTCAGAAGTGAAAAACAAGTTTGAATGAAATAAGATGGATCAATTAGGAGTCCCCACATTTCTCAAAATATTGAGAAATGCTGCAGAAAATTGGAAAAGGTTTCAACAAGAACTGATTTATTTTTGAGGGCATCAGGATCTACTCATAAGGAAGACGAACAAAAGGTTGCCACCTTTTTTAATATTGTGGGTACTCAAACAATTTCATAAAATAATTCGAGTTTAACGTTAGAGAAAGAGCTATGAGTTTGTCTTTAAAAATATGAGGAACAGGGGGGAGGGATCGCTCAGTGGTTTGAGCATTGGCCTGCTAAACCCAGGGATGTAAATTCAATCCTTGAGGGGGCCATTTAGGGATCTGGGGATTGGTCCTGCTAGGAGCAGGGGGTTAGACTAGATGACCTCCTGAGGTCCCTTCCAACCTTGACATTCTATGAAAAGAAATGAAACAGTTGAAAGATTTCTGTTTCATTCAAGAAATCAAATGGAGGAAGAGAGTTCTGTAAAAAAATGTTCAGATCTAAAGATAAGAAGTCAGACATGCAATTTCTGGAATCTGAGTCAATGACAAGAGATTAGATTGTGATGGATATAAAAGATGTCAGTGTAAGAAAAAGACAATTAGAAAAGCCAGGTCTAAATCTGGAAAAGTGAGTGACAATTTGCCAAACTGCTGAACTTAATCAACAACTGCAGAGTTTAGAAAGAAAAACTGATATGAATACAGACAAATAAAAAACAAGTCTGTTGAGGAAAACAGGGTGAAAGTATTAAAAGTTAAAATAAATGAGCAATGAAAGAATGTTCTGGAGGTGGAAGAATGCATCAACTTGGACAATGTCCAGCATATGGTCAAACCCATTATAGCCACAAGAAATAATCAAGTCCCAAAAGTTTGTAAACAGATAAGACTGAAAAAAAATAGAAATATACATATATTTACTTTAAATATACATTTAAAGACTACAGACATGGCACCAGCCCGTCCTGCTTAAAACTGAGATTTGCAATCTTGGGTATCTCAGCAGTTCTCAACTATTGCAATGTAACAGAGGAAATCTAGTGGAGATCTCTGAGAAATATCAGATGGACCATGAGCACTTACTAAAACCTGTAATAGTTTGTAATTATGTCCAATGGAGTTGACTGCTCCATACGCTATAATAAGGGATAATGAGCTACCAAAAAAGCATGTGTATGCATGATGTTATTTAAGAAAAATAAATTATACATAACTTTTTCCTTAAGGACTCCAGCCCTACTACTGCAATAGAATGAATGGACCTGGCTGAGCTGGAAAAGAAGAGGGTGTGGAGGAATTCCTGGGAGGTGTACAGGAACGGGAAGGTCAGTCCTGCACAGCAGTCCATGGGTGGGGCAGAACATGGATGTGTTCAAGGATTCACTGCTGGATAAAACCTACAGTCCTCCCTCAGCAGTAGACATACACTGGAACTGCAGAATGCTCCTCAGCTATGTCTGGACTGAAACAGCCTCCACAGACACTTGCCTATCTGGGATGAGCACATCCTTCTTGCTACCTGTTGCAATTTATACATTTATGATACATTTATGCCTGGGCTCACTGACTTGGAAAAAGCTTTTGATGTTTTCATTTATAATGTATTTTTGTAAGATTAAACCAGGCAATATCAGTATAAGTAGGAGAGAAAGCAAACTCTTTCTGTAGTCAAAGCAGAGCATTTAATCAAATTTACTGTGTCTGACTCAATAACAAATTTAGATTTCCAGGAATACAGGATATGTCTTAGGCAAAGATATTCAGCTTCAAGATGAATGAAAACAGGAATACAGGGAAGGTCCAGGTTTTCATTGTGGGAGGATGAGCAACATTTTATGTGGAACACAAATTTTAAATTTAGTTTACAGTACAATATCTAAGCATCTACTTGGCACTGGACCAGAAACAGGATTCTTGGGAACAGCGCAGTATAAAGAAAATTCCTGCCAAAGCTTAAACAATAAGTCTATCTATGACAAGAGTATGCACCCACTTATTCGCTCTGACAGCTCAAGGACACTTCCTTACAGGGACAGTCATTCACATGCAACAAATGTCAGGTCAATCCCATAACTGTAAGAGGTTCAGTTTTACAGATTACTTTGGCTGTCTGTTGGATATTCTAGTCCTTCAGTCTGTGTCAATGAATTTGACACATTTATGGATTGCTTGTTCATGAATTTGAAAGGGTCAGTTGCTTTACTACTATTATTGTCATTTATTATTTGTAGCACCTAAAGGTCCCAACCAAGATCAGGCTCCATTGTGATAGGCACTGCACACACGTATAGTTAGAGGCGTTCCTTTACTATTGGGCAATTGAGGCAGAGATTAAATGACTTGCCAAAGATCATGCAGGAGATCGGTGGCACAGGCAGGAACTGACCCCATATCTCCAAAGTTCCAGTCCAGTGTTATAACTACAAGACTATATTTTTCTCTAAAACTGAAAGCCTTCCAGGGACCTGTGATGGTTGGAAGGCATCTCTCTGCTATTTGCCCATAGCATGAGGGAGACTTATCATGCCTGCCAGAGGTCAGCTCCCAGACAGCACAAGCACTTCCCTCACAGCCTCTCTGCTGTCCCTTTGCAGGTTAGCAATAAATACACTACAATCCTGAGTCCTACGAGCATCCTCATGACACCCCCAGAACACTCAGATCTGCTACTCTCAAAGGAATAGTACACACCAGCTTATGAGGGTTGCCTCAGGATCACCACTTCACCTAGAAATTATTACAGTGAAAACGAAAATAAGTTTATTTAACAAAGAATAAAGACTGAAGAAGACACAAATAGGATTAATAGAAACAAATGATTACAGGTAAAACAAAAACTCATAACATGCGTTCTAGAGCCTAAACCTAACTAGCAAGATGCCTCTTGTCTAAATATGGTACTGTTTACCCAAAGTGCTTCTCACAGCATTTTTCAACCAGGATGGCCAAGACCCTCCAGGCAGCTCACTCCCCATTAGGAGGAGGATGCCAGGGCATCTTTCTGCAACCCTAGATAAATTAGATGATAGATTCATAGATTCCAAGACCAGAAGGGACCACTGTGATCATCAGTCTGATTTCCTATATCACATGGGGCATAGAACTTCCCCAAAACAATTCATGGAGCATTTTTTTAATGAGAAACATCCAATCTTTATTTCAAAATTGCCAGTGATAAAGAATCCACCACAACCCTTGATAAAGTGTTCCTTACCTATCTGTCAAAATGTCACACCTTCTTTGAAGCTAGAAAATTCAGACTGTAATTTCCAGCCATTGGATAATGTTATACCTTTATTTGCTAGACTGGAGAGCCTATTGCATATTTGTTCTCTGTATAGATACTTATATACTGTAATCAAGTCAACACTTAACCTTCTTTTGGTTAAATTAAATAAGTTGAGTTCCTTGAGTCTATCACTATAAAGGCAGGTTTTCTAATCTTTTAATCATTCTTGTGGCTCTTCTCTGAACCCTCTCCAGTTTATCACCATCCTTCTAGAACTGTGGACACCAGAAGTGGACACAGTATTCCAGCAGCAGTTGCACCAGTGCCAAATACAGAGGTAAAATAACCTCTCTATTCCTACGCAGGACCCCCCTGTTTATGCATCCCAAGATCACATTAGCTCTTTTGGCCATAGTGATACATAAAGAGTTCATGTTCAACTTACTATCCACAATGACCCCTACATCTTTTTCAGTCACTGTTCCCAGGACAGTCCCCCATTCGATAAGTATGCCCTACACTCTTCGTTCCTTGATGTATACATTTTCATTTAATCATATTAAAAAACACATTGTTTCCTTGCACCCAATTTACCAAGTGACCCAGATCTCTCTGAATCAGTGACCTGTCCTTGAGGAGATACTTATCCCTAATAGTTACGGGGATAATGTAGTTAGTAGGCACCGATGGACTGAAGACAGCATCAGTCGATGACTGAATGTCCAGCTGGTAGAATGTGAAGGTGGTACAGACAGATGACGGGGTAGCTGCTTTACAAGTTTACTTGTATGAGGAATAAGATTTTTTTGCCCATGAAGATGCCACACCTCTGAGGGAGTGAGCTCTGATACCGAAAGATGGAGTTAGATTTTCTGAGATCTGTTCTTCTGAGGCAGACAATCTCTCAGCCACCTAGCAATGGAGAATTGTGAAACCTTCTTTCCCTTTGACGTGGGACAATAAAGCACAAACAGTTTGTCCTTCTGGCCTGAGCTGTTTGGTGAATGTGTACTTTAAGAGCACTGCAGACATCCAAAGTATGCCACAATTTTGGAAGGCAGAGCTGGGCAGAAAAATGGAAGCTGGTCCCTGTGCTCTGCTGAGTGTGGAGTTAATCTTTAGCATTTAGTGGTTCTGAGTACCACCGTAGCCTTATGGGACATGCAGTATTGCGGTTCCAAGAAAAGAGCTCTTAACTCAGACACACTGCAAATAGACACAATTGCTATCAAAAGATCACTTTAATGGTCAGAAAGTAATGAAACATCTGCACAAGTAGTTTGAATGGAGGGCCTGAATAAGCTCTTTGGCTTAAGAGGCTCTCTGTTCGAGAACTAAGCAGCTAGGTGCAGACTGTTTGGATTCTGATGCATGACTGGCCCTGGTAATATCATATCCCTTTTTTCTGCAATAAGCAGGTTTGAAGAGGACAGTGACTGTTCCCACTCAGAGACCAGGAATAGGCTGAGACTTTTAATCGACTTTCACAAAACTACTTCATCCTTATTTCTTTGGTGGTAGCCTATGACTGACTCTGGATGAGGCTTCCTTCCTGATACCTGATATTAATGCTACCAGTGCTTTTGTAAACACTTGAAGTCCTGTTGCTAAAACAAAGGGCCAGGACCTGTATTGGTGATTATGTGCTCTGAGATCAAAGCATCTGTGAAACTGTCAAATTAGGATATTGAGACGGGCATGCTTCACATCTAGTGGCATGCAGTCCTCTGTATTGATGGCAGCTGCTGTGGATTATAATGTCTCCATCTTGAATTGTGATTTCTTCATGGACCTTTTGAGCTATTGGATGTCAAGAACTGCTCTGCAGCCTTTGTTTGTTTTTTAAACTAGGAACAATATGGAGAAAGGCCTTTTTTCTTTTGTAGAGGAAGGTCAGGTACAATTGCTTCCATTTGTAGGAGATCTAGGATGGCTATCTCCATGATCTAACCCCTCCTCTTCCTCAGACAGAAACCCTTAGGCCATATGGAAGTATTTATTTTTAATAGGCTGAGAGAGAACACATTTACAATACTGTCCACCCATGTTAGCACTGCTTGTGAAAGTACTGGAGACTGTCAGACAACAGTTTGGGTTTTTTTAATTTATTTTGTTATTCTTGTTGGCCAGATGCCCCCAGTAGTTTTCATGCCCAGAGGAGACGGCTGAAATTATGCCTACCTGGACTGTGCTGCCTGAAAAGGGCCTGCAGAGGGAGGAGGTCACACTTTCAGGTAAAAAAACAAAAAAAAACCCCACTTTTCCCAGTTAGAAATGACTAGTCCCTGATCACCAGGGAAAAAAAGGCACCTTCATCTTTAGTAAAGACTGTGACAGTCTTGGGGTTCCCAGGTCTAAGTCCACTTGTTTCCCCCCATCTCCAACAAGAGGGAGTCTTTCTTATGGTAGCTGGGTGTCAGCTACCTCCCACCGCCAGCCTTTCAGTCACTCAAGAACAGTCCTCGGGGCTATGCCAACACTGTCTTTGCCTTGCAAGTTAACAATAGATGCACCCCAGACTCTAAGTCCCTTTGAATCGTTCCCCTGTGATATCCAGCCCTTGATGTAGCTACTCTCAGAAATTCCAGAACCTGTCCACCCAAAGGTGCAGTATGTGGCATTATGCCCCATAGTTTCATAGTAATATTATTATATGAGTATGGCAAAATGATGTATTTTATGCAAGATGAGACGTGAGATATCATTGGAGAGGTTATGATTTACTGAATATTATTATCCTATTTGTATGCATGTATCAATTTTGTATCTGAAGTTAGGAATATTGTCTATTAATCTATTACAAATGTGTTTGCACCTGGGGAACACCCACTAGACAGAATACAATCAGTCTAGATTGCTGGCTAGAAAGGGTCATTAGGAAGAACAATCGGTTTTAGAAGATGCTAATCTCTTAGCAGGGAGCCTTCCTGGGGACCCTGGAAACAGCACTTTTGAGTTATGGTGTCAAGGTCATGTGATCAAGTCACCTGATACTGGACTCCATGTATACTTCTAGTACTTTTCCACTCACTGGGGGTAGGAACCACACTAGAAGACAAAGGATTCCCGCCATATGTAAAACCTATTTAAGGCAGGGGAGTGACATAATCATGGTTCATTCTTCACTGGATACCCACCCAATATGACTGCTGTAATATCTAAGAAACAAAGGCCCAGTCTACACTGGCAAGTTTCTGCGTAGTAAAGCAGCTTTCTGCACTGTAATTCCCAAGGTGTACACACTGCCAAGCCACTTAGTGCGCAGAAACTGTGCAGTTGTAGCGCTCTAAAAAAAAAAACCCACCCTGATGATAGGAGTACAGCTTTCTGTGTCAGAGCTACAGTGCTGCAGTGCCAGTGTAGTGATTACAGCGCTGTGATTAGCCTCTGGGAGGTGTCCCACAATGCCTGTTCTTGCCTCTCTGGTCATTGGTTTGAATTTACATTTTTTTTTCTCAGCTTACTTTTTTTTTATATATAAGGTTGGAGGTTATTTAGTCCAATCCCCTGCTTAAGGCAGGACAGATTTTTACCCCAGTTCCCTAAATGGCCCCCTCAAGGATTGAACTCACAACCCTGGGTTTGGCAGGCCAATGCTCAAACCACTGAGCTATCTGTCCCCTCTCTACTGCCCTGCCCTCAGGTGACCAACCGTCATCCCCACCCCATACATTCCTTTGCAAATTTGAAAAGTCCCCTTCCTGTTTGTTTGGTGATGTGTGCAATGCTCTCAGCGCACCTTTCCAACTGGCCATGCTTGCTCCACACCCCAGGTGATCCCCTGCTTGGAGCAATGCCAAGCTGCTCGACCTAATCGACACCTAGGGAGAGGAAGCTGTGTAGTCCCAGCTTCGCTCCAGCTGTAGGAATTATACCACCTATGGACAGATTTCATGATGCATGATAGAGTGAGGCCATGACTGGGACATATTGCAGTGTAGGGTAAAAGTGAAGGAGCTGCAGAATGCCTACCACAAGGCATGGGAGGGAGCTGTGTCCACGAGCTTCCGGTTCTACAAAGAACTGGATGTAATACTCAGTGGTGACCCCACCTCCACTACGAAGGCCCCTGTGGATACGTCGTTGGCTCACGTGCCAGTCAAGAGTGGAAGTCTTGGAGGAGGAGGAAATCTTGAATGAAGAGGGGAACCCAGAGACAGAGGATGGCTCGGAGGCCAGAGATGCATGCAGTCAGAGCTCTTTTCTACCCCAGAGGAGCCTAGCCAGTCACAGCAGTCAGATCTTGGCAAAGCGCAAACAGGAGAGGAGGCCCCTGGTAAGTGGATCTGATTTTGGGAATTGCTAGGGGCAGGAGGGTTGCAGAATTCAGACTGGTCTCCCACCTCATGCCTATTCTGAGTGGCGGAACAGGCTGTTGATAGACTCCCCCATTTCATGGGAATCTCTCTCAGAGATCTCTAGGAAACGCACGTGGAGATACGGAGCAATCCGCTGCTACAGGTTCCTCGGCAGCTCTGCTCTGTTTCTTGCCCCATTAAGGGTAACTTTCCCATGCCACTGTGCTGTCATGGAGGGGTGAGGGGGGGGATGACCATATTGCTGCACACAGGCGAGCTGTATAGGGGCCAGGGCGGAAGCCACAGTCTTGGAGAAGACCCTCCCTTGATTCCTTGCTCACCCTCAGCAGCGAGATATCTTCCATAATGATCACATCCTGTGGAAATTGTGGGGACAGGAATGATTATCAAGCCCCCCCCCAGTGCTGGTGCTCCCCAAGAGCCACATGCCCAGTGTACAGCAGGGTCCGGGAAGAGTGATTTCCCCTGCGGCTACTCACCATTTTGGGGGTCTTGTGGCTCATGTGTGCTTGCCTGGGGTCAGCCAGTTAGTGACAGGTGTTTGAGTACTGGCTGTGTTTTACAGCACTGAATCAGTATTGTCCGTGTTGCAAACAACACTGCTTCTGTAAAATGTTGCATTTAAACTTCACAGAGATGAACTTGGGAGGCCAGCCTCCCTGATTGGCGGCACAACGGCTGCGCAGAATTACAATGTGGCCACGAAAACTAAGGAGGACTTTCTCCATGAGGTTATGATGCATTCTGCCACTGAGAAACAGGAACTGAAGGAGTGGTGGGACAGCGAGAACAAGAAGAATGGAACAGAAAGGAGAATGCGAAACATCAGAAAGAATCCACGGAGCAGCTCTTAAACGTTATGTAGTGGCAAATGGACACGCTTCAGGCAATACTAACTCTTCAAACCGAGCAGCTCCACACCCGCCCTCCCCTACAGCTGCTGTTACAAAACTCTTTCCCACGCACCTCCCCACACACCAACAACACACTGTTATCAACCTCCCAGCTTCACTCTCTACCCGCAGCATTCCACTCCTCCCTCCTCACAGTCCAGCAGTGGGGACTCCCAATACCCACTGCACTCAACACCCATCCCTCTGCAGTTTGGCCCTGCTGAAGTACAGCATGCACTGTGTTGTACTCCAAAGGAGAAGATTGGGTATGATCCCTGGACATACACAAATCTGTAGCCATCCTGGGACCTCTCTTCCCACATCCCTCTCCCTGCTGATGTATTTTTGTTGTTTGACTCTCTCCTCTGGTTGTTGTCTTTTAATAAAAGAATTGTGTTGGTTTGAAAGCAATCTTTATTCTATTAAGTGAAAGCAAAAAGGAGCACTGCAAAGCAACATACAATTATGTTAATGCCCCTTCTTGCATCATGTGCACCAATCACCTCCTAGCATTACAAGCACTGCACTCCCAAGCATAGCAACAAATATTAGTGGCTTTCAGGCTCAAATTGCTGCCTCAAGGTATCCCTGATCCTTATGGCCCTGCGCTGTGCCCCTCTAATAGCCCTGGTCTCTGGCTGTTCAAACTCAGGTTCCAGGTGCTGAGCCTCTGCGATCCAGCCCGAAGTGAAGCTTTCACCCTTCCCTTCACAAATATTATGGAGTGTATAGCACACGGCTATAAGCATAGGAATATTGTCATCGGCCATGTCCAGCTTCCCATATAGGCATCGCCAGCAAGCTTTTAAACAGCCAAATGCACATTCCACAGTCATTCTGCACTTGCTCAGCCTATTGTTGAACCGCTCCTTGCTGCTGTCAAGTTGCCCCATGTATGGCTTCATGAGCCACAGCATTAAGGGGTAGGTGGGGTCTCCCAGGATCACAATGGGCATTTTGACTTCCCCTATGGTAATCTTCTGGTGAAGGAAGAAAGTCCCTGCTTGCAGCTTCTTGAACAGGCCAGGGTTCCGAAAATGTGTGTGTCATGCACCTTTCTGGATCAGCCTGTGTTAATGTCTGTGAAACATCCACAGTGATCCACAAGCATCTGGAGAACCATTGAGAAATACCCCTTCTGATTAACGTACTCGGCGGCTAGGTGGTCTGGTGCCAGAATTGGAATGTGGGTGCCATCTATCACCCCTCCGCAGTTAGGGAAGCCCTTTTGTGCAAAGGCATCCACAATGTCACACACGTTGCCCAGAGTCACAGTCTTTCAGTGCACATTTCCATCAACACAACTCCAATTGTCAACTTTCCCACTCCGAACTGGTTATTGACCGATCAGTAGCAGTCTGGAGTAGCCCGCTTCCACAGTGCAATCGCCACGCGCTTCTCCAACGTCAGGGCAGCTCTTATTCTTGTGTCCTTGCGCTGCAGGGCTGGGGTGAACTCATCACACAGTCCCATGACCTCCTGCAAAAGTTCTGCAGCCACTGTTCATCATCCCAGACATGCATCACGATGTGATCCCTCCACTCAGTGCTTGTTTCCCGAGCCCAAAAGCTGACTGTGGTCAGCACCTCTGTGAAAGCCACAAGCAATCTTGTGTCGTAGCTCCTACTCATGGCGAGATCAACATCACACTCCTCTTGACTTTGTAGTTTAAGGAATAACTCCACTGCCACTCATGACGTGTTGGTCAGAGCGAGCAGCGTACTGGTCAGCAGTTCAGGATCTATTCCTGCATCCTGCAAGAGGCAGGGCACGCAGTACACAAACCATTGAAAGATGGCGCCAAATGTGGACGGAAGCACAGGGTTTGCTGGATGTGAAGCAATGCATCATGGGACATTTGGACTGGAACCAGGATGCCCTGTGACCCCCTCCAACTTTCCACGAGTCTTAGTGGCAAAAGAGAAAGAAGGGCTCTGTGGGATAGCTACCCCAAGTGCACCGCTCCAAATAGTGCTGCAAGTGCCGTAAGTGTGAACACGCTATTGTGCAGGCAGCTGTCAGTGTGAACACACAACGGTTTTCCTTCTGCGCTCTCTGAGCGGCGCTGTAACTGCTGGTGGTGTAACTTTGCCAGTGTAGACATGCCCAAAGACTGAACAAGGGGAGAAGGATTGAGCCCAGGCTGCAAAGTTGTCTAGCCTGTGAATTAAATATCTGAAATTTTAAGCTGCAAGCAAGTGCAGCTGGCCTTCAAGAACCTCAGCAATCTGCCTAAGACAACATTCAGGGTGAGAAAATACTACTTGTAACCACTTTCTTTAGTATTTTAAGCTTAGATTGCGTGTTTGTTTTATTTGTTTGTAATCTATTTTGATCTGTTTGTTATCCTTATAATCACTTAAAATCTGTCTTTTGTAGTTAATAAACTTATTTTTGTTTTGTCTAAAACCCAGTGTGTGTAATCCATAACTGAGGGGCGAGGGGGCAAAAACCAGTTGCATAGCTCTTTCCACATTGAGGCAGAGGGTCAATTTCATGGGCTTATGCTGTACAATTTTCTGTGTGGTGCAAGACCCTACAATTTTGGGTTTACACTCCAGAGGGGGTGTGCACTTGAGTGCCAGGCAATTCCTTAGCTGAACCTTCCCATGCAGAGCTGATCTCAGCATCTGTGTGCATAGCTGCAGCTGGGTGTGTCCCTACCTATGTGTGTGCTGGTAAAATGCAGTCTGAAGCCTGAGGGAGGGCTTGTCTGGCTTGCCTCAGCAGTACCGTGTAAAGAGAGTCCAGGCTGGTGGGTCAGGCGGGCTCAATGGTACCTCAATTCCAACTGGAACGCTGGGGGAGGAACCCGTCACACAGTGTACCCCAATTTACCAATTTTACCATATACTACGGTTGCTTGAAACTACCCAGTAATTGTGAACACTTAAATAAACCTACTTTTGTTTTATCATAAGTAAGAATAAAGATTTAACTAGAAATAAAAAAGTGATGGAAACAACTGGTTACAACATGAAACAGTCATAAAACATGAACCTGAGTCTACACTTATGAATACCTTTCCTATTTAATGAAGTAGGCTTTTCCCCTAAAGTTCAGTCCATTGCAGAGCTGGCTGGTTTCACAAAAAAACAGGATCCACATGTTCATGAAAGGCCCCCAATCCTTATGGGGTTTCCTCAGTGAATGGATACAGAGTGCCTTTCCCTACACACAATGTTATGCCGAAAGTGTCTTTATTCATACCCAGGACTATCTCCTGCCCGCTATAACATCCCTTTTCACCTCCAAGTGTTTTCAATCATTTGCAATTGTCTTTTCATTCACTTTTCTGGGATGTGGCCATGGTATACAACAGAACCTTGCATTACCTCACCAGCAAACTTGGGCATGGTGACGACTCCCTCTTGCTTGAATGGATCATCACCGAGACACATTACCCTGGTGACTAATTTTTACTCCAAGTCCATGAAGCATTCTTTCAATGTAAATTCTTCATCACTTAGCTATGAGTAAGTTTGTCAGGTCTGAGGTGAGAGTTATTTGCAAAGCACAGGGGATCCTTTGCCAAAGGGTCTCTGTGTCACAGTGACACCAGGATACATTTTGAGTGGTGGACACCAAGGAACCTTCTGTCCTTACAGAATAGAGGCTGGGGGGACTGTGTGGTAGAAAGAAAAAGAGATGGGCCAAGAGGCTCCTCACTGTCTGCCAGTTCTTCCACATCTGGGCAGCTGCCCTCTCACCACTTCATAGTCACCAGCTCAGGAAGGAAGGTGAGGAGACAGAGAGGCATGGAAATCTGCAACAGAAGCTGGGAGCACAGTGACCCACAGCAGCAGACGGGAAAGACAGCACAATGGTTAAGACATGGTGACTGCAGCGGCAGCTGAGGATGACAGACTGCTACGTTTCCAGTCTTTTAGGTGTGGGAGATGAGAGCATATGAGATGGGATATATAGCATTAGCTCGTCTAAGGTTACTGTAGTTCACAATACTCAGTACCTTTTGCCTGAGGGTGTGTGTATGTATGTTTTTGTTTGTTTGTAATATTTAATTATTTCGGTCTTTAGCTCTGATTTGGAGTGTTGGCATTCCGCCCCTAAGCAGGGACAGCCCCCTTCGTAGGGGTTGTGTATATATACATGCCTATAAATGAAACAGCACATGTATAGAGTCGGGTCTTTCCTGCATTGATTTGCCTCTGTGAGGGTGAGCAGGGGAACCCAGCGCTGATAATTATGTCCCATGCTGAACTCCATGAAGGTAAGCATGGGAGCTGCTACTTGAGGATTTCTACCCTGCTGTGCACTCTGCAAATGTCTGAGGTTTGAGGGAAACAGTTTTTACTTTGAGCCTCTTAGAGCACATCCTAGCAGAATCCACCTGAAATCAGATTCTTCAGAAAATGGAGGGGACTGCGGGCTTTTTGTGAGAAATTTATACTGTGGCATCTAGAAGGATCTGAAAATCTGAAACCTCTTTCTTATGCTTCCCCTTGATCCTCCTCCTCAGACTAATGATTCCCTTGAGAGCAGGAGAGGGACCTTACAACTATTACTCTTAATTATCTTTCTTGCCCTGAGAAAGATGGGTTTTGTGCTGGACTGGGTGGAGAGGGGGCTTCCTGAAGTCTCACACTTTAAGACAGATTTCTGGACAGGGCTTGGAAATAGGCTGATCCCAATCCATAAGGACGGGGCTGGACATTTAAAAGGAGTCCGTGGCCTATTTGCTGCACTGGGAGATAGCACTGGCCTTATATTGCTAGCAGCAAATAGCCCAGTGCCACTGCAGGGTTGGGCAGAATGCCTGCTGTAGAGGGCATGGAAGGAGGGGTTGGACTCAGTGACCCCTTACCAAGATCTCCTTGTTCCATCTCTGGATCCTGGTCAGTAAACTCCCTGCTGCCGCAGCAGTGCAGGGGAGGGGCTGAGCAGCTGCTCAGTGTTCAACCAGCATGGCTGTTAACATTGGCTCCACCAGTTGTGGGAAGCTTCCCTGGCCCTTTGATACTGTGGTTCAACCTATGCTCCCTGGCCACGTGGGAGGAAGCACCATTTGCTGGTCCTGGGGATGCTGCTGTCACTTGTGCTATGCCCGGAAGTTTTTGTTGCAGAGGTGCTGCCACTGTTTCCTGGGAGCTCACCTGAGCAGGCGGTAGGGCTGCCCCTGTCTGAGAACTTAAGAGATGCCTGGGTCTCCACAGAACAGGCACAGATCTCCAGACAGGCACTTAATCAGCAGGGGAGGTAGGTCCGGTTTTTTCTCTCAGCATTCTGTGGTTGGCGGCCCATGATGAATGATGATGATTCTCTACCATGCTGCACTCCAGCTGGGTGGGCATGGGGCACAGAGGGTCCCAGTTTCTGAGGAGAAAGGGAATCTTCTCTGTTGCTAGAAGTAGAGCCTGATAACCTGGAGATTTAAGGTTCTCTCCTTCCCCCACCTCTTCACTCCTTCTCTTCAACTTTCCTCTGCACCAGGAGACAAACATAATCTGGGGGTTTCTCAGAGGTGGAGCCACACATCTCCTGCCTCTGACTGACAAGTTTTGTCAGCCTCCAAGGTAGCAGAGAGCAGAGTACCCCCATGTCATAGATCTCTGGGCCTCATCACGAATAAGAAATGCTTTATCTTGGATAATTTATAGGCACGTTCTCCTACTTCACCGGAACACTGGGGGCCAGAAGAATTTCTTAAGTTGGAGAGAAAGAAACAACAACTTCTACATGAAGTAGGTGAGGTTCCTCATTTCCTGACTAACCTAAACTATACCAGTGTGCTGTTGAAGCCTTCCAAACCTTACTTTTATCATTACAAGTAACTTATATGCATTCTGTTTGGGTTTCAGAGAAATCATGACCTTTGGATTAAAGAAAGTCCCTTGGGAGATGGCATAGCAGTGTTCTTCTCTCTTAACATACATTAGTGACAAAAGCTACTCCAAGGCCTATGGTACTTAGCAACTGTTGCTGGGTATGACAGGGCCAATTATACAGGGTACAGCTTCCAGCTAATGGTTTAAACAATTTAAAAGCTTTCTGGGTTGACTCCCAATAATTTGTCCAGGTTCAGAGGCAAATATTTCAATTTACTCTACAGAAAAGCAGTCATTTGTTTTGATTTCTTTAAACATTTATTTAATCATGATTCTTATTATACCAAAGAACTGTCAACATTTAACATGCTTAATGTTTGGTTTAAATGTTACCTTTTCCTATACGATGGCACAGGGCAATACACACTGCTAATGAGAGAAGAGCTATAAAACTACCAATTATCTACAGTATTGCCATGTTTCATTTTAATAAGAGGACCTGCATGGGGAGATTCAATAGGAGGAGGGAAGGGAAAGAAAGGAGAAAAATTAGTTTCCTTTGACTTCTGCAACGAATGAATATTCTGTCACTTCAGTACATAAAACATGTGAGCAGGAACTGAACCTAAACAAGAACAACTAATGTCTCTGTGCTAAGCATTTTTCAATACAATTTAACATTATTCCTTCCTTTAAAATGAAAAAGGAACTTTGACAGAAATGTAACCACAGCACAATCAATAGAGTATACTTAAGAGGATCAGGAGCAGCACTTGAGTGTTTTTCTAATATTAGACTTCACTTAACTCTTGTGTTAGCAGTTCTATGAAATGTCAGAGATTCCAACTCTCACAGCATAATACACCTCTACCTCAATATAACGCTGTCCTTGGGAGCCAAAAAATCTTACCACGTTATAGGTGAAACCGTGTTATATTGAACTTGCTTTGATCCACCGGAGTGCGCAGCCCCGCCCTCCCAGAGCACTGCTTTACCGCGTTATATTGGGTGGCTTTATATCGAGGTAGCGGTGTATTTGTTTCATAGTAGAACACTCTCTCCTCACCCTCAACCCCAAGAAATAGAAAATAGCAATTCAGTATGGAAGAGCCGGTAATTGCATCAACATGTTTAACAGTCTTAACAGTTAACATCATGAATAATTCATTCTAGTCTGTCTTAAAATCTACTTGTCATAAATTGATCAGGATAAATACAGCTGTAGGAAAATGTCATTTAAAAATATTACTGGAGTAGTTTTCTTCCTGTAGTTGGTATTTACTTCTTAGATATTTCAGGAACACGTCTACGGCATTATTTCTGGCATGTATATCTGATGCATGCCAGCCAAATTGATGAATAAAAACTTCAATACATATCTTCCATTAATTTTAATGGAAGGTGGTGTGTCTAAATCCCCTAGACAGGTTTGAAAAAATCACAACCAGTACTATAAAGATTTTTCCCTTTCCAAGTGATTAAATCCAAATGAAGTCCAAAGTGAAATTAATGCAACAATGGTGTCACTTTCTTGTTTAAAGGTCACAGCAAGTAAATCAGTACAATTGATAGAAAATATGTATTATCTTTCTGTAAATACCTTAATTAAGTTATGTGCTATTATCATATATTATACCTTAACTAACAAAAATGGAAAGTTGACCTACGTTCCATTGAGTTATCCAAGTCATACCAATTTTACTCTAATTGGCTAAGCTCGTTTGCTCGGCCCCAGGAGCCAACTGTGCTGTAGGCACTGCACGGTGGTCTAATATATTAAAGTCTGCTAATGGATTTATCATGTTCATTTGACCTAGCTAGATTATATCTTAAAATAAGAGAGCCAAAAGAAAGGACATTGATTTATTTGCTCAGCAGGGAAAAGATGATGCATGCATAAATGCTTGGCCATTTCAAGAAGCAGGAAGTACCATAATATAGTTTATAGGCATTTAAAAGGTAGACTTCATCCTACCCTAACATATATTGTGAGAAATGCAGCTAAAAGCAGGGTACTTCCAACATGCTGGAAGTACATTTTCATGACAGTGAATACCTTGTCCATATGTTGTGTCATTTCATAAGACTAACATTTTTTCCTATTTCAAAACATATAAAAGACACTTAAAATAAGTCACTCCTCCCCCGCATCATTATGAAGACTATGACAGAAGCAGAGAACTTAGAGGTTACAAAAATCTCTTTTCTATGTATTAGCTTCATTTCAAATGAATATTGCAAGTTTCGGGATCCTGCAATAACTGAAATGGTCACAGCCCTTGTAATCATGCCTGCTTCCTCATGAGCTGTGCCAGTGCTAGGCAGACCTGAAAAATAAAGGAACATCTCTTTTCTGCTGGCATCACAGAAGAATGCTGCACGCTCCAGACCGGAGTCAAACTTTTAAGTCTTCTGAACCCAACTCCTAGCAGGAGACAGCAGAAGTAGGCTGAAATGCAGGCACTCTGGATTAGACTTAATATTCTCAAATCTCACTGACTGCAAACACAAATGTCTTCTTGCTGAGGCTCCACACATACAGTTATCAGGATTTTGGAGAACTGTCATTTATTTTTATAATTTTCTTAATGTATCTCTATACTTTCTAAAAAGGTTTGCATAGACAGAGAATTGCTGCACACAGATATAGGGAGGGAAGTATTCATCAGTGCTGTCTTACACTGTCAAATTTTAGACGATATAGGTGTGATGGGGTAGACTGCCTGTTAAGGGTAGTGGTGCCTAGTGGTCAGCTTGCCGCATCATGTGGCATGTCCCTTTCAGGTTTTGAAAGGTCACAACCACCCACAGGCCTAGGAGATATTGATAGGGAGGAAGCAGTCCCAGAAAAAATGATGCTTGGATGGAACTTGCACCACTGTGTCCTTAAGGCCTTGGGGCCATGCAAAGTGGGCATGGCAAGGCTCTCCTCTCACTCAACCAATAAGGAATAAGCTGGGATAAGGGGAACCAGCATAAATGCTGCCTCTTCCTTCATAGCAGGGCAGACACCAGCAGGAGAAGGCTGCCTGCTGAACCCTCCGAGCCTGAGGGGGAACCTGGGGCAAAGGGGCTAGCCAAGGAGAAGTAGGCTGAGGCCATATTGCAATGTGGATCCAGAAGGAGGGCTGAGGACTCATGTGGTGAGGAGAAAGAAAGTGATGACCCAAATTACAACACGTCTCCAAGGAGGACAGTTAGGGGCTCCCAGCTCGAGGAGGGACTCTCAGCTCTAAGAGGAACAGACAGCATCATTTAAAGTGCAACTCCAGCTCCAGGATGGGGGTTGGGGGAATCTCTTGAACAACGTTGATAGAGCTGACCGGGACTCTCATATGGATCCAGAGTGTGATGAACTGGATCAACTAACAAAGTGCGTTACACTTTGTAGAAAGACTTGATAAGCAGATCCCACAAAGGGGGTACATGTTTTGAATCAAGCTAGTCTGGATAATTGGATGAAAGAACACAAGGGGCTCTCAATGCAATGCAAGGTTGCCAATTTTGGTTGGCCGTATTCCTGAAGGTTTCATCACATGACAATCTTTAATGAAAGATTAGTTTTTAATTCCTGGAGACTCCAGGAGAATCCTGGACGGTTGCAACCCCAATTATGCATCTACAGGACCACAAGGAGAATGTGTGTGCTGGAGGGCAGTGCCCCATGACAATAGGGATGAGAGACAATAGGGCTCATGATCATCGCTTTATTGACAGTCTATTTCAGGGGTGGCCAACCTGGGGCTCCAGAGACGCATGTGGCTCTTCAGAGGTTAATATGCGGCTCCTTGCATAGACACCGACTCTGGGGCTGGAGCTACAGGTACCAACTTTCCAGTGCTCACTGTTCAACCCCTGCCTCTGCCATAGGCCTTGCCCCCACTTCACCCCTTCCCCCAAGACCCTGTCCCTTCCTGCCCCCTTCCCCGAGCCTGCTGCGCCCTTGCTTTTCTCCTCGCCCCCAGAGCCTCCTGCATGCTGCGTGAGGCACAGAGAGGGAGGGGAGGCACTGATGGGCAGGGCGGCTGGCAGGTGAGACAGGGCAGGGGAGCGGATGGGGGTTGCTGACATTACTGTGGCTCCTTGGCAACATACATTGGCAAATTCTGGCTCCTTCTCAGGCACAGGTTGGCCACTCCTGGTCTATTTCATTCAGAGTTCCATTGCCAGACTCCAGAAATTCTGATTTAAAGCTTAAAGAACAAGGAGTACTTGTGGCACCTTAGATACTACTCCTCATTCTTTTTGCTTATACAGACTAACATGGCTACCACTCTGAAACCTGATTTAAAGCCTATATGCACTATGCTTCTACATGCGTATCGGGGATGTAAATACCGATTTAAAAAGTTACCTGGTTAAACAATAAAAATTATGTCCTTTAACCAGTTAACCAAGGTAGCTCTGGGGGCCCTGGCCTGGCTGGGGCCACTCCAGCCTGGCTGGGGCTGGGGAACTGCCGGCTGACGCAACCAGGGCTGCAGCTGCTCCAGCCTGGCCGGGGCTGGGTTCCCACCAGCCTGGCCGGGGGTCCTGCTGGCATGGCAAGGGCCACTCTGGCCCGGCCGGGGCTAGGGTCCCTCTGGATGGTGCAGTACCACCTGGGTTAACAGTTAAGGCTGGTTAACCAGTAAGCCTAATGCGTATTGTGAGGCTATGTACACACGAACTCTCGGCTGCTGGGAGGGAAGAGGGCTGGGGGAGGCTCTAAATGGCCCATGCAGTAAGATACAGCCTTAGTCAGACTACCTATATGGACTGCTCTACAACCAACCTTGCTGCTGAACACTTCAAGAACACCCTCACCCACTGCCTCCCTCCTCTTATACAGGGCGGAGGGCAGGGAAAACTGATTGTCAGCTCTGTACTGCTCCAGGTGCACTGTGGCTCCTTCATGGCCTCTATACAAACACCAAAGTATAGGAGCCAGTACAGGAATCAGAATCCAACCCATCATATTCACACACACCTGACCCACCACGGAATATGCATACCTAGTATCAACAAGTCTAGGAGCCCCTGTGTGTACGGTGCTCACACACATGCAATTCTCTATACATCAAGGATTTTAGAATTCTGCTATCTTGCAATTCTCAGAGGGTTGTGTAGTTCAGTTGTAGAGTAACCTGGATACTCTCAAATATTTCATGAATGACTTGATCAATTTCACTGGCAATTTTTAAATGACACTGTTTAGAAAGTAGATTCATTCACCCATTGCTTCTACAGGCGGCTACGGCATAAGAATTGCCCACAAGCAGATAGGCACCAGAATTCTGTTGAACCATTCAGCACATTCTTATACACCATTATCCTAAATGTACTGATTTCTTCCAATAAGTTGGTTTACAAAGTTAGGCAGCATAGCATTAATATTTTAACTTTACTCTTTAAGCTTCATTCTATAAATTGGGGTCAATTTAATTTGCTGTATTAGCATATTATAAACAACTGAAGAGTAGCTGCTAAACTCACATAGGAGGAAAAAATCTGCCATGTCCGCCCCCATCAGACCTTTGAATCTGGCCTTCGAGCTCCCGCTAAGGAGTGGGGTCGGGGTACCTTGCCCTGCTCCCTGCGTGCTGTTGCTCTTGGAAGCAGTGGCATGTCCCCGCATCCGCTCCTACACATAGGGGCGCTGCACGCTGTCCCTGCCCCAAGCACCGGCTCCACAGCTCCTATTGGCCAGGAGCCATGCCCAATGGAAGCTGCAGAAGTGGTGCCTACAGACAGGGTGGCGCACAGAGCCAAAGTGGGGACATGCCACTGCTTCCAGGAGCTGCTTCAGGTATATGCTGCCTGGAGCCTGGACCCGAGCCCTCTTCCTGCACCCCAACCCTCTGCCCCAGCCCTGATCCCCCTGCTTCCCTCAGTCTCAGCCTGGAGAACCCTCCTGCACCCCAAACCCCTCATCCCCAGCCCCACTCTAGAGCTCGCACCCTCCAGCTGGAGCCCTCACCACCACCCCCATGCCAAACCCTCAGCCCCAGCCCGTAACCCTGTCCCCTGCACCCAAACCCCAGCCCAGGGCCCCCTTCCACATCCTGAACTTCTCATTTCTGACCTAGAGTGACCAGAGAGCAAGTGTGAAAAATCGGGACAGGAGGTAGGGGGAAATAGGCGCCTAAATAAGATAAAGTCCCAAATATTGGGACTGTTCCTATAAAATCACCCTATTCTGACCTCACCCTGGAACCTGCACCACCAACCCAGAGCCCATACCCCAACCACCTGCCTTAGCCCAGAGCCCCCTCCCATACTCCAAACCTCCCTACTCCACCCCCAGGCAGCAGCCCCCTCCTGTAACTCAAACCCCTTATCTCTGGCCCCACCCCAGAGCCTGCACCCCCAGCCGGAACCATTACCCCAATTTCATGAGCATTCATGGCCTGCCATACTATTTCCATACCCAAATGTGGCCCTCAGGCCAGAAAGTTTGCCTACTCTGGTTTAGAAATACAAGGGCTGCATCCAGTTAAAGTTTGGCTACAGTTTCATGATTCCCACTTGAGATGCCCTTCAAATGGGGTGTGGGTGGGTGGGTGGGTGTGTGAGAGAGAGAGAGAGAGAGAGAGCGTGCGCGAGGGGGGGGCGTGCGGCAGAACAATCTATGGATATTTAATGTGATAAGGTAGCTAAAGACTAGACAGCCAGAGAGAAGCAATTCTGCTGATTCTTTAGGAAACTTGCTAATGATGAGAAATTGCTGCTATAAAAGTTCATATGCATGGCATTAGCAATAAGGGACACAAACCTGCTATAAAAAAGTTACATCCAGAGGACATTATCTTCATGTAGTATAGGAAACGGTTGACAAATGGATATCAAAGAAAGCACTTTATTTCATACATGTGTTCCTCATGATTGTACACATGACAGTCATGGTTGCTTAACTGGATCTCTTAATGGAAATTTAATATCTTTAAAATGTTTTTTCTATTTGCTATTACCATTTTGCATATAAAAAGTGATAACCAGATTTGCATTTGAGAGAAGGGAAGGGAAAAGGTGTGACCTGTGAAGGACAAGGTGGCAGTCTTTCCTAGGGTTTATTCTAAAAATAGTTAAAAAAAAAAATAAAAGTCTTATCACTGCTTCCGGGCTTCCAGCCCACTGTGCTAAATCAGGACCTCCTGAAGTATTACCTTTTGGCCAGCGCCAGTTCAGCCTATTAGAGAGAGCTGCATGAATGGCAACAGTAGGATGCCTTTTAAATTTTTGCAATTATCCAGTGCTCTGGGGTTCCAATGATCAGACTCAAGCAAAACTCTCTAGTACCTGAGATTAAAAGTACTGGCCAGCATAACACTTCTCATCAGGGCCTTCCTAAAACTTACGTGAAAGGGTAAGCAATGATAAATAGCAGTTTTACAGGGGAAACAGGACCACCACCCCTATGTTAAGGAATAATCTAAAGGTACATTTTAGACGGTAAACATTTAAAAATCCAAAAATGCAAAAGTAACTTAGATGGTTTGAAAGTTCTTAAACTACTATCAGATAAAATTCTTTCAGATAATTAATTTAAAAGGAATAGCAAATGCACTTCCAAGCCAAATTGAAGACTAGCATTCATTATCAAATATAATTCAGTGTAATTTAGACATTGTGAACATTTACCACACTATAAATCATATTCTGCTACTCTGATAGCAGAAAAGGGATGGAACTGGCCCTTGCTGAGGATTCCTCAGAGGGAGATCATCACCCTTTGCAGCATGCAGTGGAGGGGGCATGTCAAAGCATGCTATAGCATGCTGTACTCCACCTGGCAGATTAGGGAACATTGTCAATGTCACCTTTTTGTTACACACTTTTCACTTTGCAATCTTTACATCCTATTGAAGCTTTTCCTGTTTACAGTAATGCAAATATATTAGTGCATCCCAGAATTAATACAATATGAGTTTCACACCATATAATATGTGATAAAGCAGTAACTGTATAACTGAATGCAGATGATCTTAGTAGGTCTAATAAACAGCTGTTCTAGGATTGTAGCTTGTCTGTGATGTCACTAAAAGCAACAGGTGCTATTTTATAAACAC